>NW_024609838.1:79070513-79624453 GCF_016920785.2 Ixodes scapularis | reverse complement strand
ATCCTGTGCTTGCCCCCGTATCTCCTCCATCCTCACTCACCTCTTCAACGATCTTATCTCCCACAGCTTTGTTCCTAAATCCTGGAAAGTTGCGTCAGTAATGCCTCTTGAAAAGAGACACCACGGCCCCTGATGTCTGACAGCCAGTCATAACGACCTATCTCCATAACCTCCATCGTTTTCCGGTCAATGGAGAATCATTAGCAAGCGATTCTTAGCACACCTTGGGCTATCGAACTTCCTTAGCCGCCCCCCCCCCCCCCAAAATTTTGTATACTTTTTTTCGGTGAATAAAATTGAAATTGAATTGAAATTGAAATTGAAGATGCACCCTTCTTCCCTCAACCTCCTCCCCCCTGCCCATCCCCTTCCGGTGCCACCGCGCTCAGGTCTTCAGGTAAGAGTTCAACTAGAGCATGGGCACCTTTGACCGAAGAGTTTTGGGTACGCACGCTTTCTGAAGGAAGAGAACATGTGTTAATTAAATAAATTCGCGAAAAAAATTCCGATTCTCATTCATTCGACAATTTGTGGTGTCAAAACATGGACATCGAGACGAAAACAAAGAGATTTTGGATATAAATTTTATATAACCTGAATATTAAAGTGTCCGGCATCTTTCAAGTGTATATACAATTTTAGATCAGGGTCGGTAACAGGGGCCCTCAGTTATTTCAGTCCTTTCCTCAGGTTCTCCGCAGTGCTGAATGAAATTTGATCGGCATATTCTTCGTGATTCAATATCGTGTTCCTTTGTGAGCGTCAGGTAACAGACTGAAAAATGAAGTGAGTTTTAAATATAGCATTGAACAGTTGTGTAAAATGTATTTTCACTTTATGAGTGGTTGAATAATGTACCACATAAACAAAACATTAAAGCAATTTTTAGTTGTCATAGCCACAATTTGAACACACTGAAAGACTGCCATTTCACAATATCAAAACAACTCGTTATTAGGGTATAACTTATACCTTTTAATAGAACGAATAAGAATTGCGTTATGGGTATTTCGATACAAAATTATAGATACAAGAAAGTATATCTAATACACTATCACGCTACATTTGTATAGCAGATACTGCGCAGCCCTCATTTAGGGCTATTGTGTAGTCGTTATGTAATGTGTTCTCTGGTGTGAAGCACTTGCATTAATTTTGTTTCTATATTATGTTTTGCTTGGAATAAGAAAATCACTTCAAAATATTTTAGCCTTATATTTTGATTGAATTGGAAAGAAGGTTGATAATATACAAACCAATTAAAATAGGTAATTGTACAATAGAAAATTGCCTAGTCTATGCCTTTTATGCGCGCTAACAAACGACAGACCGATCGCTTTTATGTCATAGACGTTAACAGCACACGGCTGAACGAGGTAATTATTATTTGGCACGCTTTTTTTGTTACAAAAACTTTTTTTGTGTTTGCACACTTTTTAGGGGACGGTGTCCGCCTCAAGAAATCTGTATGTACAGTGGTCACCAAACTTAAGCGGAACTCGAAAACGGTGTCTTATTTTAAGGAGGACCTTTCCTGTCTGCGGCTCAAGAACGGCTCGACGTAGCGGTCACAGAACAGCCCAAGCAGGGAAGGCCACTTGCCGGATCGTGGACACGACGCTAATTTTACCGGCCGGCCAATGAAGACGTACCGCCAGCTTTCAGATGAAGGGGCGTAGATGATGTTGCAAAATCAATGTTTGGATACTTTAATCAGTAAACACTTGATGTTCCACGGTATGACGCAAAATCGCATCGTAGGTAAATTTTTTTTTTTTTTCTGTCCAGTTTTGATTTCGGTCTTGAGCGAGCGGTCACCCCCGCTTGGACTGCTCCCCCCATTGAGCGCTATATAAAGCAGTTGTTCTTCGAATGCCACCAGAATTGAGCTCCCATGAGTTAAGAAAGAGATAAGACAAAGTCGTGGATAAGTTTAGTGAGCACTGTTCTATGGTTTGAATCCAAAATTCCAGTGTTATCAACCACCTGTAAATAGCGATGCTTCGTTTTATCTTAAGTTTGGGCGCAGTCTACGTTACGAGCCGATGAGACGAAACAAAAAACGACAAAAGTGCAATGTTATGATATTCTTAACATTTTTGGTTGCTTTATATAATAAGAGTGCTTTTAGAGTTTGTGTTCTAGGCCCTTTAAGTTTATGCATTCGACTTCGCTCGTACGTATGATGAAATGAAGTATAGATACCATGAAGCGTGAAAAATTTTCTTATACTTATAAAAAGTAACGAGTAATTAAAGAACGTTGTAGCAACTGCCTTGTCATTAAATTATACGTACCACACATTTTTTAACGGAAATATAATTTGGCAGATAAAAATATAAGAGATTTACAAAGGAATAGAAGTAAACCGTTATGGTAGCGGATGGACATTAAGAAGTAATAAACCTTAACTTTGATAAAAACTGTTAACAAGTTTAGTAATTGACAATTCCCCTATTTGGTAAGCGCGGTGAAGCGCTTCGCGTCCCAAAGAGAGGCTGACAGCCCTGAGCAGCGAACACAGACTACAGCTACAGGATTTCGCACGGAGAAGTAAAGTTGTGACTGCGTCTTGGTATCTTTGTAAGTGCAAAATGATCGTGTTACTGGTTTTAGGGGTGGACGCTACTCCAGAGCGAAAGGCGTTTACAAAAGTTTAGCTAACAATTCTGCTAAATCGTATAACTAAAAGGATTGTTATATTTCTCTAAGGTATTTGATACCTTGAGTACAGGTAATATTGATATACGCGCTATTCAGATTTAACTCCAAACATTTAGTCGATGGAAATGCTTTGAACAGTCAACAGACACCACGTGTGCAACAGATAGTTTTTCGTACCAACCTGTACCCCAGATTCTTGACACCATACAAGTTCTCATATCCGAAAACAATATTTGGCCTTCGGTGATTGCAGGAACTGTTGATCCTGTTGAAACGTATGTGAAGCATTGTCACTGACTCAAACTTACAGAAGCAAGGTTACTGCAAAAAAGTCAAATTTGGGCGTTTTACGTGCCAAACCTACGACGGGCATCTGGCACACCCCAGCGGAGGACTGAGGATTAATTTCGACCACCTGGGGATCTTTTGACGTGCAACCGAAAGCTCGGTTACACGGCGCCATCTCCGCAATAAGCCTCCGTCATATTGCGGGCACCTCGGTCGGGATTCGAACTGGGGATCCGTAGTCCGGCGCTCTCCCCTTGGAGCCACCGAGGCTGCTCAAGGTTACTCGAAATAAATTGGGTAGGGAGCAGTCTGTGATAACTTTCGGAATTTCTCAATTGAAGCAAAACCCCATACTTTTGCGGCTACCAAGGAAGGTCACATTACGTACTGACTTAAAATGCTATCGGCGGCACAGATACCCAGCGAGGCAAGAGAAAAGCTGGCACGTAGCGCACTCGCAGCTATTCATATCACATATCTGGTATTAACACCGCCCACTTATTCCTAAAGCACATCAGCTCAATGTTTAAAGAAAACCGTATCAGTAGCTTCTCAAGTACAACGAAAAGAATTAGACACAACCATCAAAGCTACTTGAATATGAATGGATTAAATTACGAATTTCACAACGGTTTTCAAAATATTAAGGGTATTTCCTAATTCGTCGTTGACATAACTATAAAACAATACGCAATTGCCTACAGGCTCAGAAAATAATCCGAACCAAGTATACTAATAATCGATATCCATTTTGTGTGAAAATACTTGGGACGTTGTTTGTAATGCCATCGTTTCCTCGATTGAACGAATTAGAACTTTAAAGAATAAACTTGAGCTCACCTCGTTCTGTTGCCAAAGAGACTTTATACCCAGTCACATTTTTTATATAGAAATCTTGATTCATTCTGCAAAGTAAACACGTTAAAACTCCAATTTTGTTGTGAGACATGAACGATACAGTTTGTAATGCTATTAATAGGTAACTAGTACTCACGTATCAATGTCGAACCTCCATATAAAAGTCCATTTTCTGTAAGTCTCACATCCACTGGTCTCCGTGTAAAAATGTTGGTAACCACCTGTATACCCATTATGTCCCCGTGACCAATACACGAATGTTCGAGGAAGTTTCCTCATAACCTGGAAATGTATTCAAGTATTTAAATAGAATATCCGGTAATATCAATCTAAGCACCTGAACGGAAAGAAGGGAGATATAATTTTCAATAGAATAATAAAAGTTGCAAAAAGGAAGCCTAACAAAACAGCAAGTACCGCAGCATTTCGTTTCTATATATTCCACTTATAAAACAAGTGTGAGAGGGCAGCTTTTGGGCGCCCGTTACCTGCTTGAGCGTCGTCGTTGTTACCGTCGGCTTAACCCCGCGGTGCGTTATGGGAAATGTCCCATAATGCAACGAGCGGGTCTCACTCGGGACCCGCGCGTTGCATTATGGGACGTTTCTCATAATGACGTCGCGTGGGTCCCGCATGTCACATTTTGGAAACGTCCCATGATGATGTCACACCTAACGTCACGGTCACTCGTGAAGGTCACAACAGAAGTCACAACCTTCACTTTACGAAGCCTCTGCGAGTGACGTCACGAGGGTCACCACTGACGACAGGAGGGGGCAGACAGGGAGGGGGAGGACGAGGGGTAGGTGAGGTGAAAAGTATGAGAAAGGAGGAAAGAGGAGGATGGAGGAGAGGAAGAGCGAGGAGAACCGGGAAGGCGGAGAAGACGTGGAGCGGGAGAGGGTATGGAAGAGGTGGACGGGCCTACCCTCCTCTCCGTCATCTTCCCTGCTCCTCCTCAAGAGCTGCGCTCTAATTCGACATTACATGGAGTTTTAAATGTCTTTCATTTTTTTTTCAAGAACTTACAAAGTTGCACGACGGGGTCATTTTTACATAATGACAGGACTGGTGTATCAGCCATTTACAAGCGTCAGCAGAATCCTGTCGAAAATTGAACAAATTTTGCATTCGATTCATTTTTATTTGCCTAAATTTGTCGCCTGTTTTGGCTATCTGAGTATGGCATCAGTAGCCATGAAGCGATGTAATATTGGTGGTTTGTCAAACTTTACTTTGGCAACATTGGAAAGGGAAATTATTGCATTGCGGAGCTAAGCCCCATCATCCCGTTCGTTGTATAGACATAATCGCTGGTAGACGTCCAACCAATCGTCCACGTCATGTTAAAGGATTCCAGAAGAAACTTAGGATGTCGGACCAGGCTTTGAGCAGGGCAGACTACAGCGGCTGGAACAACCGCGGAGAATTGTTTATTGGAGTTGAACGCAGCCGACAGTCGTCGATTTCGAAGCCCCAGAATGCAATAAACCTCTCGTCAGGGACGCCGGTACTCCGCAAGACCTCGACCAAATAATATGAAAAGAAGGAGACTGGGCGATTAGTCTGAACGGTGGTCCTTTACGAACTGGCCTGCGCTGCCCGGCCGGGCAGCGCGAACAGGCATTAATTTTTGCTGGGTTACCATATTTTAATTGGGGCGTTCTCTAGCGCTTAACAAAAAATATTATTTTAGTCGTTCATCGACGTACGATTGGGCTCGTAGATTTTTACGATGGCGTTACCAATGACATGCTAACGCTGCTAGGATTGTTTAGTATCTTAAAAACACGAATTCCTGTCCACCATGCGGATATTGATGTGAAGTTGTCGCATGTGAATTTCCGTGTATTTGTACTTCAAGGGGAAAGTGTGTACCAAGCCGTTTATCATGTATACGAAAGGACATGTCTCTTTTCGAGCCCACCTCTAAATGCGAGGTTTTTAATATTTTTAACAAAAGACACGGTGCTTTATTTGATCGTGCCTATAAAGGCACAGAAATGTAAGTAACAGTAATTCACTTTCCCATCATTAATAAAAAAAAAAGAAAGAAAAGAACTTCCCGTGGCGCCAAATTAATGACGAATTGCTCGGGGGGCCCGCACCGCACCCGTCCAGCGCAGCAAACGCTTTCCACTTTGGTACACGAAAGACTGGCGGGGAGAGAAGGAAGCTCCCCTCTCCCCTCCAGCCTTCCGTGTACCACGAACCGCACTGCACCGGTGCGATGCGGCCCAGACGCCCAGACGAACTGGTCACAAGACTTTCGGGCGGCGCTTCGCATGGTCGAGAGCTTGATTCCCACTGAGCAGCTCGGGAAATCTCTTTTTTTTTTTTTTGTAATTTGGCTGATCGTAAGTTAATATGATTTATCACAACATTTATTTTTTTTTTCTTGCAATGTCACGCATTTCTTAGGAGAGGGTGTGCACGCCTTATATTGACTCGACCTGCACGTAATGATTTTTTGTGTCAGCCGGGCGTGATATTTTTTGCCAAAAATCTTCCCATGAACAGTATGCGTTAAAACTCATCGTCGGTGTGAGAGTGCTGGAATAAATTCAGCGGCGATCTGTGAGGCGATGAGAGTTCCCCTTCAGATGAACCTATTGTTATGAAGGGTAAGACGACGACGAGGCAGTGGCGCGCAATACCATCTTGCAAAAGGCCCCCCTTGATGGCCCGGCCTTAAGAATTTCTTTATGTGTTTTCTTATCTTCTGTTATCTTTTCCTTGCTCCTGCCTACGACATCATCCTAAAAATACGAACGTCATATGTGTATATATGCACCTTCATGGAGGGGTTTGAACTACTAAAAAAAAACTGATCCATCACCTTCCGTAAAATGGTTACATGAATGGTATTTTCTTACCTCGTTGGCATCAGGATAATGTCCTCCGCTATTTTGAGATAAAGTAGCATGGCAGCGACATAAGAACAGAATTCCCAGGAAGAGGGCAGTCATTGTCACTCTAGGTCTACACATTCATATACACGCAGGCGCAGTGTATGTCTCAGGATAGCGTTACGCTTTTATAGCTAGTCACTTATACAGGGTTCCAATGCACGATCGCCTTTTCTTATTTTCGTTAGTGAAAAATAGCTTGTCACTCATCTGCTAGGAAACAATAGTCATTGTTCAAACATGAAAACATATAATGTTTTCACACGCTCTTTTGAATGCACCGACCTTTCGGCTTGAGGGGAGCATAAAACACCCCGGCTCTACGTATACCCTGAAAAAAAAAAAAAGTATAAATTGATCCTGTTAAACAATGCAGTTCAAATACCTTTAAAAAAAGGGAATGCGTTTAAAGTTACGTGTTTTTGTATCTACACACAGGCGAAGTCGATGATCTCCACGTGGAAGATTATTATTGTCGTTGTTCAAATATAGATTTTGTATATTATTGGAAAGCCCGGGCTGGACAATTTCGAAATAAGTTATATGGCTCTCCATGTGACAATCCAGTGCTTGAGAACCCAGGTCCCGCTTAGCCAGAACGCACTAGAAGAAAATTGAATAGTCCTGTGTTAAGTCACTGTACAGCCACATCTATAGCTGCGGCACGTCATTGCGAACGGTAGTCGCGTTCTTGCATTTTGGGGCGCGTGGAAAAAAGCGTTAGGCAAGAAAAATGCTAACGTTTTCTTCCTAACACTTTCGTTTGTTGGTTTTTTATTCCGGAGCGCGTGAAAGCGCCTCTCCCGGCATGAGCTCTTGACATTGACAGTTCTACTCCGGTATTTTGTTGTCGGCTATTTGTATTTTCCCGGGGTGAATGTAGTGGCATAGCCTCCTCTTTACTGACAAAGCCCAGCAGATCGTCACGAGAGGCGGCCGCCGAAATTCAAGAAGATAGAGCGGCAGACAACAGATGAGAGGAGAGCCACGTGACGGGCGCCCCGCTGCGGCGAGAGGTGGAAACACAGTTCTCCCGAACGATGGAATGTCCGCTCGTGCTCGTCGCGTTCCTCTTGGTACAGCTTCGTTTCTCGTCGGGTTTGAAAACCATGCTTCGTGTCCTCGCCGCTTCAAAAGCTGTGCACTGACATCAATGTTCCCCGAAAAATGATCTGTGCTACCGGATCCTCGCGCTCCTAATCTGCGTCCGAGCACTCTATGCCTCCGTGGTCGAAATGCCAGGATTTGTGAGTACAGAGGAGGCTGTTGCCGTGGGCATCGGGTGCGACGCAAAGCCTAAGTTTGAAGCGGGTTATTAACGCTGTGCTGTCGTTCTGTCGTAACACCTCCACTTCGCACGCAGAAGACAAAGTTTTGATTCCCGCGGGGCGACAGATTATATTTTTCAAGAATTCGACAACATCGATGACGGAGTCCCTATAGCGCCAATTACATTATTTACAAAGAGAGCTACAGCAGTTGTGGGATGAGCCCAGAATATCTATCGCTGAAGAACAGTTCTCTTAAGTGCAGACTCGGGCTTCAAACTCTTCCTACCGACTGGCTAATAGCAAATGTTGCCGCGGAGCATAAAACTGGCAGCAAGCATAACACTGAAAACTACCGTCCTATTTTCCTCACTTGCGTCTGTTGCAGTTATACTGGAGCATGTATTAGCGGGTTACCTCTTTGATTACTTCGAAAGTTTAAACGCTTTTAACCCATCTAAAACATTTCTTTTAATTCTTTCTTCCACGCTTAAACAAACCGTATCAAAGCAAAATATTAGCAGAACTGCAAGCAGTAGTCTTTTTATAGCTAGAGAATACACATATAAAGCATAACAGAGAGTCTAATTAAAAGTTTGGTTGCTTTTTGGATAATAATTTTTAAACCAGAACGTTTTTTCTCAGCCCGTGCCGTTTATGCGTTATATGTTAAATAATTAATAATCCTGTTGAAGGATAAGCTTTCGTAGCTTTCGCACTAGATTTTATTAATTCGTATATCTTAAACTTTCGCGCTGTGAATTGAAATCTCTCTTGTTAATATAATCAAAAGTAGTACCAAAATAATATAGATAAGCATTGTCAATTTTCATGAGGTAAAATGTCTAAGGTTTATTATCTCTCTGGTTTTACGAACGTATAACTGTTATAACACCGTAACAGATCACACACGCTGTGCTATATAGTATGGGTGGTGGGAAATTGTGGCACCGTAAAGTATACAAGTTTTGTACTATTAATAACTCAAAAGAGTACTGATTAAGGTAGCTGAGTTGATACTGGTATATGAGCAAAAAACTTTGATATAAAATATTTTAGGGAAATAATCTCCTTGGCTGTCCTAGTGTAAAAATGAATGTTTTAGGTCGACGTTGCGTCTAACTGCTCAGGTTTTATTCATATGACACAATTATATATTTACTAGTGCCCATACTCAAATAAATATCTGAGGTACATCAGAGGTTTTCCGGGCACTTGGAGATATTCAAGATCTTTCTCGCGCTAGCCAGTTTCGGCCAATATCTTCATAAGAACAGCTTCTTTCTGACTTTTATTCGGGTACCGTTATTTGTTTAAAAGTGAAACGGTCCGAACTCTCTGCAAGTGAGTACTATGCATGTTGTTTTTTTTCTTTTCAAGAGCGCTCAATATGACAAGAGGTGACTAGTTTTATAGCAATAATATTATGCAAATTTTTATTTATTTATGGCATAAGCTTGTCTGTGAGTTACCCAACTCATTTGCCGAGGAATGCAACATCTCTACGTGGGGTCATGCACCGGGCGCGGAGAATCTGATGCTTTTGTCCAACCGTAATTTGTTTTCTTTTTTGCTTAGAGTATTCCAGGCGCAGTTCATATTTTGTATCAAACATATTCAAATTATTATTCATAGCTGAGAAGAAACAACGCTCTTTATAGAACTGTACAAAACTAATAATACTTGCAGGATTTTTTTCAAATTTCTTTTCATTATTATGTGCAGATATGAAGACTTGAGGTTGCGTTCCTTTTTCAAACTGCATTAGCTGCTTAACATGCTTGTGACCAGATTGTGATAAGTGAAAACCTAGCGAGGGTCAAAGCATCATTGTTGTCGGTTCAAGAACACATTGCACAACTTGAAGACACAAGACGCAATTCTTAAGAAATAACAAAAGAAAAGTGAAAGAGGCTGTAAGAGTGGACAACATTTAAACTCACCGTTTGTCGTCATTACTTCATTTTTACATTTAACTCATGAATGGTGCCTTGAATTTTAGTAGGAAGAAAAATCAGGCATGGGTTAAGACGTTTTCCATGCAGAAAACAGTAGGTAAGAATAGGCGAAAATCCAACGTAACTAAGAGCAAAATTTATTCCTAATTAAAAGGGCTCATGTTCATACGATACATTTCGTACAGAAATACGGAGCTGCGTAAAATTCACCCAATGAAGCAACATACCCTGGACCTCAAGTTTCTGAGTGAAATGGAATGAACAAATCACACATTTTTTGGCAGTAGAGACCGAAATGTTAGCCAGTTTGGACAGCGGGGGGGAAAGTGTATGCAAAGAAAGATGTGACGTCGGCTGTCATCAGAATCGCGAACCAAAGTGATATTCAAAAAATGATCGCGTAATCGGACTGTCCCAAAACAGTTCCGATAAGCGTTGCTCTTATCTCATGACTTCCACTTTTACGGAAGGCTGTGTCTACTATGACGAGTCATCATTTAACCGAACATTTCGAAATACCAAAAATGCCTTTTCTTTAATTCATTTTAATACGAGAAGTATAATCAACAAACAAGATGACCTTAATTTGTTTTTCAATTCATTATGTCTAAATTTTGATGTCCTTCTTTGTACGGAGACTTGGGTCCCTCAAGATGTAGAACCGCCTGGTTTTGTTGGTTATAAATGTGCGAGCTTGGGAAGAAAAAATAAAAGAGGAGGTGGTGTTGCCATTTACCTTAATGATGATATATCGTGGTACGTACTTGATGAGTTTTCTATGATCACCACAGATGTAGAGTGTCTCGTCGTTCATGCTGGAAGCGTCCTTATTAGTGTTGTGTATAGGCCCCCCGCGGGAAGTAAGTCTGTTTTTCTCTCGATTTTTGAAGACCTTCTTGATTTTCTCGGTTCGACTGCTAAACCATTTTTTGTTATGGGCGACGTAAATATAGATCTACTTGGAAATGAAAGTGATTCTATTGAAATAAAGAATGTCTTGGCTGCTTGTGGGTGTATAAATACGGTGACACTGCCTACCAGAGTGACTTCTGAACGGTGTAGCTCTATCGATGTTTGTATAACAAATCTAAATACTAATGAGGTCTCATCAGGTGTTTTTGAACATGATCTCAGCGACCACTTACCTATTTTTTGTCTCTCGGCTCTTCATAGAAAGATAGGTGCCTCTTACAATGAAACTTTCAGTTACAGGAAAATAGATGAAGAATCGTTGAGAAGGTTTCACGACAACATTTCTGTCATGGACTGGAACAGTGAATATTTAGAAGAAAACCCGAATCTTGCGTACGCCAGTTTCCTAAAAAAATTTCAACATTGTTACGACAGAGCTTTCCCACTGAGACAAATTAACAAGCGGAGAAATAAATTTCGCAAACCTTGGATGACTCCCGATTTATACACACGCGTTAAAGAAAAAAATAAAATGTACCACGACTTTCTTAAGTGTAGAGACCAAGAACTTCTTGCTGCATTCAAGAAATATAGAAACAAACTAACCTCTGATTTAAAAAATGCCAAACAAGAATACTACTTGCACCTGTTTTATCTCGTTCAGAGTGACCCCAAGAAGATATGGGAAGCCGTAAACACCTTAACAAATAAGCATAGTCATTCCCGGGATATAAATCACGTGATTATTGATGGGAATCATGTGAGCGGTATAGAACTATGTAATTCGATGAACGAGTATTTCGTAAATGTTGGTGCACCTTTAGAATCCGACAATGAGCCCTTACGCGGTGGCATGATGACCACGCACTCTATAACAAATTCAATAATGTTATCCCCAACCACCCCACAAGAAATAGAAGGTCTTATAAATAAGATAAAAAATAATGTAGCCCCTGGCGTAGATGAAATAAAACCCACTCCCATTAAATATGTTTCTAAAATTATAAGTAACATCTTATCCCATATAATAAACTGTACTCTAGAATCGGGTATATTCCCAGACGCCCTAAAAATTGCTAAAGTTACCCCTGTCTTTAAAGGAGGGAAACCGTATCTACAAAATTATAGACCTATATCAGTCTTGCCAATATTTTCGAAAATATTTGAGGGAGTTATACAAAGCCGATTATATCAGTTTTGTATAAAGCATGATGTCATAAACAAATCACAGTATGGTTTCCAAAAGGGCAAATCATCAGAGCAGGCACTTGTTGAGACGAAAGATAAAATAATATATAACATGGAAAATAAATTATACACACTGGGAGTTTTTTTAGACTTTAAAAAAGCATTCGACACGATTCAACACCAAATTTTGTTAAGTAAATTTCAACTGTACGGAATACGAGGAGTAGCTTTGGCTTTAATAAAACATTATCTAACAAATCGCCTTCAATTTGTCAAAGTTAACAACTCTCTCTCAACCACGTTGGAAGTAAAATATGGTGTCCCCCAAGGTTCTATCCTAGGCCCCTTGTTGTTCCTCCTTTACATAAACGACATTACTGCTATTCCTAGATCTCCAGAACTGATTATATACGCAGATGATACCAACGCATTTTTCGCCTCTGCCTCCAAAGCATCCCTAGAGTCAATGGCTAACAGCTATCTCGCTGAATTAGCAGTGTGGCTCAATAGAAATAAACTGCAACTAAATTCTAAGACAACCAAGTATATAATTTTTGCTCCAATAAACAAACATGATAATACTCCAATAACTCTGTATTTCGAAAACACGATTATAGAGCAAGTCCCCGAACAAAAACTTTTAGGCGTTTGGTTTAACCAGGAGCTTAGCTGGAATGCACATGTAAATAAGTTGACTGCTGAGCTTTCTCAGGCAGTTCGATGTTTGTATAAAATAAGAAACCTGATTCCTACATGGTTAAAAAAACAAATTTATTACTCTCTTTTTTACTCAAAGTTATGCTACTGCATTTTAGTATGGGGCACCACCACGCTCACAAACTACAATAAGATTCTTAAATTACAGAAGAAAATTTTGCGGTTATTTGAAAGTTACACGGGAAATATGCAAGACCTTCCAACTGAGCCACTCTTTAAAAAACATGGTATACTCAAGGCTAACCAAATTTATGATTTCAAGTTAATGCAACGTATCAAAACTGAGAAACTTTATGATAAAAATACAAGTGGTGTAGAGCACAGATACACCTTTCGGCACTCTTTAAGACGACCCCCACAGATTCGAACAAATTACGGAAAGCAAACTAAAGATTATCAGGTGACCAAATTATTAAATTCAATTGGGACCTTCGTGGATTTTAATAACTCCTTTTCTAAATTTAAAAAAAGAGCTGAGGACACTCTTGGTGGGCAGTGACACTGTTTTATAGCCATTTTTATACATGTACAATTTGATGGTTCTTATTTTTTGAACTTGTGAAAAAGTTTCTTTCACAATCTATATTACTAGTTGCGATCCTCATGATGATGTATTATAAAGCTATGACATTATTTGAATTGCTGATTGTTCTACAACTGCATGAGTGTTTACTATACAGTGTACCGTATGTACGAACTGCAAAGGGGACAGAGACCTTCGTCAGGCATTTTCTGCCTTTAGTCTCTGTTCCCCTTTCGGTTGATCCGAAAGAAATAAAGACTTCAATTCAAAAAACGTGGAAATGTTTGCACAAAAAAAAAAAACACATATACATGTATTTTTGACTTGATGAGAAAATCGTAATATTTGCGGTAGATTTCAGTTTTCTGTTGCAGCTTTCTTCAAAAGCATAAACTCTGCAATTAATATTTGCGAACACCAGCTTTTTTAATGGAAGAATTGTAATTCAGAGGAACTGAGTGCTGTGAAGCATACACATAAAAAATATTCACAACACGAACAGAAGAAAGCATGCAAAACAATCTGACTATCCTGTAACTAAGCTGAAATGGAAGGAAATATGCCTGCTCAGCGAAAATGTTTTCATTAAATTTATGTCTCTATATAGGGTGTTTATTTTATTTCTCCGAGCTTTATTTGTAAACAAAGCCGTCAATTGGAACAATAAGGTTTATTACAGGTGACTAGTGGTCACTATAACTTAAATATTTAACTTGTGTCTGCATTTAATTTGTCCATTACTAGAAATAAGCCAAATATATTAATTATAAACTTCCTGAGTGTCACTCGAAACATTTAATAGGTAAGTTTTAGAAAGACAGCGGGTAGAAAGTGCGGAATTCCAATCAAATAACCGGCACAAGGCTGGCGATGTGAAAACATAGATAAGACACGAAAAAATAGTGCAGCGGCACGTTCACAGCGGTAATCTTGTGCACCTGTAAACCGACTACCACGCAGTAGTGATGCGCGACCGCATGCCGGTACGATGCACTTTCAGATTGCAAAGGGCAGTTGCGGCTTTTGAACCAGGGATTTCCTAGGTGTTACGTGTCGAACGTTTTCTTCATGTGCTCTGAGCTGGTGTCCGGTAGCCTACTCGGCAACCGAGAGCCTCGTGGGTTAATACCGGTTTGCACCTTCTCTTAACTGATTACAAGAGAACCCACGTTACTTGCCTACCGTTTGAAGGTTTCTGAGTGTATCGGCAGTTGCAAGCTTTGCAAGTTGGAAGCTCTTTGTTTCTCTTCGGTGCAGCGAAAATGACAGTCAGTTCTGTTGCGCCTGCAATCCGTTTTACATTTCGGCAACTTTCTATGATCTTGGAAAAGATGCGTCTAGTTGCTTACCTGGCTGCCGCCATGTTGGTTGTGTAGCACCCCTTACTGGCAAAAGGGAACGATCCAGGGATTCATCGTGCGGGCACTTAATTCGATAAACTATAGCGGACATAGATATCCTGTCCGCTAGTTCTTGTCTGGAATTGAAAATATTCGATCACATCCATCTAGAAAATCAGACCAAATGCGATTCGCTTAGCTTGATAACAGGCGGTTAATGGGGCTAGCTTATTTCGATGTCCTTGTATCGCATACATGTAAAGGCAGGCAGTGCATTACGTGTAAAACTATGCACGTTGGAGTTTTCACCTAAAAATATTTTGGCCTCCTCAAAACTTTCTCTTGCATAATAAAACCTACCCCAAACCACGAATGATAGTTAACAAAGCAACAAAAAGAAAATATTAAAACGTTTGAGTAAAGATGAAAAAAAGACAACTTGAAACTTCAAAGTGGCACGCGATGTTTCATTGGGGCTTAGTTTCTCCCATGTTAGACGTCTCTTCCGGAAACAGTACCTGAATATCAAGGTTTTGCCAGGGGCATGTTTGTTCAGCTTTACAGGTCGTGTCAGAGACGAACCGCTAAGCCGTGGTAACACCGCCAAGTCATCATAAGAGGGTCAGACTGCGGATTCTGTCTGATGCAGGTTTCGTCATTGTCTGACAGTCCTGTGATATCGCTTACAAATGCTTTGCACACATATGTTTAAACAGACACATGTATGAAGTGAACGTGCTTGGAATATGTTATAGTGGGATTTTGGGAATATGTAATAGTGTGAAATTATAGTCGGGTTTTCTTAGTGAACATCGTATTTTGTAATAACGTTAATTAGTTTCAGAAGTTCAGAACAGCTTGATGAACAGCCTTGTCTCAATTGAAGAGGGACAAAAGGCGTCTGATACGTGCCTTAACGACTTTCGCTTGCCAGTATGTTCAATTGAGTCTAATTTGGAAGAGGGGCATACGTTTGCTATTCTTAACGACTTGCAAACAAAATGACAGAAAAATTAAAATCATCCAGACGTTTTGTCTGGAAAGCTTGAAGACTCTAAAACCCTGTTGTCCATGCAAGCTCCTTTTTTATAGATTTCAGGACACCAGGTTATGGGAACGCCTGTGTGATCGGAAGCCGTAGCTAAGGAGCTTCGTTAATTTCAGTTAGGATTTTACGTATCTGTGATTCAGTGAGACCATGGATTGGGCAAGTTTTCTGCAGAAAAAAACAACATCGTCCGCATATTGTTAACTTCGGATATTTTAAGGAAAAGCAAAGCATCCTCACAATTGCTCGTAAGCTGGAGAATTCTTCGTCATATCCCTTGACATTTCGAAAGTTGTTTGCGAAAAGTAAATAACATCTGTGGGATTATGCAAAAGCATGTCGGCTAGAGGGCATGAACACAATCCTAAAATTTGACAGCTAGTTTTTAGACAATGCAACATATTCCTGGAATCGTGTCGCAAATTGGATTGTTCTGCACTGAGTACGTGAACGCCCGCGAGAAACCTTCCCGATGCCTCTTGCTATTGTCAGCCTCGAATGCGCCGTGCGAAAGCTTGGCGCGTGTAAGCAAAGTGCGTCCGCATAGGAATTTGCCGCGTATATGCGGACGTCATCCTGACGCCTTGCAGGATGTTGCCCTTGAGGTCGTTCATACGAATAGTGCTTGAGATCGCGTTAGAGGTCGTCCTAGAGGTCAACCTAGTGGTCGTATATGACTTTGTGTGCTAGAACGTTTTCCTAGATGTCCTTTTAGCACCCAGTTAAACCCGCGCCGCGCATGCAAGGAGCGGCAATATGCACAAATTCACATTTCCGCCCAAGCTAAGCAGCGATTATGGCTTTAACTTAAGCTAGTTGGCAGATGGTCAATGATGGTGTGGAAACAACTTGAACATTAAACGATTACACAGTGGGAAGCCAAGACACATGAATCTGTAATGGTGATGGAGAACAAGTTGAACATTAAACAATTGCACAAAGCCAGAAGTATAAACGATGACAGAGAGAGGAAACAATTACTGGATTCCTAAATGACTCTCTGTAGTCGCGCTACAAGCTATGTCGTAAACCACTAATAAAAAGTGTTTTCTGAAAATGTGCCTCGTCGTATCAAAGTGAACTGCGTCGTGAATCTCTTGACGAATGCTGTCGCAATTCATAGACAACGAGAGTAGTGGTTTCTGACGCAAAAAAAAAATATTCTATCGAGATTCCAGTGAACGCTCAAGATGGCGGAATTGTGGTTTGCCAGGTTAGGTTTTCTAAAGGAATACGCTGACTCATTGTTTGCTTTTTCGGTCATGAAGTTCAATGTCCTACTCTGTTAAACATATTTCCAGAAACCTAGGTTATCACGTCAATATTAGCGTGGATTTCAATCTTCAAGCGATTGCATAAAATAGTGGAAACTTCGGGGGTGCCACTGGCGGTAAATTGTACACTGAGTTATACAGCTTATCGGACTTTTTTTTTCGCTTGAACAGTTTGTTCTTGATTCTAAATAGAATGATAATATGAGCCATCTGGTGGATTGTTTACGTTGTAACACTTGTTGGATCTTTGAAAACTGGAATACTGTCCCAGGGATTAGTGACCATAAATCTGTCGTGCCTGAAGCCAACTTAAATGTGTGAGCATGAGCAAATGACGTGAACGAATGACCATTTTATCAGCGGGCAGATTAGGTAAATAGGATATATAAGCTCAAATTTTATCTTCCTGTTTTTGAAACTTTGTCCGAACGCTCGAACATCAATGACCTCTGCATAAAACTAAGGAAAAAATACTTAGCTTAATCCAAGAGTTCGTTCCATCGCGTATACTTACGCAAAAATAAGCACGTGACAAGCCGTGGTTTACACGTGAGCGGCGTGTATTACTCAACAAAAGATGAAGGGCCTGTCTTTAATTGTGTAAGATGCGGCTTCCGAGAAATCTTGCTAAACAAAATATTTCGAAAGAGCGGTATAAGACAGTTTAGAGCAATTATAAGGCTACTTCCCTTCTCAATTTAGGAAATAGCATTCTGCGTTCTTCAGAACAGTTCTGGAACTACGTCTGCAGAAACGGTAAACACAATTCTTCCTTTTCGTCGCTGAGGCACAATGATGCTCTCATCGCTAACGACTCTGAAAATATGAAGAACTTTATTTTTACACTTTCGGTCGGATTTGAGATGTTGTATGCCGCCTTCGGCACACCTCAATGATCTAGCGGTGACAAACTTGATGCCCACAGTTAAATTTAGTGTGTATAGATTTGTAAATCAATTGAGTAACTTATACAAAACTAAACTTAATTGTCCGGATGATATCCCTTCGTGTATTGTAAAATCTTCCTTTATTTCGTGGTGCCTTTGCTTTAAGGTACTGCTCGAAAAATCACTACGCGAATCTTCTCTGCCTTAGATGGGAAGGTTGCTCGAGTCATCTCATTGCATAGAAGTGGCCCTAGAATCAGGGTCACAAATGATCGACTGATAGCGCTGACAAGGATTTTTCGCAAGACAAGGAAAAACACTTTTTATAGTGATATTATGATTCACCTTCGCGGATTTAAATTTTTTCTTTCCTCGCAACGCGCATTTCATCGGGGCTATTCTTGTAGCACGCTATTGAAATTTGTATGACCTTTTTATGTCAATCAAGTTGTGACGGTGGGTTCAGCTAGTCATTTGGTATTTCTTGATTTCAGTAAGACTTTTGATGAAGTTCCATAAGATTTTTAAATTTCTAGCTCTGTGCCTATAAACTTGATGACAAAGTTCGTAAATTGTTTTTCAAATTTGGTCGTTGAGAAACTGATAGATGGTTATAAACAGCTTATAATCCCATATGTTTTATATTACTTCAAGTGTGCCGCAAGGCTCTTTTTGTGTTACAACTATTTTGCTCATTAATTTAAATATCATTGCTCATGATGTTTATTCTACTTCAGAAAGTTTGCAGATGGCTGTGTAGCATAGACTGATCAAGACCGCACACGCTAACCTGATTGTGCAAAGATACTTGCTCTCCATTGAATCTTGGTATCACCTATGACAAATTACTTTGAACATAAAGCAAATGTACACGCCACCTGTACAAATAAATTATGACCGCCATCATATAGTTTTTCAGTAAATCAAAAAGGCCTAGAAACTGCTAAGGAATTTATATATCCGGGTGTACTCTTCACTTCTGATTTGCAGTGGATGGCAAATGACTCAATTCCTGAAGGCCTCGCGCATGCTTAGGTCTTGATATACAATGTTAAAAATATACTCCGATCTATCGAAGGATCGTTTTAATTGTCACATGGTCGTTTTATGCTCAAATATTCCTCTATTGTCCGAAACCCTTTTACCGCATTGTATAGGAATAAACTTGAAAGAAATTTAAAATATGGCTGTAATGTGCTTGTAAAGAATTTATGATTGGCAACTTAGTATGACGGAGTGTAAGCTCCAGCTAAAATTACCATTATTTGGAGATCGTAGAAATCTCCTCTGTCTAAGATTCTTGCAAAATATTCCTCGCGTAAAAACTGGTTTAGAAAATGTAAATGTACGAAAGTCTCTGTCCACGTATCCCGGAGAAATGACCATGTCTTAAACACAAAAAATATTCAATATTTTGAGTGGACATGGTGCGACACTCTTTTTTGTGGGGTCCATGAATGATAATATTTACTTCCATCACGCACGGTCACTGTAATTTCCGATGACGCCGTATTCACGCGATGAATATCTAACCTTTTTTCACCAGTTATTTTTCTGTTTGAACTTCTACTGTATTGCCAGATTTAAAAGTAGATACCTGAATTAAAAAAAAAAACATTAAAGATAAAATGTCACTGTTACTTTATGCGAGGCAGACAGCCGCTTTCGAAGTCTAAACTAGAATAATCCCGAATGTCTGTGTCATGCTATACACGTAAGTAATCGCTATTCTAACTTAGCGAAGTAATTAAAGTTATCTTGAAATTTTTTACCTAACTTGATTGGATCTAGTAAGCAGATAATGGTCGTAACACCGTAAACTGAAGTTATCGGCCGTTGGGAATGGCAGAATGTGAAACGTTTGGAGCGTCTGCGAGGGAAACCGCGTGTTTATAACTTTTCATTTCTTAAATTGCCTTTTGATATAACGATTCCTCATTTACAAACTTCAATAGACTTTAAAGAGGTTTTACATAAATTGCGAATGACACACGAATTAGATATAATCTGAAGAAAATCAAAACACTTGGTAAACACACTCAGCCCTATTTTTCATAAATAATTGAAGAGTTATCCCAAAAAGTTATCCCAAAACTAGCCTTGCAAGTAGTTTGTTAGCTAAATTGCCATGATGTATAATTATATTGTAGCCTTAGCTTGTTCCAACATGTCTTGAAGCACTCTTCCGAATTATTTTGTTTAGCAAGATTTCTGGGAAGCCGTATCTCTCTGACTTTAAGATAGGCCCTTTCTTTTTTGTTGGGTAGGAAACGCAACTCACGTGTCAACCACGGCTGCTCGCGTGCTCGCTTTTGCGTAAGCATACGCGTTGGGCCAAGCTAAGCATTGTTTTCTTAGTTTTATTTATAGGTTCCTAATTTTCAAGCGTTCGGACAAATTTAAGAAAAAATGGAAGGTAAGATGCGAGTGCTGCTGTCATCTTTGTCTGATCGGCCCGTCATAAAATGGTCATACGTTGACGTCATTTTCTAAAACTCACACAATTTTAGTTGGCTTCAAAAACGCTAGCTTTATGGTCACTAATCCCTGGGACCGTATGTCAGCTTTCAAACGTCCAACATGTGTTACGACGTAAAAAAAGCTACCATATGGCTCCTATCATTATTGCGTGTGTTCAAGGGTACAAACTGTTCGAGCGAAAATACGTCCGATAAGCTGAACACCTCAGTAAACAATTTACCACCAGTGCCCCCCCCCCCCCAGCTTTGACTATACTATGCAATCACTGGATGATTGAAATTACCGCTATAATAATGTGATCACCTAGGTTACTGGAAAGGTGTTTAACCGAGTAAGGCATTGAACTTCGTTCCCCGAAAAAAAAAAGCAAACAATGACTAAGGATTTCCATTGAGTGCTCACTGGAATTACGGTAAAAGAATCATTTGCTTCAGAAACCCCTATTGTGGTTGTCTATGAGTTGAGACAGCATTCGACATGTGATTCACGACGCAGTTCACTTTGATACGACGACGCATATCTTGAGAAAACACTTTATTTTATTACTTGCTTATGACATATACCACGTAGCGCGACTGCAGAGCGTCACTTAGGAGTCGAGTGATTGTTTCCTCGCTCTGCCATCGTTTATTCTTCTGGTTTTGTGCATTTGTTTAGTATTCAACATGTTTCCCCATCAACATTGGAGCTTTGAGTGTGTCTTGTCCTCCCGCTGGGTAATCGTTTAATGTTCAAGTTGTTCCTACACCATCATTGACCATGTGCCAACTAGCTCAACTTAAACCGATAATCGCTTCGTAGCTTGGGCGCAAATGTCAATTTGTGCGTGCTGCCGCTCCATGTATGCGAGGCACGGGTTTGGGTTGCTAAAAGGGCGTCTAGGAAAACATCGTGGTACACGAATTCACGAACGACTAGGCCGACATTTTGGACGACCTCTAACGCGATCTCAAGGACTATTCGTGAAAACGACCTCAAGGGCAACATCCGGCACGGCGTCAGGATGACGTCCGCATACACGCGACAACTTCGTGTGCGGACGTACTTTGTTTACACGCGCCGCTCTCATGCACGGCGCATTCGAGGCTGACAATAGCAAGAGATATCGAGAAGGTTACTCGAGGGCGTTCACGCTGTCATTGCCGAACAATCCAATTTTTGACATGATTCCAGGAATATTTTGCATTGTCTAAAAACAAGCTGTCATATTTTAGGATTGTATTTATGCCCTCAAGCCCACATGCCTTCGCATAATCCCACATATGTTATTTTTCTTTTCGCAAACAACTTTAGAAATATCAACAGATATGACGTAGAATTCTCCAGCTCTTGAGCAATTCTGAGGATGCTCTTTTCCTTAAAATATTTGAAGTTAACAATATTCGGACGATGATTTTTTTTTCTGCAGAAAGCTTGCCCAATTTATGGGCTCGCTTAATTTGAACAACGTCGAATCCTAACTGAAATTTAAGGACCTCCTTATCTTCGGCTTCCGATCACACAGGCGTTTCCCAAAAGCTGGTGTCCTGAAATCCATAGATAGGAGATTGCACCGTCAACAGGGTTTTAGAGTCTTTATGCTTTGCAGACAAAACTTCCAAATAACTTTTATTTTTCTCCCATTTTTTCGCAATTCGCCAAGAATTTCAAATGTCTGTCCCTGTTCCAAATGTTGACTTAATTGAACATACTGGCGAGCGCAAGTCGTTAAGGCAGGTATCAGACGACGTTTGGCTCTCTTCAATTGGGGCTAGTTTCTTCATCAAGCGTATAAAAAATACGATGTTCACTACAAAAATATTACTATATTCTGCGAACACGTATCAAGAATGTTCCAAGCACGTTCGCTTCACGCAGATGTCTGCTTCAAACATATGTGTGCAAAGCTTTTTTTAAGCGATATCACAGGACTGTCATACAATGATGAAACCTGCAGCAAACACAATCCGCCGACTGAGTTGCTTATAATGGCTTGGCGGTTTGACAATCGCTTATCGGTTTGTCACTGATACAACCTGTAAAGCTGAAGAAATATACCTCTGAGAAGACTTAGACATTCAGGTACAATTTCCGGAAGGGACGTTCAACATGGGAGAAGCTAACCCTGAATTAAACGTCACCTGCTAATTTGAAGTTTCAACGGTGTATTTTTGTCTTTTTTTCATTTTTACTCAGAAGTTTTAACTTTTTCTTTTTGTTGCTCTGTTAACAATTGTTTGTTGATCGGGGTAGGTGTTAATATGCAAGATACAGTTTTGAGGAGGTAAAATTAATTTAGTTGATAATGCTCACGTGCTTAGTTTTCTACGCAATCCATTGCCTGCCTTTACATGGATGCGATAAAAGAACGACGAAATAAGCTAGCCTCATTAAACGCAGGTGTTATCAAACTAAGCGGAATGAATAGACTCCAGCCTGATCCTCTAGAAGGCTGTAGTTGGATATTTCCAATCCTAGTCGAGATATCCAGGTCCGCTATATCATATCCTATTAAGTGCCCGCACGATGAATCACTGGAGCGTTCCCTTTTTCCGGTAAGAGGTGCTGCGCGACAAACATGGCCGCAACCAGGGAAACAACTAGCCGCATCGTTTCCAAGTTAATGGAAATTCGCCGAAAAGTAAAACGGAAAGCAGGCGCATTCAAACTGATGATCATTTTCGCGGTTCCGAAGAGATAAGAAGAGCTGACTTTGCAACTCGGCAAACGATAGGCAGGTGACGTGCGTTGTCTTGAAATCGCAAAACACAAGGCGCAAACCGGCGTAAATCCAAAAGGCCATCGCTGGCCGAGATGGCTACTTGGCGACAGATCAGAGCACGTGAAGGAAACGTTCGAGCTGTAACACCCAGGAAACCCTGGGTTCAAACGCCGCTCCTGCCCTTTCCAATCTGAACGAGAATCGTATCGGCATGCAGTTGTGCATCACTACTGAATGGTACTCGTGTTACAAGCCCGCAAGATTACCGCTGTGAAAGCGCTCCTGCGCAGTTTTTTCGTGTCTTATCCGCGATTTCACATCGCCTGCCTTGTGCCTGTTGCATCGGTGGTCCTTTGAGTGGAATACCGCACTTTCCAAACGCTGTGTTTCTAAAACTTCCGTATATATAGGTTTCGGATGACTCTCAGCAAGTTTATAATTGATACATTTTGTTTATTTCGATTAATGAACAAATTAATCACAGATGCAATTAAAATATTCAAGTTATAATGACCCCTAGTCACCTTTAATAAACCCTATTGTTCCGACTTATGTTTTTGTTTAAAAATAAATATGTGACAAATAAAATATACGTCCTATATACAGTGACATCAATTTTGTGAAAACGTTTTTTTCTGAGCAGGCAAATTTCCTTCCATTTCAGCTTAGTCGCAGAGTCGCCAGATTGTTATGCATGTTTTCTTCAGTTCGTGTTTTAGATATTTTTATAATATGCATACTTCCCAAGTCCGTTTTTTCTGAATTCCCATTCTTACATTAACAACGCTGGTGTTAGCAGATAATAGTTGAAGAGTTTATGCTTTTGAAGCAAGCTGCAAAGGAAAATTAAAATCTACCGTAGATAATAATATTTTCCCAACAAATCAAAAAATACGTTAATGTTTTTTTTTGGCAAACATTATTTTGTTTAAGGGAATCATATTTGTATCTGCCGCTAAAACATGTGTGATTTGCTCATTTCATTCCCCTTGGAAATTTGACGTCCAGGGTATGTTGCTTTATTGCTTGAATGTTACGCGGCTCCGGAGGAGGCGAAGAAGAATATGCGCTAGGCAGCCACGTGAACATGGTTTCTGGGATGCGGGCGGTGGGTTAATTATGCCTCCCATTGCCCTCTAAAGAGACCAGTACCTCCCCTCCCTCTGGGCCAACATGCTTCAGGTGAGGTCACCTTTCCATGGCTTGACCATGGCAGACCGGGAAGACGATCCGCCAGCCGTCTACATGGAGGAGTCAAAGGCGGCTCTGTGCGCGGTCTGCCAGGTCTTCGTGGTGTGCGAGAAGGGGAACACCAAGGACAAGATGCACATCTAGAGGGAGCAGCTCAAAAGGGACGCTGTGACTGCGGCCGCTGCGACTCTGGGGGACACCGAGGCGGTCCTCAAGCCATGACAGAGGTACTGGCAGGAGCTTTTGACGCAGACTCAGTGTTGGCACCCACTACCAAACCGATCCCTCGGGCACAAGTGTTACCGCCGCAGCGGCAGTACAAGCGAGTCCAGCATGCCGGGCTGATTGACTCCTAAACAGCGGATTCGTCTTTCATCGTTCCGGAAGCACCTGCCATTCGGTCCCCGGTATACGAAAAAAAAAAAAGCGGTCTGAAATTAAACCAGAGTTTCAGTTCGTCATATGGAAACGGAAACAACCAATCCAGAAACTAAACCGGAGACAACCACCCTGGAAACTAAACCGGTGACAACCAATTTAAAAACTAAAACGGATACAGCCAATCCGGAAAATAAGCCGGAGACAACAAATCCGGAAACTAAACCTGAGACAACCAATCTGGAGGTCTAACCGTACTTCGTCAAATCGTAAGCTAAATCGGTTTGGGCCTCTCCGAAGAATTTAACCGTAGTGGATCAAACCGGAGGTCAAGCCGCATCAGGCGACTCCATATAAAAACTTAATTAGATTAACACAAAGCAATACTCAGTTTCACCTTCTGGTGTACTGAAGCTGATACGAATAGCCTTTCGAGTGAATCCAGTGCCCGAGAGGCTGTAATCTGACTATCTGGCAAGACGCAACAGCATGATATGCGTTGAAAAGTAAACATATTCGACAGATATCTGCCTGGTTGGGTGAGAGTTAAAGTCTGAAAATATATCTCCAACCAAAAAATGAAAAGCAACCCGACGTTTCAAAACCAACCCGGTTTCTTCTTCAGGGGTGACTGAAGGCGCGCGGACACAGCAGCAGCTCCCAACCTCTTCGTCTTCAAAAAAGGAAAGAAAAGAAAGAAAGAGAAAAGGAAAAATTAAAAAAGGGAAGTTAGGAAATCGGAAAAATTGTAAAATAACTTGTTAGTTATGAAGATGGTCATCTCTTCAGCTTTTCCGTCAGGTCACGGAGGCCATGTGCGTACACAGAGGGCAGAGCGCCCAGCGACCTGTTTAGGTTTTCTGGGGTGTGCTGGATGTGCCACGATTCCAAGAAAAGTCTTCTTCGAAAATTGGGCTCTGTGTCCACCACGTGCGCGTTCGCAAAGTCAATGCGATGGTCTAGGGTATCGCAATGTTCGGCGATGGCGCTGCGCTCACTGTCAAACTTCCGCACGTCGTTCTTGTGTTGGCGGATACGCTCGGGAAAGTTCTTCGTCTCGCCGATGTAGGTTGCAGGGCACTCTGCGCAAGGAATGGTGTAAACCACGCCCTGTGCTTTTTCCTTTGGTGGACGGTCTTTCGGTCTTGGCATAAACCTTCCCAGTGTGGACGTGGGCTTGTGGGCCACCAGAATACCTTGCTTTCCCAGTACTCGTGCGAGCGCTTCGCTGGTTCCCTTTACGTAGGGAACGCTTATGCGCGCGACTCGATGGGGCTGTCGTTTTACTGGCATCTGGTTTTGTCTGGCGAGACCTTGCCGTCGGGCGATGCGCTCAATAAAGCTGCTAGAGTAACCATTTTTCTTTAGGTCTTCAATTATGGTCTTCTTCTCCTTCTTTCTATCGGTTTCCGACGAGCAGATAGTCGTTGCCCTACGCAGCAGGGTCGAAACCACTGAGGCCTTATGACTCGTTGGATGGTTGGAGACAAAATCGAGGTAGCGTCCGGTGTGTGTTGGTTTTCGGTACACCGCAAACGTCAGATCTTGTCCTCGTCGGTTCACCAGCACATCAAGGAACGGCAAGGTGCCATCCGTCTCATAGTCTACGGTAAATTTAATGGCCGGCTCGATAGAGTTGAGGTGCGCCAAAAAATTATTCACGTCCCGTTCCTTGAGAATGCAGAAGCAATCGTCTACATAGCGCATGAATACTTTGGGGCTGTTGGGAAAAGACCTCAGCGCTTTTTGCTCGATTGCCTCCATCGTGAGATTCGCCGTTGTGACCGAGATGGCCGCACCCATTGCAGTGCCACTGACCTGTTTGAAAAGCTCCCCTTTGAAGGTGAAGTATGTGCTGCCAAGACAAAACTCGAGCAGACGGCACAGCTCTTCCACAGTGAGGTTGGTTCTTGTGGTCAAGGAGCTGTCTTTTTCGAGGGCTTCGCGGGCTGCAGCAACTGCAAGGGGAACTGGGACACTGGTGAAGAGGGACACCACGTCGAAAGACACCATGGTGTCACCATCGCTGAGATGTAATTGCGAGGCGCGTTCCACGAAGTGGCCAGCATTTTCTACATGGGTCGACGTGTTTCCGACAAGGGGAGCCAAAGTCCGGTGAAGGTAACTGGATAGTGCCCGAAGCGGTGACGTTGTAAAGCCACAATAGGTCGTAGAGGCACGTTCGGCTTGTGGATCTTTGGAAGGCCGTAAAAACCTGGAGCGGAGCCATTCCTGCAAATAAGTTGCAAGTAAAGGTTCTTTGACTGAGGGTATTTCTTGAAAATCTCTGCCAGGATTTTGTTCAAGTTCCTCTGAACCTGTGGCGTCGGATCTTTCTTGAGCTTTACGTAAGCATGGCTTCCAAGAAGGTCCCGTACCTTTTCCTCGTATACCTCCCGATCCAGGACGACGGTCGACTTCCCTTTGTCAGCCGGCAGAAGCACAATCTCCGTATCTTCACGAAGTTTCCGAAGCGCTGTAACTTCTTCGGCCGGCAGGTTGAGTCGTTGCCGTTGTGGGAACTTGGAAAGGATGCCCACCGCTTTAAGCCGCACTCCATCCCGGATGCTAGGGTCCAAGCGCATAATTCCGTCCTCCACAGCCGCGACCATTTTTGGAAGAGGCGGCCGTTGCGTGGTCATGTTAAATCCGTGGCCTTTTGCCAAGACCGCAATCTCGCATGGCGAGAGCTGTCGAGAGGAGAGGTTCTTGACAAAGTTTGTGTCATTGGTGCCTCGACTTGAACGGTCCGATCTTGTTAGCCTTGAAATCTTCTCTTTCTGAGAAGTCCGTCGTTTATCCAAAGCAGTAGATGCGACACTTGTGGCAAAAGCCTGCAAAGCCGGGAACACGTCCGGGATGCGGTGCTCGAGTTGCCGGCGTGCGAAAAAGAGGTCCAGTTCTTTTCTTCTTATTGTGGCCTGGCAATCGTGAATTCTGGCGCTTACCAATCGTTTCTCTGCCTGCGCCACGATCTTGTGCCCTTCCTCTGTGTGGACAAGGCGCTTGAGACGGAGGCTTCGGGGAACAAGGTTCATATCCCGGCAGGACCTCGTGAAGTCGAGATGAGACTTGTAGGTTGAAATGCTGCGGGTTACGTTGAAAAACCGCTTCGCTAGCTGTGCTGTTTCCGGTCCGAAGTCAAGGCGTAAAGACTGGAAAGTAAACATATTCGACAGATATCTGCCTGGTTGGGTGAGAGTTAAAGTCTGAAAATATATCTCCAACCAAAAAATGAAAAGCAACCCGACGTTTCAAAACCAACACTTCAACACCCAAAACAACCAAAACCAACACTTCAACAACAAGCTGAAGAGATGACCATCTTCATAACTAACAAGTTATTTTACAATTTTTCCGATTTCCTAACTTCCCTTTTTTAATTTTTCATTTTCTCTTTCTTTCTTTTCTTTCCTTTTTTGAAGACGAAGAGGTTGGGAGCTGCTGCTGTGTCCGCGCGCCTTCAGTCACCCCTGAAGAAGAAACCGTGTTGGTTTTGAAACGTCGGGTTGCTTTTCATTTTTTAGTTGGAGATATATTTTCAGACTTTAACTCTCACCCAACCAGGCAGATATCTGTCGAATATGTTTACTTTCCAGTCTTTACGCCTTGACTTCGGACCGGAAACAGCACAGCTAGCGAAGCGGTTTGTCAACGTAACCCGCAGCATTTCAACCTACAAGTCTCATCTCGACTTCACGAGGTCCTGCCGGGATATGAACCTTGTTCCCCGAAGCCTCCGTCTCAAGCGCCTTGTCCACACAGAGGAAGGGCACAAGATCGTGGCGCAGGCAGAGAAACGATTGGTAAGCGCCAGAATTCACGATTGCCAGGCCACAATAAGAAGAAAAGAACTGGACCTCTTCTTCGCACGCCGGCAACTCGAGCACCGCATCCCGGACGTGTTCCCGGCTTTGCAGGCTTTTGCCACAAGTGTCGCATCTACTGCTTTGGGTAAACGACGGACTTCTCAGAAAGAGAAGATTTCAAGGCTAACAAGATCGGACCGTTCAAGTCGAGGCACCAATGACACAAACTTTGTCAAGAACCTCTCCTCTCGACAGCTCTCGCCATGCGAGATTGCGGTCTTGGCAAAAGGCCACGGATTTAACATGACCACGCAACGGCCGCCTCTTCCAAAAATGGTCGCGGCTGTGGAGGACGGAATTATGCGCTTGGACCCTAGCATCCGGGATGGAGTGCGGCTTAAAGCGGTGGGCATCCTTTCCAAGCTCCCACAACGGCAACGACTCAACCTGCCGGCCGAAGAAGTTACAGCGCTTCGGAAACTTCGTGAAGATACGGAGATTGTGCTTCTGCCGGCTGACAAAGGGAAGTCGACCGTCGTCCTGGATCGGGAGGTATACGAGGAAAAGGTACGGGACCTTCTTGGAAGCCATGCTTACGTAAAGCTCAAGAAAGATCCGACGCCACAGGTTCAGAGGAACTTGAACAAAATCCTGGCAGAGATTTTCAAGAAATACCCTCAGTCAAAGAACCTTTACTTGCAACTTATTTGCAGGAATGGCTCCGCTCCAGGTTTTTACGGCCTTCCAAAGATCCACAAGCCGAACGTGCCTCTACGACCTATTGTGGCTTTACAACGTCACCGCTTCGGGCACTATCCAGTTACCTTCACCGGACTTTGGCTCCCCTTGTCGGAAACACGTCGACCCATGTAGAAAATGCTGGCCACTTCGTGGAACGCGCCTCGCAATTACATCTCAGCGATGGTGACACCATGGTGTCTTTCGACGTGGTGTCCCTCTTCACCAGTGTCCCAGTTCCCCTTGCAGTTGCTGCAGCCCGCGAAGCCCTCGAAAAAGACAGCTCCTTGACCACAAGAACCAACCTCACTGTGGAAGAGCTGTGCCGTCTGCTCGAGTTTTGTCTTGGCAGCACATACTTCACCTTCAAAGGGGAGCTTTTCAAACAGGTCAGTGGCACTGCAATGGGTGCGGCCATCTCGGTCACAACGGCGAATCTCACGATGGAGGCAATCGAGCAAAAAGCGCTGAGGTCTTTTCCCAACAGCCCCAAAGTATTCATGCGCTATGTAGACGATTGCTTCTGCATTCTCAAGGAACGGGACGTGAATAATTTTTTGGCGCACCTCAACTCTATCGAGCCGGCCATTAAATTTACCGTAGAATATGAGACGGATGGCACCTTGCCGTTCCTTGATGTGCTGGTGAACCGACGAGGACAACATCTGACGTTTGCGGTGTACCGAAAACCAACACACACCGGACGCTACCTCGATTTTGTCTCCAACCATCCAACGAGTCATAAGGCCTCAGTGGTTTCGACCCTGCTGCGTAGGGCAACGACTATCTGCTCGTCGGAAACCGATAGAAAGAAGGAGAAGAAGACCATAATTGAAGACCTAAAGAAAAATGGTTACTCTAGCAGCTTTATTGAGCGCATCGCCCGACGGCAAGGTCTCGCCAGACAAAACCAGATGCCAGTAAAACGACAGCCCCATCGAGTCGCGCGCATAAGCGTTCCCTACGTAAAGGGAACCAGCGAAGCGCTCGCACGAGTACTGGGAAAGCAAGGTATTCTGGTGGCCCACAAGCCCACGTCCACACTGGGAAGGTTTATGCCAAGACCGAAAGACCGTCCACCAAAGGAAAAAGCACAGGGCGTGGTTTACACCATTCCTTGCGTAGAGTGCCCTGCAACCTACATCGGCGAGACGAAGAACTTTCCCGAGCGTATCCGCCAACACAAGAACGACGTGCGGAAGTTTGACAGTGAGCGCAGCGCCATCGCCGAACATTGCGATACCCTAGACCATCGCATTGACTTTGCGAACGCGCACGTGGTGGACACAGAGCCCAATTTTCGAAGAAGACTTTTCTTGGAATCGCGGCACATCCAGCACACCCCAGAAAACCTAAACAGGTCGCTGGGCGCTCTGCCCTCTGTGTACGCACATGGCCTCCGTGACCTGACGGGAAAGCTGAAGAGATGACCATCTTCATAACTAACAAGTTATTTTACACTTTTTCCGATTTCCTAACTTCCCTTTTTTAATTTTTCCTTTTCTCTTTCTTTCTTTTCTTTCCTTTTTTGAAGACGAAGAGGTTGGGAGCTGCTGCTGTGTCCGCGCGCCTTCAGTCACCCCTGAAGAAGAAACCGTGTTGGTTTTGAAACGTCGGGTTGCTTTTCATTTTTTGGTTGGAGATATATTTTCAGACTTTGATATGCGTTGAGTCAGGCAACATATTCAATGCACTTGGTTGCCATGTGTGGCTCAGAGCATCTCCTAAACTAGATCACAGGTGAAACAAAACAGAGTCAGTGTTGGCTAGTTACCAAAAGTACAGGAAGTAATGAAGTGTGCCACCGCACATAAAAATCTAGAGAAACGCCAAGATTCATCTATATTATTCTGAAAATACACATTCATATAAAATTTGAGGATTTTTAGATTTAATAATCCAAAAAAGATTTTAACATTCCTCAAAACTCACACATTCCACGCGTAAAATCCTCTATAAAGCAAATAGGAAAAGAAGCCAAAACAACAAAAATATACGGGAGCACACATTCACGAATGTGCAAAATAATTAATAAATAGTACAACGAAAATACTTTGTAAATAAAAAGGTGTATTGCACATATACCGTACTCACATCCACATACAGAATCCCACATACAGGATCCTGTTTACAGATTTCAATCTGTATACAGGATCCCATACAGCTATATTAATGGCTTGCACGTGATATCATTCAAAGAGCACTTTGATGACCACACAAGAAGTGGGGAAGGAGCTCCTTTCTAAGCAGGATCCTCTTTTGTGCCTCCCGGTTTTGCACAGACATCTCTATTCTCCTCCCAGAAGATTATAAAATATTAAGCCACCACTCAAAATTCTTACAAAAGCAGCTTCCTTCGCCTTGTCTTACATGCTGGTCAAAAGTGTGCGATGTTAGGTCAGTGCAACTCATGTATAAGATCTGTATCCGCATGCAGGTACCCGTCTATATATTGAGACCTTGGGGTCCGTTTGACTTGCTGCATAGCTGAACCGGAGGAATAACACGCAGCCAGCGGTTTCAAAAACAAAAAAACAGCATTTTATTCATAACAAAAAACACGAAAAATTAAGCAGGATGAGGCAATACTCTAACGTCGTAACCGGCAGCACTCGAGTCTGCGCACCGACTTTCTCCGGGCCGTCCCTGGTCCGCCTCATCAAGGCGGCGTGTGCGACGTGCGCCTGGCCGGCTTGACTCCGCCACCCCGCGAGAAAGTATGCCGCCTGGGCCCCATAGTCTGGCAAGTGGGCTGGCAAACCGCCAGAGTGCCCACACTTCCGCAACCACCGCCCTCATATTTCGTCCGGCACGTCCATGACCCATCAAGTGCAGCTGTTGGAAGTCGTCAACTTTATTTTTCAAGCTTCTATAATTGACAGTAGCAAGGGGAATCGAACAAGTTCCTCGCGGGCATTCAGGTAGTCAGTGCCGAAAAATCTAGTTTGTGACAGGATTCCAAAAATGTTTTGCATTGTCTAAAAGCAAGGTGTCATATTTTAGGACTGCCCTTGTTCCCTTTCGCCGATGTTCCTTTGCGTCATTCCACACGTGTTGCTTATTTTCGCAAGCGACTTTCAAAACATGTTCGAATATGACGTAGACAAAAAAGAAACAAATTGACAAACAAAAAGAGAATGTAGCAAATACAAAGCAAGTAGAGAAATCATGACGCATGCAAAGGTCAAAGGTATTCAAGCTGAGTTCAAGGGAAAGACACGGATAGCGAAGAGTAACTATCTTAAAGCTCTCAAAGGCAAGGCCAAACGAAATCCAAAGCAAAAGTAAAAGTTTTTTTTTTTTTAATATAGTCGTAAAAAGTCATTAGTATTTCCGCCCTTTATGATTGACATTTCGTTAACTACCGACGAGCGCGCTAAAGATTTCTGTTTTAATCGTTACTGTCAATCAATTTTTCTCTGGATTTAAATGCGAAGCCTTTGCGCGCAAATGAGGGTAGTTTTGAACAAACACCAGAGACTGAGATAGGTCACAACAAAATTCTTAATTTACTAAATAAGATTAAATTTGAAACGGCGATAGGACCCAGTGGTATCCCGAACCATTTTCTCAAATCCTGTGCTGATATAGTTAGTTCAGACTTTTTCAATATTTTACCTGTTCCCTGTAGTGCGGTTCATTGCCTCACGACTGGAAACACGGAAATGTTCTACTTGTACATAAATCTGGAGCCAAGAGCAGTGTTGAGAACTACATACCAATATCACTGACGAGTGTTTTATGCAATATATGGACACAATATTTATAGTAATCCCATGTTGCACTTGAATATATTTCTTTTTTTACTTCCTCACAACACGGCTTTCGAGCCAGCTTCTTTTGCGTCGCCCAATTAACTGAATTTGCCAACGACTTAGCTCAATCGTTGGATAGTAGAAAACAAGTCAATTGCATTATCTTGGACTTCCAAAAAAGTCTTCGAGTCTAATTTTCTTACACTTCCAAAAAGCCTTCCAAATAGAGTCAAATTTTCTAGAAGGCTGTAGTTGGGTACATCCACCCCAACACAAGATCTCGATGTCCGCTATGGGAAATCGAATTCAGTGCCAGCACGATGAATACCTGGATAGCGCCGTTTTGCCAGTAAAAGGTGATGCACGAAAAACATGGCCGTAACCAGGTAAGCAACTTGCCGCATCGTTTCCAGCTTCAAGGAATGTTGCCGAGAAGAGAAACAGAAAGCAAGCGCAGCAGAAATGACGATGAATTCGCTGTACCGAAGAGATACAAAGAGCTTAAAACTTGCAAATTCTGCAACTGCCAATACATTCGGAAAAGTGCAAACGGTCTGCAAGTAACGTGGGTTGTGTTGTAATCACTTAACAGAAAGTGCAAACCGATATAAACCCACAAGGATATCAGTTTCTAAGTAGGCTCCCGCACACCAGCTCAGAGCCCTTGAAGCAAATGTTTGAACCATAAAACCTCGGAACTCTTCGGTTCAAACGCCGCTCCTGCCCTTTCCGATCTGGACGAGCATCGTAAAGCCATGCTTTCGTGTATCACTACTGTATGGTGCTCGTGGAACAGCAGCGCAAACTTACCATTGTGAAACAGTGCCTTCGCAGTTTTGTCGTGTCTTATCCGTGTTTTCACCTTGCCAGCCTTGCGCCTATTGCATTGGTGGTGACTTGAGTGGAGTACCGCACTTGACGCAGGCTGTCGTTCCAAACTTACCGATCTAGACGTTGCGATGACGCTCAGCAAGTTTCTAATTGGTATCATTTGTTTATTTTGAGTAATGAACAAACTAAATACAGATATAAGTTAAATAAAAGGTTCTAGTGACTAATAGCCCCCTCATATATGCCCCCAGGCTGCGTAACTAAGTGTGTTTACTCGTTTGGGCACTTCGTTTTCTAGCGCTGTTCCAATCAAGCATGTATGCACCACCAACAAGCGCAACCGTAAACATTTTCGCGGTATAACCCACCTGCACAAACCTTATTATTCCACCTTTCATTGCTTTGTTTATAAAATAAATCTCGGGGAAATAAAACAAAAAAAACATCCCGTATGCAGTGACATAGATTCTCTCAAAACATTTTATTTGAGCAGGCCAATTTCCATCCACGGCAGGCTAGTCGCACACAGGTCAGATTGTCATGCATGCTTATCCTCAGTCCGTGTTATGGATATTTTTATATCTAAACTTTATAACACTCAGAGTTTCTCAATTTCCATTCACACATTAAAAAACAAATCTTTCTGTTCGCGGATGATAGTTGAAAAATGTTATGCTTTTGAAGCGAACTACATAGCAAAATATAATCTACTATAGTCAATTACATGTTCTAAACAAATAAAAAAATTCTCGCAAATGTTTTTTTGCACACGTTGCCTGGTTTATGGGTATCACATTGGTCTCCACCGGCGAAATAAATCCGTGTTTTTTTAAAATTTATTTTCACTTTAAAGCGTGAAATCCAGGGCGTGTTGCTTTTCGTTTTAATTTCCGCAGTTGCGTTTTTAGTGTGACATGTCTTGAGTCTTTTGTAATTATATAATTTTTTTATTAGGGACTTCATTGAATTTTTACTTGTTTATAACTGCTGTTAACTGCGCAGAAAAATTTCGAATCCGCACCTGCTGTTTTTTCCTACAAAAATTCAAAGCTGCATTTATGAGTAAATAAAAATAAATAAAGCATTCACGACATAGGGCGAATTCAAATGTCTGTTCCTACGGTCCCCTTCACTTCGCGTTTGTTATTTCTTACGAATCGTGTCCTATGACTTCAAACTGTGCAGATGTTTTGCCGAACCCATAACAATGGCTTTCAGCCTGGTTAGGATTTCAGTATTGACAATGCTGCGGCAATCCTTATAAAGGCTCATACATTTTTGAAAGTCACTTCGCACAATTTTTTATCTCTGCATATAGTCATTAAATAAAAATATATTCGCAATTCCGATTTGTTTTACTTAAAGTTATAACGAAGGCTGTTTACTCTAAATCCTGAATGAGAATTTAAACATTCATCTTACGGACTATAGACTGCGCCCAATGTAGTCAACAACCCCAAAAATATGGTTGAAAATATTCTTAGATACTCCGTATCCGCACGTAGGCATTTTTCATAATTATAGTGCCCAAAGAAATGTTGGGTTCATAAGCTTTTAGACATGCGTGTGGCAAACATAATTTAAAAATTGCATAACATGTCCCTCTTAAAACCTGTTACGTCTTCTCATGACGAGTAATCTTGAAAAAATAGGTATAGTTTGCACTATCAGAGGGGCTGCAAGGCTTCACATTTATAAACATTGTGATACCGGTAGAAAAGCCATGAAGAAACTATTTATGAAGTTTTTAGGATTACATTTTTGTTCGAATAATGCCGGGCGGCAAGGGATTGTGGGCAGAGTGCACTCTGCCTCTTTCGTCCAGGCATCATTCTTTCGCCTGCTGTGGTGAGTGCGACAGAAACTTCAACTCAAAATATTTGAACGTTCGCGCTAAAGATTACGAAGTTCTTTTTGGCGACGAACTTAGCATTTACAAGTGCACTGCCTGCACGACGCGCCCGTGCTCGGAGGTAAGCCCCGTCAACGAAAAAGCGGTGCCAACGGGCTCCACTACGCCTACTGTTTTCGATTCGAACGACGAGTCATTTGATATGGCTATCGCTCTGAATAAAATACTATCGAAGGTCGACTGACTAGAAGTTGAAGTGACCTCCCTCGAGGTCGAAAATGCTACGATAAAGCTGGCACTTGGAAAGAACAATGTGTATATTGTAAAACGCTTGCACTTGGTGAATGTCAACGTTGCGAAGGTGCTCGACACTCTAACAACGGTTCGACAAACCAGGCCAAGTTATGCTAACGCGACGAGGAGTGTAGCGAGGAAAGCGGTTGAAGAAGCACACCCGGTTCTTCCGACGAACGTCAAGAGACCAACGGTAGCGAACGAAGCCCGAACAGCTTCTTGTGAGCCCGCTCCTGCAGATCCCTTGAAGTTGGACTACGCGAGTCTGAGTTCTGCTGCCCGAACTGCGTCCTAAGATTGCTGGACTACAGTTCGTAAACGACAAAGGCCAGAAGTTCGCAGTGCCACCAATAGCGAGCATCAGTTCCCATATGTGTTCAGAAATCATATTTTAGCCCATCCGGACCGGGACATGAGTTTGTTTTTATAAACACAACAGCGACATCTAGCTCGCAAGGCGTGAATACGTCGTCACAACAGCCATTAACAGCACGTGGTCCTGATACGGTATGGACAGGACGACTATTCGGCATGAATACACTCGACGTGAGAGATGCGCAGAACGTGGTTTGCAAGATCATTTTGAGAAGATGTCACCGACAGCGCAAGTGCTCGGAGTGGGCTATATTGCTGAGGAGGAGGCTTAAGGCTTTGAGCTGTATTATAAATTGCGGAGAGTGTTTTTTTTTTGTTTTATGAGTATTTTCACAAAGTTTCTGTCCTATAGAGGGAACCTACGCCATAAGATATGAAGCCCCGCCAAACGGGTCCTTCTCTCGGTCGAATGTCGACTGTATCCGATCTTTGTTGGATAGGCTCCCATTGTCTGGCGCGCGCCATCAAGGAACGAGGCTCCCATTGGCTCTCGTGCGGCGTATTTCCAAAAAACGCCACCAGAGGAGCCTTCTCCATGGCGTCGCACCGCATGCAGCGGTGCGGCAGTCCGTAAGAGGAGGGATTGCTGGCGGCAGAGACAGGCAGAGGCTCCAGAGATGTGGCACGGCCGAGCTTGGCGCGGCGCGGGCAATTCACGAGAGCGCGCGCTTGGCCATCCGCCGACTAAATGTGGCCGGCCACGCCACTGTGCCCCAGACAAACTCTGGGAGTGGAAGAACGACATTCAGGCTTTCGCAATCACAACTCATAAGAAGTGCTTAGGTTTCCTCGGATTTTTGTTTTCATTTACAATCTTTTTTAGCTGACTCATGCACCGAGCTCCGTCACTGGACTGCATGGAATGGTGCTCCGAATTAATTTCCAGGAAAGAAAATGCAACAGGTATTTTAAAGCGTGCGTCTTACATATGTTACTCATATTTTGAAATATGCTCACTCTATTCATGAGCATATCGATAATTGTATCCACATTGTACCTAAAACGTTTATTCCTATTTTGTCTTTTGTGTTCCCGACAATTCTTCTCCTAATGTGCTTGCTGAGTCGAAATCAAGCTAACACATGTTCTTGTTCACTATTACGGCATTATATAAATCTGCTGATTCTGAGGGCGAGTCTGAGGTACCGACTCTATCATGCAAGCTAAGAGCCAATAAGAAGCCCCAGAAAGAATATTTCGTAGTATGGATATCAAAATAACACATACCCTGCCGAAAATGCACTATTGTTAGGTAGGCATTGGATAACAGTGCTGCCCCCTTTCTAATAAGTCACAAAAAAAAAAAACTGAACGGGATAAACTTTATGTCCTGTGAAATTCATTGCCTAGAAATTTTATTCAACTACACCCGTCAGTGCAAATGAATTTAGAGCTCTGAGCCACCCACTCATGCATGGCTCCGTGGCAAATGTAGATTTTCATGTGCACTATGGTATTTGGGGCACGACACCGCCGCCGGAATGTGTCTTAAACATCCTGTCCATTCCCAGGTTGCTGTGGCTGTTACCTGTGCTCTTCTTTTTGGTTCGCCGATTTGGTCGGCACCGGATCCCGTTTTCCATCGCACCGGAGAAACCCCGCCACTCCTTCAAACCTTCGGTCCGCCATCGTCAACTTCAGTTGGATCCCTTCCACGATGCTGGCAACTGGGGCAAGCCGGGCAGCCCTATCTACCCGGAGCATTTCTTCAAAAGCGGGCACAACCCTCTGAGTGCCTTGGGCACGACACCGCCGCCGGAATGTGTCTTAAACATCCTGTCCATTCCCAGGTTGCTGTGGCTGTTACCTGTGCTCTTCTTTTTGGTTCGCCGATTTGGTCGGCACCGGATCCCGTTTTCCATCGCACCGGAGAAACCCCGCCACTCCTTCAAACCTTCGGTCCGCCATCGTCAACTTCAGTTGGATCCCTTCCACGATGCTGGCAACTGGGGCAAGCCGGGCAGCCCTATCTACCCGGAGCATTTCTTCAAAAGCGGGCACAACCCTCTGAGTGCCTTGGGCACGACACCGCCGCCGGAATGTGTCTTAAACATCCTGTCCATTCCCAGGTTGCTGTGGCTGTTACCTGTGCTCTTCTTTTTGGTTCGCCGATTTGGTCGGCACCGGATCCCGTTTTCCATCGCACCGGAGAAACCCCGCCACTCCTTCAAACCTTCGGTCCGCCATCGTCAACTTCAGTTGGATCCCTTCCACGATGCTGGCAACTGGGGCAAGCCGGGCAGCCCTATCTACCCGGAGCATTTCTTCAAAAGCGGGCACAACCCTCTGAGTGCCTTGGGCACGACACCGCCGCCGGAATGTGTCTTAAACATCCTGTCCATTCCCAGGTTGGTTTTTCATCATCATCCTACCGATGCAATAACGTGTGCATCATTGCGGTGTCGTGCCCACCTTGTGTGTATGATTGTGTGTTTTCAGCGCGTTCCAGGCTTGTTTCTTTTGTGTCAGACCTGTGTCAAATTGCTGATAGCATGAGAAGAAAACTTCTCTTGTCCGGAGATATTGAGGCCAACCCTGGGCCCGATAACAAGCCTTGTGACGACACATCGCCAAATCAAATCATAACGCTACTAAGCAAGTTATCCAACGGCCAAACGGAAATCCTAGCTGAAATTAAATCCATGCAAGAAAAGCAACGTCATACTGACTCTGTTTTAGCAACCCTCAAATCTAAAATCGACGACATCGACCGCGAAATTTCGAGCCTTAAAACAATCAAAGAAGACGTGGCTGCGGTATCAAAAATCACTGCAACAAACACATCCGCGATAGCGGAAATGACACGAAGGTTTACCACTCTTGAGGATCACTCGCGACGAAACAACTTGCTTTTCTTTAACCTACCTGATGCGCGTGGTGAGACCTGGAAGCAGTCTGAAGAAAAAATAGTTTCCTTTTGCGAGGAAAATCTTGGTGTCAAAATACTCCCCCCTTGGATCGAGCGGGCGCACAGAATTGGGTTTTTCAAAGATAACTCCACGACAGCCAGACCCATCATCGTAAAATTTAATTCTTTTAAAGATAAAGAACTCGTGCTATCACAAGCAAACAGACTAAAAGGTACAGATTTCCGTTTGAGCGAGGATTACTCGGAAGAGACCCGTAAAGCACGAAAAGAGCTTCTTTCTTTTGCAAAAGCACAAGCTCGTGACTTCAAGCTTCGCCACGATAAACTAATTATCGGAAATTTGCGATATATTTTTGACCGGGAAACCGCACGTGTTATGCAGCTTCCCTCATAGCTACAGGAAACCAGAAAGTCATCCTCCCAACAACAGAAAAGACCATTATCAACCCTAAACTTTTTTATTGCCAATGTTAGAAGCGTTTATGCCAAACAAGAAGCGCTGCATTCTGCTGTCCACTCCTGCTCTGCAGACGTTGTTATCATCAGTGAAACTTGGCTAACTCCGGATATTGCAGATAGCGAATTAATCCTAAGTGACTCGTATTTTATCATCCGGAAAGATAGGATTGAGCGGCGGGGAGGGGGAGTGTTGATTGCTGTTAGAAGTACTTTGCATGTTGAAAAGTGTGATATAATATCAAGTTTTGAAGGTGTTTGGGTAAGGATTAGGACGCCTACTGTTTGTATTTTAGTAATCGCATGTTATAAGCCACCTGACTTGTCAGACTTCTCGCCATTACTTTATGATTGCTTAGAGACCCTTGCTCGTTCTTATCCAAATGATCTCATAGTTCTCTCCGGTGACTTTAACTACCCCGAAATAAAATGGCCGGTTGTTCCAAATGTCATATCTTTTGATGCATGGTATAAACTTTCAAAGCAAAGTCGGGATTTTGTTGATGTGATAAACGCCTTCTTTCTTTTTCAAATGGTTGACAAGCCAACTCGTAACTCTGCTTTCTTGGATCTTTTTTTCATTTCGGAGCCAGATTTTATAGCTTCGGTAAACTTTATGGAACCGCTCAGTGATCACACTTCCCTAAATGTTGAACTTGCTCTTCCTACGCAAAAGCACAGTCCGCTGGTAAAAGCTATTTATGATTACTCCAGGGCTAACGTCGATGACTTCTGTCGTAGCTTGCAATCTTTTTCAAGTATTTACATGGTTGGCTTTGACTCTAGGACAGTTCACGAAAACTGGAGATTATTCAAACAAAAGCTACTTGATCTATGTGATCAGTTTATTCCAAAAATAAATATACAGTCTTCTATTGAGAAACCCTGGTTTTCGAACCGCCTTAAACGACTACTGAATAAAAAGCGGAGACTATTTCAAACAGCTAAATTGTCTTTGTCCCCTTCTGCGTGGACAAAGTATGACGAATTCCAATTAGTATGCAAGACAGAGATACGTCGAGCGCAGAACAAGTTTTACAACGAAGACCTCCGCAACCTTATGACAGCTAACCCCAAAAAGTTCTGGAAAGCGGTTAACCCTAAGCAAGTGTCGAAGCCTCACCGATTCACTAATCCTGCGGGAGACGAGCTCGATGTGGGTGCAGTGTGCGAGGAATTCAGTCGTTTTTTTAGCGAGATGTTTTCTGAAGATATTTTCCCCTTACCAGAGCATTCGCCTAATTACGACATAGCCACACAAATGTGCCCAATCACTATGTCTGTGAGCGGAATTCAGAAACTAATAGAACATCTCCCAACAAATTCTGCCCCCGGTCCTGACAATATTACGACGAAGCTACTTAAGCTTAGCAAATGTGAATCTTCCGCAATCCTCTGTTCTATCTTTGAGCAATCCCTAACTAGTGGCCAAATACCTGCTGATTGGAAAAGGGCAAAAGTCACCCCGGTCTTTAAAAATGGTCAAAAGAATGAATTCACGAACTATCGACCCATCTCTCTGACGAGTGTTCCGAGTAAATTAATGGAACATGTTTTATTTTCAAATATCATGGATCACCTGTCAGCCAACAGCCTACTTTTTGTAAACCAGCACGGCTTCCGTCGGTCTCACTCTTGCGAATCCCAACTTTTTGAATTTGTAACTGATATACACAGTAACCTGCATTTTAAAACTGAGACGCATGCAATTTTTATTGACTTCCAAAAAGCATTCGATAAGGTGCCGCATCATCGACTAGTTCTAAAATTACGTGCTTTCCAAGTGGAGCCATTCGTGATAGACTGGATATCGAATTTTCTTTTTAATCGCTCGCAAAGTGTTTGTTATGATTACAAATCTTCATCCCATCAGAAAGTAAAATCGGGAGTGCCGCAGGGGACCGTGCTGGGTCCATTGCTCTTTCTTTTGTACGTGAATGATTTACCCGATAGTATTCTTTCAACCATCCGTTTGTACGCTGATGATTGTGTGGTGTATAGGAAAATATCTTGCATTAGTGATTGCATTCAACTTCAAAATGACCTGATTACCCTAGAAACATGGTGTAAAAAATGGCAAATGCAAATCAACATCCTAAAAACAAAATTCTTAAACTTCAACACTAAGCGAAGTGCCACAGTGTTTAGCTACTCTCTTTTTAATACACCCATTGAACATGTCCACACGTACAAATATCTCGGGGTTCATTTCACGTCAAACTTATCATGGGAAGCTCATATTAATCAGATCGTTGTAAAGGCAAACCAAAGCCTCGGTTTTTTGAGACGAACACTACATATGGCTAACCGGGAGACAAAACTCGTAGCTTACACTGCCCTTGTTCGCCCGCAGCTCGAGTATGCATCTACAACATGGAACCCCCACCAGGCTTACCTAATTCAGAAATTAGAGTCGATCCAAAGCAGGGCAACTCGGTTCATTCTTAAAAACTATACACACACTAGCATTACTACGCTAAAAAAAGAACTCGGCCTTCCACTGCTCGCGGAAAGAAGGAAACTGACCAGACTAGTTTCATTGCACGCTTTGTATTATCTGGCCCCTTTAAAGAGAGAATTGTACTGTCCAGCGGCTCATCACATTTCTCCTCGTACAGACCATTCTCAGAAAGTTCATCTGGTAACACCAAGGACCAACCTTTTTAAATTCTCTCCACTGCAATTATCACTTTCAGAATGGAACTCTCTGCCAGAACATATTGTTACAATTCAAGACTCATCTGGATTCAGAGCTGCACTTGCTACTTTTCTCGATATTTAGCAACCTTTAATCCTGTTTTTTTCTTTCTTTGTTTGTTTTTGTTTGCTGCCAAAGCCCCCCCTTATGTAAAGCCCTACGGGCGCTTTAAGGGAACAATAAATGAAATGAAATGAAAGAAGCTCTAGCGGTGTGGAATAATTGATTGCATTCATGCTGAAACTGGGAGCGGTTATCGTGGCCATGAGCAAAAAAACGAACATTCTCTGACATGAAAACGTTAAAAAAATGTGCAAGAAATAATAGTATAGAGGTACCTTAGATGCTTTTGTTTGTCATAATTTTATTTTCCTCTTTATTGCATGTGAGTCATGTATTACCGCACCTTAAAAAAACACAGCTAGGAAGTATTGTGTTTACCGTTACTGCAGACGTATTTCCAGAAGCGTTCTGGAGAACGCCGAATGCTATTTTCTAAATTGAAAAGGGAAGCAGCCTTATTATTATTATTATTATGCAACTGAGCAACGACCGCCAGGCTCATCGTTGCTCAGTGGAATCAGATCTTGTCAATAATCCGAAGAAATTCTGGAGGTACATTAATTCACGTTCTGGGAGGCATATCGAGTCGAAGATTGTCCTGGATAATCACGAGAGCGATTTGAAGTCCGTGCCTGAGTTATTTGCTGAGCATTTTAGGTCCGTCTACAGGGATAGTACGCAGCGTTCTGCACCTGTGCTGCCTCACTTAGATGGGTTTGGTGACTTGTTAAGTTGCATTAATGTTGATGAAGAGTCCGTACGATCCTGTATTAAGAAAATGAGAGCAACATTATCAGTAGGGCCCGACGGCATTCCCTCTGCGATTCTCAAAACGTATCACGACATATTCACGCCAGTACTGTGCTCTATATTTAACAACTCGTTAAGGTTGGGAACCTTTCCTGAAACGTGGAAAGTCGCTGCTGTTGTTCCCGTCTTAAAGTCGGGAAAAAAAGGTGATATTTGTAACTATAGACCTATTTCTCTTCTCTCTCCATTTTCTAAGCTCTTTGAAATGGTAGTTCATCAATTCCTGTCTTTCAAAATTCGAAACTTAACAATTCCCAATCAGCATGGTTTTATGAGCGGCAGATCAACAACTACCAATCTTGTTAGCTTTATGTCTGCTGCATCTCGTGTAATATGTAAGAGAGGTCAGTTAGACGTTGTCTACTTTGACTTAAGTAAGGCTTTTGACGTAGTCAATCACATTATTCTTTTATCCAAACTTTCCTCCTATGGAGTATGTGGCTCAGTACATGACTGGTTAAAAAGCTACTTGTCAGAGAGAGAGGCATATGTCCGGGTTAACAACATGAACTCTTCGTTGTACAGGACTCGCTTTGGCGTTCCTCAGGGATCTGTTTTAGGACCCCTTCTGTTCACAATTTTCGTAAATGACGTCTCTTTTGCTGTTTTAAATTCTTCATTCCTGCAATATGCTGACGATATAAAAATTTATCGAGAAATAGTTACTGAACGTGATTGTGCTAAGCTCCAGGAAGATGCATGTTCTTTCTACCGATGGTGCTCTGAAAATGACCTTTTCTTGAACCCGTCCAAAACCAAGGTCATGACGCTCTCTCGGAAAACTCACAATATCTCTTTTGCATATAATATTCAAGGAGAGACTTTGTCTCGAGTAAGTGTAATGAAAGATCTCGGAGTCATTGTTGATTCTGGGTTGCGTTTCTCTGATCACGTTGGTAGGCTGGTCAACTCGTCTTTGCGAATGTTGGGTGTTGCCTCTCGCTTAACCAGGGAGTTCAAAAACCCGACGGCTTTTATCACGTTATACTGCTCGCTATCCAGGTCACAGTTAGAATATGCCTCAGTTGTTTGGAATGGAATTTCTAAAAGTCACTCCTTGGAGATCGAGCGTGTGCAAAAAAGTTTGTTTCTATCTTTAAACATCGCTACATAAAGGAGGATGTTCACTGTTTAACATATGAGTCTGCGTTAGAGCGTGTTGGTTTGCTTAGCTTGCACCGGCGTCGGGAGAACGCGGACTTACTATTTTTGTTTAAAACGCTGCATGGACTCATCAATTCTCCGAGCCTGTTACCTGAACTGTGCCTTAGGGTCCCACGTGTGCCTACTCGTCTTCTGTCATCTTTTTATGTTTGTAGAACGTTTAGTCCGGTAAACCCAATTGTGAGAATGGCTCAGCGTTTGAATCATTACTCTGAAAAACTTGATATTTTCAACCCTTGCTACAGGACGTTTGTCCTTTCTATTAAAAACTTGCCCGTGCAGGATGAGCATTGCTGAATTGCTTTGTTATGTCTGAATGTCGTCATATCCATGTCGTGTTTTCTGGTGGTGCACTTGTTGTCCTTCGGTCTTGTGTTCCGTCTCTACTGTTACTGCCTCGTTTTTTATTTCATTGTACTAATTACTCGTGCACTGCCTAGTATTATGCTAAAAATGTATCTTATTTTCTGCGGAGATGTGTATAGTGTGTTTTTTTGTTTTTTGTTTTTTTTTATCCACCAGTGTACCAGCACCAAGACCTCAGGGTTGTTCCTGGGCACTGTATAATAAAGATTGATTGATTGATTGATTGATTATTATTATTATTATTCTGGCTGCCCTAGTCAGCGCGCCGGTAACACGAAACGTCCAAGGTCAGAGCGGCGAGGAGAGGGCGCGCTCTGCCGTCGACGCAAATACGCTGGAGAGGAAATAAGAAAGCGGAAGAATGACGTGCATGCTTTCACCTTCCCAACTCATAAGAAGTGCACCTCGAGCCTTTTATTGACAATGCATTCGACAACTACTTGTGCTTTGCTGGCCACATCGGTGCAATAACTGATTCCTATGACAATTTGATAAATCGCGCTTCCCCGCTTCACGAACACGGCCACCGGAAGTTCCGAATCGGCCATTTTGAGGGAGAGAGAGAGTGAGGGGATTAATGAAAGGCCTATAAATTAGCTTATTCGCATGGCTCTGGCCGATTACTTTACAAACCATGCACGAACTAAAGACTTTAAGCAGGCCATGTTGGGTCTGCGTAAAGTCAACCGGATGAAGCGTTGCAGAGGCTGGGCTGCTGTGTGCTGAAAGACACGCTTTCTGCTCGTTCGCCGTCATTCGCCGAAGAAGGTTTTGAAAGCATTGTGTTAACTTTGAGAACACTTGGCAATGTTAACAACAACTCAGCACCGCAAGAAAAAGCACAAATCGTCGAACAGAAGTCTCGCAGATCAGCGAAGTGATAAATAAAGTCTTGCAATCTAGAGCCCTCGAAAAAAAAACCGGCTATTCAAGGAGTTTTGTTCACCGCGTCGCCCGTCGACAGTGCTGCACGCGCAATAACCGTGGATCGTCGGGTAACACAGAGCCCCGCCCCATCGCGCGCATCAGCGTCCCCTATGTAAAAGGGCTCCTTCTTGTCTTTAACCGCCCTTCCAAATTATTTTGTTTAGCGAGATTTCTCGGAAGCCGTATCTCACTGACTTTAAGAAAGGCCCTTCCTCTTTTGTTGGGTGGAACACGCAACTCACGTGTAAACCACGGCTTGTCTCTTGCTCGCTTTTGCGTAAGCACACGTGATGGAACGAACTCTTCCACCAAGCTAAGCATTTTTTTCCTTAGTTTTATTTGTAGCGTTGGGGCTACATAAATATTTAATACGTTATTTTAAAATAAATCCAGTTCGAACCACTAGCCCCGACGAGATCGGTTTTTCCAATCCTCCGTCTCGAGATCCGCGTTTTCTTCTTCCTCCCCTTCGGTCTGGCCGTTCACTACAATATTCCCCCCTAGCGAGGAAGCGCAGCGACCACGCGGTTGTCTTTTTTTTTTTTTTAGAGGATTAAAGCGAAGTGGGCTTGTTAGTTGTGTCTGTAAAATGAGTCAGATGGCAGAGGTCGCACTGTTGGAGTCCAAGTGGGCGGGCTTGACCCGGTCGATGGACACAACTTGTTCTTTGTTTTTGATTAGCACCTTGAAGGTTTTGGTGTCACGACAAACCACCGGAAAAGGGCCATCGTAAGGAGGTTGGAGAGGCGCTTTGACACCGTCGTGCCGAATGAATACATGTGTACACTTTGCCAGATGAGGGCTGACGAAGGTACTCCGTGTGGAGGGAATTCTTGTAGGTCTTGCATTAGAAGCCGCAACCGCTAAGCGTAGTCCTCGGCGCTGTCAATTAGGGGATTTAAGGCTCGTTGGAAAAATTCTCCTGGTATTCGGAGAGACATTGCATAGACCAACTCGGCTGCACTGCAGTTCAAGTCAGTTTTAAACGCTGTGCGGATGCCGAGCATTATCAAAGGCAGGGTTTCCGTCCATGACGCAGTCTTGTCCTGTGTTTTGATGGCACCTTTCAATTGCCGATGAATGCGTTCTGCCATTCCATTAGACATTGGGTGGTACGCGGTGGTGTGAATATGCTGTGCGCCCAGTAAGTGAGAGAGGTTTTTAAACAATGAACATTCAAATTGTCGTCCGCGGTCCGTGGTGATGGTTTGTGGCACCCCGAAACGACTCACCCACATGTCGACAAGGGTCCTAGAGACCGTCAGTGCCGTTGCATCTTTCATAGGGGCGACCTCCGGCCATCGCGTAAACCTGTCGACACATGTCAGGAGGTAACGGTAATCGCGTGATGGAGGAAGTGGGCCCACAAGGTCGACTAGCACGTGAGCAAAACAAGCGTCAGGTAGATTGAAGGCGGTCAAGGGGGTTACCGTGTGACGTTGAATCTTGCTGCGTTGACAGTCAATGCATGTTCTTGCCCATTCGCGCACGTCAGTGTTCATACGCGGCCACACCAACCGGGAGCTAACTAGTCGTTGGGTGGCTCGTATGCCAGGGTGGGCCAATGTGTGGATGGCCTCAAAAACTTTATGCCGAAACGAAAGAGGAACGAACGGGCGGGGTTGACCAGTTGACACGTCACATACCACGGTGTCAGAAGAACCATGCCTGGGGATGTCCTTAAAAACCAGTGTCTTAGATGATGTCCGTAAGCGTTGGAGTTCCGCATCGTCTTTTTGACACGCTATCAATTCGGTATAGTCCAACGAAGCACCTTCGGAGAGGCAGAGGTTGACGCCTATTCGAGAGAGAGCGTCTGCTGCAGCATTATTGGAGCCTTTAACAAAGCGAATGTCGGTGGTAAATTCAGATATGTAGAGCATTTGCCGGACCTCTCGTGGTGTGTGTGCCACGCTGGACGACGACAAGGCGTACGTGAGTGGTTTGTGGTCTGTAAGTACAAAAAATTGACGGCCTTCGATGAAGTGCCGAAAGTGTCGTATGGCAAGGTAAATTGCAAGAAGCTCCCGACCATAAGTGCTGTAGCGCGTTTCTGTAGTACTGAGGCCTTTCGAGAAGAATGCGATGGGATGCCATGTGTCTCCAACAAGCTGCTGCAGGACAGCTCCAACTGCCTTGTCCGACGCATCGACGATGAGGGAGGTAGGAGCGTCACTTTTCGGATGCATGAGCATGGTAACGGTTGCAATGGCTTCCTTGACTTTAGTGAAGGCGCCGTCTGCTGCGTGCGTCCACTGTAGCGGTGTCATTTTTGGTTTAGGGTTCTGCAGCAGATCGTACAAAGGTTGGGAAATATGCGCGCAGCGGGGAATAAACCGACGGTAAAAGTTGACCAGTCCCAAAACCTCTCGTAGCTTTGTAGCCGTTGTAGGCCGTAGAAAATTGCGAATAACGGTCACTTTGTCAGGCAGTGGTGTGATTCCGCAAGCATCTACGTGATGGCCGAGAAAATCCAGTTCCTTGACTCCGAATTCGCACTTCGCGGCATTTGCAACGAGGCCGTACGACGTCAGGCGCGTAAAAAGCTGTCGAAGGTGACTGGCATGTTCATCAGGTGTCGAGCTGAACACCAGGATATCGTCCAGATACGCGAAGCAGAAGGACAGTCCACGAAGTACTTGGTCTACGAATCTTTGAAACGTTTGAGCTGCGTTGCGGAGGCCGAATGGTATCTGCAAGAATTCATACAGCCCAAATGGCGTTGTGACTGCAGTCTTGGGAACGTCTTCGGGTTCCACTGGAATCTGATGGTAGGCTTTAACAAGATCGATTTTGCTGAAGATTGTCGCGCCTTGAAGCAACCCGCCGAAATCTTGTAGATGGGGTATGGGATAACGGTCAGGTATCGTAGACTGGTTGAGTGCTCGATAATCACCGCATGGCCGCCAGTCTCCCGTCTTCTTCGGCACCATGTGCAGCGCTGACGACCAGGGACTGGAAGACGGGCGTACATAGCCTAGTTCAAGCATATGTTCAAATTCGCGTTTAGCTATCTGAAGTCGGTCTGGTGGCGGGCGTCGTGGACGTGCGAAGACAGGGGGGCCTGTAGTCTTAATATGATTTGTGATACTGTGCTGGATTTTTTGTGGAAAGGCATGGGGCCCAAACACCGAGGGGAACTCATCCGTGATGCGCTTCCACTGAGAGTCCATCTCCACACGTGGAAGAAAAGGACGCAGTGGCGGTGTTTTTGATATTAACACTTGGACACTGAGCTGCGTCTCGGTATCGATGAGCTGGTATTGGCGCAGGTCGACAGTGAGTCCGAATCGTCTTAGAAAATCAGCCCCGATGATGGCTTGTCGCACGTCAGCGATAATAACGATCCAGCGAAATGTCCGCCGGAGCCCGATGTCTAAGGTCAACGACTTTTCTCCATACGCTTTTATTGTGGCTCCGTTGACCGCTTGCAGAGGAGGAGTTTCTTTGCGATATTTACGATCCTCCGGCGTAGGGGGTACTACGCTAACCTCGGCACCGGTATCTACTAGGTACCGAACCTTGGTTAAGCGGTCGGTCACGTAGAAAAGACGGCTGGATGACGAAGGGCCCTCGACGTTTGCCGCCTTCAGTGAGTGCCCGTGCCGTTTCCCGATTGAGAGCAAGGCTGTCTGCAAAATCGGGCGGCGTTCCCATAACGACTGTGGTACCAGCACTGACGTTGGTTAGTAGCAGTTCCAGGCGAGAGAGTGGTTTGGTGCTCGACGTTGTCTCGAGTGCTTGCGGCAGTGACCTCCGACCGTAGCGTCCCTCTTCGAGAGTGGCGCTGCATGTTTTGGAACTCGCGACTGAGGTCGTCAATTTTCTATTCCATACGTGCGTAGGCCGCGACCAAGTCAGGGCTTCCCCGCTGGTAGTCGTTTTCGGGAGCAGGAAGATGGGAGCTGGGTTGAGCCGTTTCGTGGTGAACCGACGAAATGTTAGGCGGGTAGACGTATATTATATCGTCCGCTTTGCGGGCCAGCGTCAGAATGGAGTCCGTGGTTTCCGTGGTTAGGACCATCCGGACATGCTGAGGAAGACGCTGGAGAAAACGTTCACGCATGATGGACGCATCCATCGTGTCCGCCTTGCCTCCAAGGAGTTGCTCCATTCGTCGGAGGAGTTCCGTGGGTTTTCTGTCGCCCAACTGCTCCTATCACGTCCGGTCACCAATATGTAGCGTTGGGGCTACATAAATATTTAATACGTTATTTTAAAATACATCCAGTTCGAACCACTAGCCCCGACGAGATCGGTTCCTCCAATCCTCCGTCTCGAGATCCGCGTTTTCTTCTTCCTCCCCTTCGGTCTGGCCGTTCACTACATATTCATAGGTCCCTAATGTTCGAGCGTTCGGACAAATGTTAAAAAAATGGAGGTAAGATTCGAGCGGAGATGTCATCTTTGTCTGATCTGCCCGTCACAAAATGGTCATACGTTCACGTCATTTTCTAAAGTTCACACAAGTTTATTTGGTTTCAAAAACGCTAGCTTTTTGGTCACTAATCCCTGGGACGGTGTGCCTGCTTTCAAACGTCCAACATGTGTTACAACGTAAAAAATCTACCATATGGCTCCTATCACTATTGCGTGTGTTCTAGGGTACAAACTGTTCAAGCGAAAATACGTCCGATAAGCCGTATACCTCAGTAAACAATTTACCGCCAGTTCCCCCCCCCCCCCCCCCCCAGTTTTCACTATTCTATGCAATCGCTGGAAGATTGAAATCCCCGCTAAAATAATCTGATCACCCAGGTTACTGGAAATGTGTTTAGCCAAGTAAGGCATTGAACTTCCTGGCCAAAAAAAAACAATGACTAAGGATTTCCTTTGAGCGTTCACTGGAATATCGGTAGAGGAATTATTTGTTTCAGAAACCACTATTGTGGTTGTCTATGAGTTGCGACAGCATTCGTCATGTTATTCACGACGCAGCTCAATTTGATACGACGACGCATATCTTGAGAAAACACTTTATTTTATTACTTGTTTACGACATACCACGTAGCGCGACTGCAGAGTGTCACTTAGGAATCGAGTGATTGTTTCCTCGCTCTGCCATCGTTTATTCTTATGGTTTTGTGCATTTGTTTAGTATTCAACCTGTTTCCCCATCACCATTGAAGCTTCGTGTGTGTCTTTCCCTCCCGCTGTGTAATCGTTTAATGTTCTAGTTGTTCCCACACCATCATTGACCATGTGCCAACTAGCTCAACTTAAACCGATAATCGCTTCGTAGCTTGGCCCCTAATGTGAATTTCTGCGTACTGCAGCTCCCTGCATGCGCGGCACGGGTTAATCTGGTTGCTAAAAGGACATCTAGGAACCCTTTTTAGCACACGAAGTCATAAACGACGACTAGGCCGACCTCTTGGACAACCTCTAACGCGATCTCAAGGACTATTCGTGAAAACGAACTCAAGGCCGACGTCCAGCACGGCGTCAGGATGACGTCCGCATACACGCGGCAACTTCGTGTGCGGACGTACTTGGTATACACGTGCCGCGCTTAGGCACGGCGCATTCGAGGCTGACAATAGCAAGAGACATCGAGTAAGTTGCTCGCGGACATTCACGTTGTCAGTGCCGAACAATATAACGTGTGATACGATTCCAGGAATATGTTGCATTGTCTGAAAACAAGCTGTCAAATTTTAGGATTGTATTTGTGCACTCTCGCCGATTTGCCTTTGCATAATCCCAGAGATGTTATTTTCTCTTCGCAAACAACTTTAAAATATCATCAGATATGACGTAGAATTTTCCAGCTCTTGAGCGATTGTGAGGATGTTCTTCTTTTCCTTAATATATTTGAAATTAACAGTATTCGGACGATGTTTTCCCGCAGAAGGCTTGCCCAATTTATGAGCTCGTTTAATCTCAACGACGTCAAATCCTAACTGAAATTTACGGAGCTCCTTATCTCCGGCTTCCGATTACTCAGGCGTTTCCCATAAACTATTGTCCTGAAATCCATAGATAGGAGATTGCACCGTCAACAGGGTTTTAGAGTCTTCATGCTTTCCAGACAAAACGTCTAAATAATTTAAATTTTCCTCCCATCTTTTTTTTTTTTTTTTTGCAATTCGCTAAGAATTGCAAACGTCTGACCCTGTTCCAAATTTTGACTTCATAGAACATACAGGCGACCGGAAGTCGTTAAGGCAGGTATCAGACGACTTTTGGCTCTCTGCAATTGAGACTAGCGTCTTCATCAAGCTGTTTTGGACTTTTAAAACTAATTAACCGTATAAAAAATACGATGCTCACTACGAAAATATTACTATATTCTGCGAACACGTACCAAGAATGTTCCTAGCACGTTCGCTTCATGCAAATGCCTGCTTCAAACATATGTGTGCAATGCTTTTTTAAGCCATATCACAGGACTGTCATACAATGATGAAACCTGCAACAAACAGAATCCGCAGACTGAGTTGCCTATAATGGCTTGGCGGTGCGACCGTCGCTTACCGGTTCGTCGCTGATACAATTTGTAAAGCTGAAGAAATATACCTCTGGGAAGACTTAGACATTCAGGTACAGTTTCCGGAAGCGACGTTCAACATGGGAGAAGCTAAGCCTGAATGAAACGGCACGTGCTACTTTGAAGTTTCAACGGTGTATTTTGTTTTAATTTTTACTAAAGAGTTTTAAGTTTTTTTTTTTTTTGGTTTGTTAACAATTGTTCGTTGATTGAGGTAGGTCTTAATATGCAAGAGACAGTTTGAGGAGTCAAAATTAATTTTGTTGACAATGCTCACTTGCATAGTTTTCTACGCAATGCACTGCCTGCCTTTACATGGATGCAATACAAAAATGAAGAAATAAGCTAGCCTCATTAAACGCCGGTATTATCGAGCTAGGCGGAATGAATCGACTCTAGTCTGACCCTCAAGAAGGCTGTAGTTTGATATTTCCAATCCTACACAAGATATCCGTGTCGGCTATATTATATCTTAATAGGTGCCCGCACGATGAATCACTGGATCGTTCCCTTTCTCCGATAAGAGGTGCTGCTCGACAAACATGGCCGCAACCAGGGAAACAACTAGCCGCATCGTTTCCAAGTTAATGGAAAGTTGCCGAAAAGTAAAACGGAAAGCAGGCGCATTGGAACTAATGATCATTTTCGCGGCTCCGAAGAGATACAAAGAGCTGCAAACTTCCAAAGCTGCAAACGATAGGCAAGTAACGTGCGTTGTGTTGAAGTCACAAAACACAAGGCGCAAATCGGTGTAAATCCAAAAGGCCATCAGTGGTCGAGTAGGCTACCGCACAACTGCTCAGAGCACGTGAAGAAAACGTTCGAGCTGTAAAACCCAGGAAATCCTGGGTTCAAACGCCGCTCCTGCCCTTTCCAATCTCAACAAAAATCGTACCGGCATGCGGTCGTGCAACGCTACTGAATGGTACTGGTGTTACAAGCCCGCAGGGGTACCGCTGTGAAAGCGTGCCTGCGGAGTTTTTTCATGCCTTATCTGAGTTTTCACATCAGCTGAATTGTGCCTGTTGCATCGGTGGTCCCTTGAGTGGAATACCGCACTTTCCACACGCTGTCTTTTTAAAACTTACGTTAATAAAGGTTTCGGATGACTCTCAACAAGTTTATAATTGATACGTTTTGATTATTTCGAGTAATGAACAAATTAAATAAAGACACAAATTAAATATTTAAGTTATAGTGGCCACTAGTTACCTTTAATAAACCTTATTGTTCCGACTGATGTTTTTGTTTAAAGATAAATATGTGAGAAATAAAATCATCACCCTATATACAGTGACATCAATTTTGTGAAAACGTTTTTTTCTGAGCATACAATTTTCCTTTCCTAATAAACTTAGTCGCAAAATAGCCAGGTTTATTTTTTATGGTTTCTTCAGTTCGTGTTGTACGTATTATTATGATATGTATACTTCCCGAGTCAGCTTTTTTCTGGATTCCTATTCTTACATTAAAAACGCGGGTGTTAGCGGATATTAGTTGCAGAGTTTATGCTTTTGAAGCAAGCTGGAAAGGAAAATTGAAATCTACCATAAATAATAAAATTTTCCCAACAAATAAAAAAATTCATGTTACTCTTTTTTTTTGGAAAACATTACCTTGTTTATAGAAAGATAACTGTATCTATCGCCAAAACATGCGTGATTTGTTCAGTTCATTTCACTTGGAAGTTTGGCGTCCAGGGTATGTTGCTTTATTGTTTGAATGTTGCGCGGCTCCGTATTTATGTACGAAATATATTGTATGAACATCAGCCCTTTTAATTAGGAATAAATGTTGGTTCTTAGAGAGTTGCTTTGGATTTTGGCCTATCCATACGTGCTTTTTTCTGCATAAGAAAATTCCTAATGCCATGCCCTGCTATTTCTTCCTACTAAAATTCAAACCACTATTCATGAGTAAAAAAATAAGAATAAAAATGACGAAAAACGGTGATTCCAAATGCTGTCCGCTCTACAGCCGCTTTCACTTAACGTTTGTTATTTCTTAAGAATCGCCTCTTGTGACTTCAAGTCGTGCAGTGTGTTCTGGAACCAACAAGAATGGTGCATTGACCCTCGCTAGGTTTTTTGTTATCACATTCTGGATTGCAATTACGGTAAGAAGCTAATACAGTCTAAAGAAGGAACGCCACCTCAATTCTTCATCTCTGCACATGATAATGAAAAAAAAGTAAAAGAATCCCTGGAAGTTTTATTAGTTTTGTACAGAGTTATAGAGAGCCTTGTTTACTCTCACCTGTGAATGAACATTTGAATATGTTGTTCTACAGCGATATGTGTTATGGGCTCTTAGAACTGCAACATCAACAACGTCCGTTGTTGATGATGCAGTTCTAGTTGTTGTTAATGTTGTAGTTGGCGCAGTAGGGAGTCCGTCGTCGATGTTGCCTAATTATCGAAAACGATAATCTGCCACCACGCGGGAATGAAACCTCGTTCCCTGCGTCCGAAGCGGGGGTGTTACGACAGAGCTACAGCAGAGCGTTAAGAACCCGCTTTACACTTACGGTTTGTGAAGTACCCGACGCCCACTGCCATAGCCTCCTCTATACTCACAAAGCCTGGCAGTTCGCCGACAGAGCCATAGAGAGCTCGGTCGCAGGTTTGGGGCGCAAGCATTTTTCGGGGAACCTGGACGTCAGCGCACAGCTTTTGCACCGGCGAGGACTCGAAACATGGTTTTCAAAACCGCCGAGAAAAGAAGCGGTAGCCCGAGCAACGCGAGGAGCTCGAGCAGGCATTTCATCGCTCGGTAGCAGTGTGTTTCCGCGTCTCGCCACAGCGGGGCGCCTGTCACGTTGCTCTCCTCTCATCCGTTGTTTGCCGCTCTACCATTTCAATTTCGGCGGCCACCTCTCGTGACGATCTGCTAAGCTTTGTCAGTATAGAGGAGGCTATGTCACCACATGCACTACGGAAAAATACAAATAAATAGGCGACGAAAAAATACCGTCGTGGCACTGTCAATGCCCAGAGCTCTTGCATGAAGATGCGCCTTCGCGCGCTTCGGAACAAAAAAACAAACAAAAGTGTTCGAAAGAAAATGTTGACATTTTTTTTTCTTAGCCTTTTTTCTATGCGCTCCACGATGCATGAACGCGAAGGCCGTTCCCCGTGACGTGTCGCACCTAGAGCCGTGGCTGCACTCTGATCTAACGCAGGACTACTCAGTTTTCTTCTAGTGCCTTCAGGCTAAGCGTGATCTTAGTTCTCAAACAATGGATTTTCATGGAGCGCCGTATAAGTCATTTCAAAATTCCCCGGCCGGGTACTCGAAAAAAAAAATGTATATATGTATACAAAAGCAATTTTTGAGCCATGACAATAATAATCTTCAGCGTGGAGATCATCGACTTTGCCTGTTTATGCATGAAAAAACACGAAAAGTTAACCACATTTCTTGTTCCTACAGGCATTTGAACCGTATTGTTTAAAAGACTTGATTTATCACTTTGCTTTCACGATATACGTAGAGCGAGGGTAATTCATGCGACCCTCAAACACGAAAGGTTGGTGCACCCAAAGGAGCACGTGTGTGAATAATATGTTTTCTTGCTTGAACAATAATTATTGTTCCCCAGCAGATGAGTGACAGGCTATTTTTCACTAACGAAAAGAAGAAAATGCGATCGTGCATTGGAAACCTATATCAGCGAGTAGCTATAAAAGCGTAACGCTATCCTGAGACATACACTGTGCCTGCGTGTATATGCATTTGTATACCTAGAGTGACAATGATTGCTCTCTTTTTGGGAATTCTGTTCTTATGTCACAGCCATGGTACTTTTTCTAAAAAGAGCGGAGGAGATTATCCTGATGCCAACGAGGTAAGAAAATACCATTCATGTACCACGTTTATAGCGAGGTGACGGATAAGCTTTTTTTTTATATCTTAAACCCCCCTTCCCCCCCCCCCCCCCCCATCATGAAGCTGCATAAATGCACGTACGACGTTTGTATCGTTAGGGTGACGCTGTCGGCAAGAGCGAGGACAGGATGGCACGAGATGAGAAAGCTCACACAGAAATTATGAAGGCCGGGCCATCACGTGGGGCATGGCGCAACACGGTCGTGCGCGCCACGTCTTACCCTTCCCAACAGTATGCTCAATCTTAAGGGGGAACTCTCATCGGCTCACAGGTTTCCCTAGATTTATAACAGCTTTATGACACCGATGATGGCTTTTAACACATAATGTTCATGGGCTGGAGTTCATGCAAAAAATGTCCCACACGATTGTCAGGAACAATTGTTACACACAAGCCGATTCAACGTAAAGCATGCAAAGCCCATCGTAGGAAATGTGTTATTATCAAAGAAAAAAGTAGTATTCGTGATATATAATACGAACTCACGATCACGCTAATTTAAAAAGAAAGAAATCTACCAATCTTCTCTGTGAGAATCAAACTCTAGACCTTGCGAACCGTAGCCCAAACGTTCTTGTTCGGCGTCATGGGAAGTTTACTTTTATTTGTTTTCTTCCTGATTGGGAAGTGAATTACTGTTACTCACTTTTTTGTGCCTTTAGATGCGCGATGAAGTAATGCGCCATGTATTTTGGTATAAATATTAAAATCCTCACATTTAGAGAAAGGCTTCAAAACTATTTGTCCATTCGTGTGTTGGTTAAACGGCTTGGCACAGGCTTTACACTTGAAGTACAAATATACAAAAATTCACATGCAGTTACTGTACTTCGATATCAGCGTGGCGGACAGGAATTCGTCTCTGAAAGTCTAGACAATCCTAGCAACATTAGCATGTAATGGGGAACACCAGAGTTAATATCTACGAACCGGATCTTCCGTGGACAACTAAAAATATTATTCTTATTATGCACTTGAGAACGTCCCATTTTAAATATGGCAACCCAACAAAAACTAAATACGTGTTCGCGTGGCTCGACCGGGCAACGCAGGCAAGTCTGAATATGAAAACCGTCGAGACTCGTCGCCCAGTCTGCGTCTTCCTCACATTCTTTGATGGAGGTCTTGCGGAGTACCTGCGTCCCTGAAGAGAAGTTCATTGCATTCTGAAGCTTCGACATCGGCGACTGTCGACAACGATGAGCTCCAATAGACAATCCCCTGCGGGCGCTCCAGCCGATGCAGCCTGCCCTGCTCCCAGCCAGGTCCGACATTGAAAGGTTCTTCTGAAATCCTCGAAGATGACGTGGACGATTTGCTGGGCGTCTACCAGCGAGTATGCCTTTACAACAAAAGGTATGATGAAGCTAAGCCCTGCAATTCCATATTCTCCCTTTCTAATGCGGCTAAAATATGGTTAACAAACCACAAGGATGAGATTGCTACATGGTTACTGCTCCAGAACTCAGCTAGCCAAAACAAGCGACGAATTTGGGCAAAATAACAATCGAAGCGTATGTAGATTATGTTCAATTTTTTCGGCGTTTTGATGACGGTTATTAATTACTAATATACCAGTCATCTTATTATGTAAAAATAACACCGTCGTGCAAGTTTGTAAAATGTTAAAAAATGAAAGGCGCTAACAACTACGTGTAGAGCCGAATTAGAGCGCAACTCTTGGGGAGGAGGGGAGGGTACAGAGATGGAGGTAGGCCCCTCCTCCTCGTACCCTCTCTTCCTTCTCGCCCCCTCCTCCTCCCTCCTCCTCTCATTCTCTTTCCCTCCACCTCCCCCTTGTCCCCCTTTTCTCTGCCTGCCCCCTCGTGACGTGACTCCTTCAAGCTCTCGTGAAGTAAAGTCACGGTCACTCCTGAAGATCATGACCTTCGTCATGATCTTCATGAGTGACCGTGACGTCACACGTGACGTCATCGTGGGACGTTTCCCATAATGCAACGCGCGGGACACTCGTGACGTCCGTGTGACGTCACGGTGACGTCATTATAGGAAACGTCCTATAATGCAACGCGTGGGTCAAGGGAGAGACCCGCGCGTTTCATCATGGGGCGTTTTGCCATAAAGCAACGGGTGGTTACGCCGACGCCGATGGCGACGACGAAAGCGACATCCCTCAAGTCAAAAATGGACGCCTTAAATCTGCGCTTTAAAAAAAAAGAAAGGAAGATAGGGCATAAAGTATGCGGGCTATGAAATATGTCTCTTCTCATTATATCTAATGCCCGGTAGCTTTTATTGAGCACTTGTTTTCGGGCTTCTCCCTAATTTTAAAGATTTCGAGCTTGCGTGTGCTTATTTAAAAGGTAGAAACAGCACCTTCACACATGTGCACGAGCAGGGCGAATAAAGGAATAAATACTGTGATCAAGAAGCAGACAAAGTGGACCCATTCATGTTCACTTTGTATTCCTTGAGGGTTGACGGTTACTGTTCTGTTCGATAGTGGGGTTGGTTGCTGTATATTAAGAAGACACCGAATTTAAAGTATGGAGCTGTTTTAAGAGACGGTGTTGTGCTCGTCCCCTTGGTCTGCATATGGGTTGGGCATATTGGTATTTCATGATTTGGATGACCATCATCAACAAATCCCATACGGCTCACAAACCCTCAGCAACGCATTAACCATAAAGCAACGCAATCACCGTTAACGCGACCATAGTGGAATGTCACGCTGTCAACTAGCTGAAAACGACGCGCCGCGCCTTTACATAACACCGTGGGAATGGTCGACATGACAAGAGGATTCGTCCGGATATCGGTTACAGCAACTCTGAGTGATTGCTGGTACTTGTGGACTCCATATGGGCTAAGGTAGTGTGCATGTCGGTCATACCTGCTGCAAAATCCGCAGAGAAACTACAATGAATTTTCGAAATTTTGGAATACAAGAAGTTGTATTTACAGATTTTCTCAGAGTTACAGCGTTCTCATTTGTAGCGCAGGTTCGTCTGCTTATTTTGCAGGAGCTGTGGTCGCGTCAGAACCACTCCGAGCTTCGATTGGTTCTGAATAAAGGATAGCGGGTGCACCTGAAGGCCGCTTGCTTTGAGGTCTACCAACTATTCTTCAATAAGAGCCAATCAGAGCTCGGCATCGTTCTGACTTCACCTGCGCTTTTGCCCAAGAGGCAGACGCCTTGTTCACTGCATAAACCTCCGAAATACACCACAAGCTGTCCCATTCTTACCACCCTTCATCCAGCGGGATCGCGTCTAGTTCAAGGGTTCAAGCACGTCAGTAATATAGGCTCCCATGGCACATCCAACTGGGTAACGTCAAGATAAAATTTCAAACACGTCAGAGTAACGCGCTCGCCCGCAGCCAAACACACTCAGTGACTCTTGTGACACATGTTTTTATGGCCTAAGTGTTAGAGAAAAGAGGCAAGGGGAGTTGGGGGATTGGGAAAGAGGGGGGGGAGAGATTTTGGGTTAACAGCTGCAGTGCTTCACTCGTACACGGACGCCGCCTCGGGGATGGGGAAGTTTTCTCGGAGATTTGCTTGCTTACGGCCCTATTGGCGCCCTTTTACGCGCCATTATTGTCGCTGGTTGCTTACAGCCAATATCCACTAGCCATCGTTTCGCCGCCGCTATTTTTGTACGTCGTCCCCACATTCCGTCGCTGTCAACGCTCCTTGGTTCACTGTCACGAGTAGTTTTATCTCAAACAAAGAGCACGAAAGGGCCAGGGTCGTCTCGTGCTTGCGAAAGTGCGCGATGTTTAAATAAGCCAGTCAGAGCCCTAGATTTGCTCCGTGGTTTTACTCCATGAAAACGTGCCTATACGAACCACGGGCCAGACGCCTGGGTAACCATGCCTGAGACTTCGCAGGGCGTGACGTTTCTTCGCCGGCACCAGATCGCAACATGTAGTCTTATACAGAACTACGGAGCGAAGGCAGTCACCAGGGGGCAAAGGCGTTGCAAAACGATGTTTCGGATAGAGGCCCGCCGGAAGCTGCCACGGCTGCTTATCAAGCCGTCAGCGATCCATAGAGGGACGTATCCCAGAATCACCTTTTCCGGTCCTTCCCCATCGAAGCTCAAGAATGCGGCAAAAACAGCACGCAGAAAAAAAAAAAGAAAACGGAAGGGAAAAGTGGAATATGTGGCCATGGTGTCGACATGAGCCTCTTTAGGTGCGCCTGCGAGCACCTAAACATGAGCTCCGCTGACTTGAGCTCCGCTCATGTCAGCATGTCATGTCGACATGACCTCATGTTGACTCATGTCGACATGAGCTCATGTCGACGCATGTCGACATGAGCTCCGCTGAATGAATTCAGATTAGTGTTTCCTTTGCACTAGGGGTGCATCTTGCCGCTGTAAAAGTAATTTCTCAAAACTAGAAATTAACATTAGGCTTATAATAATCACAGTTATTTTGTTTTACTTGTAGTATGCTGGTGTAAACACCACCTTCTTTTCTGCGCTTTGCTTCGTGACTTCCCACCCATTCCTTATAAATACCGAAAAACCCCGATTTTGACGTGGAGCTACGTTTTTCTTCGCAGTGGCAAGGGTGATCAAAGCTAGGAAGTCGGTGTCACGAAAACTTGGTCACAGAAGTGACGTTACGCACGTCAAAATAAAATTGAACTGATATTGAACGCGGAAATTGTAAACAAAGAAAAAACTGCGACCTTTCATGCCTGACGACGCTCCCCGCAGCGAGCTACACGAATTACGCGGCGAACGTGCCTCCACCACGAAGGCGCCGTTGGCTTCTTTCATCCGTACGTGCTTCTCCTTGAAAAAAGAAACTTCGTATCGCATTTTTTAGATGGCCCAATAGCGCTCCCAGGTTTTTTTCGTCGACTTTCTTGGCACACAATTCCGCATATGCATCTCAGATATGGCGGCCCGGGGGGATGCATAATTGCTTCTACTACACACTTAAAATTTTTACACCCTTATTCGTGTAAATGGCTCGTCCTCTGGCTAACGCCTTTATTCGTGTAAGGGTGTTAGCCGCCGGAGGTGGTGAAAATCGTGTTAACTGCTAACACCCTAAAAACAATATGGCGGCCAGTATGCGACAGGCGATACGAGCCTGGCGAGCCGTACGCGGCTTCTCGCCGGAGCAAGAGCATACGGCTCGCACGCTCGTTTGGTGTCATCTGTAGGCGCAAAAAACTTCCAAACGTCTCTATGTCCAAGCGCCAACACCGCAAATACGAGTAAGGCCGAAACCACTGGAGACTGAACAGCCGAGACTGTCGCCGAAGTCTCGCTCGGCCTGCTCAATGCCGGTCGCATTTTCATCGCATCAGAAGCGCTTATAAAGAAGGGATAGCTTTACAAAACACTGACAGGCTGGCTTCATTGAACGAAACGCCCACTTGCCGTGGACAAGTTGACAACGAATCGCACCGACACCCTCTGTCGACAGCGGCTAGGAGGTATCGCACTCGCGCTCCGTGTGGCTCTCGATTAACTATTGCCTGTGCTCACCTCTGTTACGTGCGTTATCCACTCATGAACGCTTGTGCGTGAACAGCGGCATTCAGCACCTAGAACACGCGCTGGGGAAGCCGCCTAACCTCTTTTTGTTGCAATCAGGCAGCATAACACGGCGACACAGCTGCCAGCGGAACCGAACAACTCGGAGCCATCAACATGACGGATGGACTAATGGCATCCAGCCCTCTAATAGTTATAGATCACCAACCGCCACACTTTTCAAATTGGGCGGCGACAACCCCCATCTAGCGACGAAAAAAAAAAGTCCACCGCGCGGATACATTCACTCACGACGTCGACATACACACAACACTGTACATACATACATACATCAATTGCACAACCCACAACATATAGTACATACAACCTACTTATACAAACCAACAAGTGCCCCGAGCGGTATATATGCCCTCCTATTTCACGCATCGGTTAGCCCAGTGACCACGCTAGTCTTAATCAAGATATGAAAAGATTACGCCAATTTTATTTTTCAATCATATTTTTTCTGCATTTGTCTTAGGTAGGTACACATATCCCTTAATAACTTCTTACAGCATAATGTATTATAATGATACGCGCCTAACTTCTAGTAACTCAACGTGAGTGACGAGAAAAAAAAAATCGTGTGAATTCTGTCTGGCAACCACACTCGCGGCGTGGTTGCTATGGCGACGCTGTCGGTACGCGCGCCGGCAGCCCTCCAGCTGGTTCGGCCGTTCGGTTGGTTCGGCTACGGCCGAATGCGCGAGTCCACGGTGAACGCCGCGAACGCAATCGAGAAAACAAAGCGTCGACTACTGAAGCTGTACGTAATCGAGTTTCCGCCCGTTCGCTGCCGAATTCTTCGTAGTTTTCTTCCGCCCGTTCGAAAGGGAACAGCCTACCAGTACGATTACCGCCGTGGCTTCAGTGGCTTCGTCTTCGGAGGGAACTGTCAACTGAATTAGTTCCAAAACGCGGGTGCATCAGGCAGCGCAATGTGGCGCGGTCCACGCAGAAAGTCGGTAAGTAAACAAAACACTCAATGCCGTTCCAGTCTTTTTTTTTTTTTTTTTATTTACGGGGGCGCGCGGTGTTTTTGGGTGGCTCAAAAGTCAAATTGGACGTTTGAGTGATTTATACAGCGTAAGGTTGGTCTGCCAGTAGGGGCGACTCTGGTTTACACTGTAGATGAGCAATTTAGCCAGTGCGGTACAACCGCTAGCCTGGGGTCTTTAACGTGCACCACGCAGTAGTGATACACGACCGCACGCCGGTACGATGCTCATCCAGACCGAAACGGGCAGGGGTGGGGCTGGAACCCAGGATCCCTGGGTTCTGCAGCGCGAGCTTTCGCTCCACGCGCGTCGAGCTGGGTGTGCGCTTCAGCCCACTCGGCCACCGATCCCCCCTGGGTGGCTCAAGGTATGGGAAAGCAACCGGAAAAATCGGCGCCTGATCGACCATGGGGTGAAAATTTCAAGGCGTATCGTACGCAAACGACAGCGTTTGCCAGCGGAAGACTCGGTCGTCCGTGGCGAACGCATTTTTAGTATTTTTAAGGATGTTCTAGCTGCAAAAGAAAGGAGCGCCTTAAAATTTCACAAGGTAAAATACACTGCTGAGGAAACGACGCCCCTTTGCGTGCAGGCGCCGATTTTTCCGGCAGAGTTTAGCGCGCTGTGAAATGCAGTGTGCATTTAGGGAGAGGTTTGGCATAATATAATGTTGCTCATTGGAAATAAAAAAAAAAAAAGAAATGCTGGCATCATATGTTTACACACTCTTAGTCATTTTTGGAATCTTAAGTACCCTTTTTGTGGCAGGTATTGGACGCCAGCACATTTTACGTAGGAACGAAGAGTGGAATCCGGCCAATTCCCTTCCACATTAACATGAAATGAGTGCTGTGAAAGCAAAGAAGAAAGTGAGGGTGAAACAGTTCCTGCAGTAGTAAGTGCCAGAAACAAGAAAAGTGCCCCGAAGTGGAAAATATACTCCCTTGAAAAGGATCCAAAAGAAATAGAGGTTATCAGGTATACCGCCGAGCGTCACAGACCTGGACACTCCATTTCAGTTTTTTAAATGCCTATGCCCTGATGAGCTGTTTACAGCAATATTTGAGGGGACCATCCTGTATTGAACTCAATGCCACCATGAACACCATTTTCGGGTTCTGGTCACACTTCCACGCAGGATGTCCTGCTTCAGATCAAGGAGGATATCCTTGACAGAATCTCCTGTACGACAACGCGGGTGATCCTGGCCCTGGATATAAAGGGCGCCTTTGACAACGTCAGTCACACGCTGGTGTTCGAGAACTTGGCCTCAACTGGGTGCGGGCCCCGGATGTATGATTATGTGCGGGACTTCCTGAGCAACTGGATGGCCACCATCGGAATCGAGTCCATCCGCACAAGCACCATCCCGATACCGAGCAAGGGCAACCGGCAAGGCTCGGTCCTGTCACCCACCTTGTTACCTGGCGATGTGCAAGCCGCCTCCTCTACTGGAACGGATTCCCCGGATGAAGCATACACTCTAGCCACTCTATGTGGACGACCTGACGATTTGGGCTACGTCGGGATCGGACAGCGGGAGGCAAGACTTCCTCGAAGAAGTCATTGAGACGGTGCAGAACTACCTCGAGGCCGGCAACCTCCAGCGCGCCCCCGATAAGTCTGAGCTGTTGCTCCTCCGCGCGGGCAAGCCAATTCCCGAAGAAGAGAAGGCGGACATCCGCCTCACGTTAAAGGATGGTACCCCCGTGCCGGTGGTGAAGCGGGTTCAGATCCTGGGGCATTCACCTCCAGCGGGACGGCGGAGCCAAGTACACGGTCGACCGACTCGTCAAGACAACCACGCAAGTCATGCGCATGGTGAGAAGGATAACGAGTCACAGACACGGGCTCGAGGAGTCGGACCTGATCCGGCTGACCCAACCACTCGTCGTGAGCCACATCGCCTGCGCAAATACGTATCTCAACCTGACCTGCTGTCGAGAGGTAAGGGCAAGATGGACGTGATTATTCGCAAGGGGTACTAGCTGTCACTGGGGGTGCCGCCGTACGCGTCGAACGCCAAGCTCCAGCTGCTAAGTGTAAACAACACCTTCCAGGAACTCATCAATATGCACCTAGCCAGTCGGTGGGAGCACCTGGCCCTCACACTGAGTGGGCGGCATGCCCCGAGCTCGCTCGGCATCCCCATCCCCGCATCGCAATGCGAGGCTATCCAGCTGCTGCTGGCCCTTTGGGACAAGATCCAGGTGGCACCAATCCCGTGGAAGCTGAACCCATCTTTGCATCCAGGTCGCTGGATGGCTACCGGGCCCTTAATTCCGCTTGGTCCCGTCGTGTAGCATAGGGCCCTGGTAGCAATCGGTTGCTAGCCCAGCATTTAAGCATACTCCAGCCTTTTTGTATGTAAAGCAAAACAATTACTGCAACTGAATACTTCTTACCTGACAATAATCGTAGTTTGCACTGCTCAATGCCCTTCTGTTTTATCTAAAATACCGCAACTAAGTACTCCGAGTACTGGTCGGAGCACTGCGGTGCAGGTGAAGTTTCTACTTTACCTGTTGCCCTTCTGTTTTATCTAAAGTACCGCAACTAAGTACTCCGAGTACCGGTCGGAGCTCTGCGGTGCCAGGTGAAGTTTCTGCTTATAAAAAAGTGTCTGCCCAAAAGCTTGCTTTGGTACCACGAGCTGCAACAGGAAGCCTGATGCAGAGGCTTTAAGAGCAAGCTCCATGCTTTGAATGTTGCTAAGCATGCGCGCTTGTGCAGTGCAACTGTCGTTCAGGACAACGTGCTCATTCTTGGCATTCCAGTTTCACTTGCACTTAAAGGGATGTTGAACCGAAATCTGGATTCCATAAAACACGGCGGCAAAAGCGTGTAACAAGATGCTACAAACACCAAAACATCACTCATACAGCGATATTTCGAATGGATGACCTTATTTTAAAAAATAGGAGGCGCATTTGACAGATTTGTTCGTCTTGTTTCTCCGAGAAGGAAAGGGAACGACCTCGCGTCTTCGCCTCGCCGCCTTGAGGGGGCGAAGCAGAGAGGAGAAAACGAGATATCTCGACGTCACGCGCCTCATCGGCCTCGTTCAATCTCAACCTCTTTCTCCAACAATACGGCCGTCCATTTGAGATATCGCCTTGTGACTACGAGTAGTGTTTTAGAGATTGTAGCGTCCCGCCTACGGCTTCTGCATCGTTTTCTGAAATCAAAATTTCGGTTCACCAGCCCTTTAAAGGGAAACGGAGTGTGGCAGCGATGGGATGATTTCTTGTGTCAGCCGGAGTTGCCTACCATTACCACTGTAGGGCAGCAAAGGCTACAGGCATGCAAGAGCGACTTTGAGAAGCGCTTTCGCAGAACAAGAGCTTGCGATAGAGCGTGTACTAGCTCGCACTTGTCGCCTTCGACCGCGCTGTCACCCTGGCAAGCCTTCGGCAACACCTTCAGAATGCCCGCATTCTTCAAGAAAGCCACAATGTTATATACCACAACAATGCCTGGCTTTTATTTTTTTCTAAAAAAGAGCATTTATGAAACTTTGAAAATGCAGCAGTGCACGCTCATTACCTTCGGTACTGCTTAGTACGTGCTCACTCACGCTCACCTAATCCAGGCTGAAAAGCTTGTGCTCGGACGGGGCATATTGAACACTGCTGGTGTCTTTTGACTGAAGTAATATACAAAGTATGAACAGGAGTGATAAAGAAACACAACATTTAATGCCAGTCATCTCCACTTTTAAAAAGTATCTCAACGTGAGATTAATTTGACATTTCGTAGTAAGGGTGATGAATTCCAGACAGGGTGACACAAACCGTTTTGATAAAAACATAAAAACAAAATGTAACTACTCCATACAGGTGCCTAATAGTTTGATGACTAGGAAACAACACGGAGGACTAGAGAAATGTGATGAATATAAACGAATAAAGCTGGTCATGAATTGAAGCATACTTAGGTATGTGAGCCACACAACTTGCAGCTGCCATCTCAAGAAAAACAAACAAAGCCTTTAATGATTTCGAAAATCGGAACAATCCTGGCAGGAGTTTCACAGACTTTGGCGATTGCACTATGTGATCAGCAATCAGGCTACAGGTGTTTTCTTGACTGTATTAATCACCTTGATTGCAACTGGCCGTAGCTGTGAGTAGATTAGAATAAGACAAAGCCTCTCAAGAAGGCAGCTCGTATTGTACGTCTTCTGGCCATGGGCGAAGCCGAAAAGCCAGTAGGCCGCCATGACCGCAGTAAAGCCTTCGAAAAGCCAAATGGTTGCCTCCTGCATATAAAAGCAGAATTGATTCAGTCAGAGAATAATAAAGGCCGCACTGATGAGTATGATTTTAAGCATGAAATGCTTTTAGCTCCCGGCCACCAAACTGATGACATATATTTTCGGGAACTAATGCCAAAAATCACTTCAAAACATCCCAGGTTTCAAAGTTGACTTTTGCGTTGGTTTTCTTATTTGAAACCGGCTTTGAAACCTACTGGGTCTCGAAGTCAGTTTTGGATCAGAAACGTGTGCACTAGCAGGGTTCAAAATTTGCTGTCAAAATTTTGTTTCCTTGAGACAAGGAAACAAAAAGGAACATACACACCACCGTCTCAAAACCAGCACAGCATACAGCTGTCATTTATTTCCACATGGGGGGATCGGTGGCCGAGTGGTCTAGCGCACACCAGCTCGGAGCACGTGGAGCGAAAGCTCGCGCTGCAGAACCCAGGGATCCTGGGTTCGAGCCCCACCCCTGCCCGTTTCGATCTGGATGAGCATCGTACCGGCGTGCGGTCGTGTATCACTACTGCGTGATGCACGTTAAAGACCCCAGGCTAGCGGTTGTACTGCACTGGCTAAATTTCTCATCTACAGCTGGGAGACTCGTCGCCCCTGTGAGGCAGACCAAGTTCTAGGCTGTATAAACACACACACAACCCAATTTTTTTTTTTTTTATTTCCACATGTCTTCTTCCTTGTCATCCCACGCGCTACACATGCTATGGAACCTATTCCTATACTCACTATGAAACCTATTAATTCCGAACTACAGCTTCAAAAAAATTATCCAACATTCAAATTACTTTTTTGTATGACATCTCACTACCGAATTCTAAACCAAGAGCGCATCATTCGTTTAAACCGTTTGAAGCAATCGCCTGACGAGGAGCCCGTTGTCGTCATGCTTTGACGGCGCACTTTAGTTCACCTTTCTGCCGCCGTCTTGGGGGGGGGGGGGGGGGGTCTCAGGCATTGTCCCCGCGCAAATATTACCACAACTGTTTAATTGATTGGTGAGGCACACAAACTTCTGTTCGGGCTGGAACTTGGTCAACAGTGTCTGAGATGAGCCCGACGCCCATTTCAGACGTCAAATAAAATTTCGAAATTGCTTTAATAATCTCTTTAAGAGTTTGAATGCAGGCGTCTGGAATTCGCAAAATTTAGTGGCCGCGATTATGTTCTCTGTGACCGATTTGCAAAAATAAATGGTTTTACAGTAATGATCCAAATTGTGATTTATTGGGAATTAACCAGTGCTGTTAATAACATGCTCTGTATTGTCCGCTCTGCTGGTGTTTTTTCTGCCGTCATTGCATCCACGCAGCTTGAAAGTGCACTGCTTTATGCGACAGGTGGCACGCACACACCGTGGCACTCCACTTCATAGCGTGGCATGTGGTGGCAGCAAAAGGCTCTGCCAAAAACATGCTAAGCACAGCATTTGTGGCGGCAGAAAAGATACAAAGCTATTATCTTGTTCCCGAGAGTATAGTATGTTGCAGGTTAAGACGGTACGGTGAGGGGAAGAAGCTCCGTCTACACTCTTTCCACTTTAGCAGAAAGGATGCTATAGAGAGAAGAACGAAACCTCCAATCGTGGCAAGCAAACCATTTTTGGACTGGCAGAAGTGATGGGAGACGCCAGGCAGTGTAAAAAAAGGGGAAGGGGGGGGGGGTGGACTGCAAACGTGTTTACCAGGAATAAAAAGGGGGAAGAGTGAAAGGAGGTATTCTTCTGTAGATTCCTTTTTCTCCCGGAGCTGTGAATGTGCCATGGCCGGACTGGGCTCAACTCAATGCCCCAAATCATATTTAAAAAAAATTATTGCCGGTAGAGTTTTGCGGACTCCTAAAATGCCTTTGCGGAGAGGTTCCACAAACCCTCTTTCCAGAACCGTTGGCCTAGATTGCGGGCATGGGCATCTGCAGTACGTTTTGCAGGAAAAGGAGGAGGGGGCAAACCTTGTTTTCTTTCAAAGTTATAGGTTTGAAAGCTACACCCCTTCAGAATAATCCCCCCCCCCTTTTCCGCCACTTTGCTGACGCCCATGATTGTGGGCACCTCATCACTTACAAAATGTTTCCTAGGACCCATGTGTAGAAAGTAGGAGCCACCATTCAAGCCCCTGTCATGACTACAGTGCAGACATATCGCAATAGCAGGGAAGAACAATAAATAATAATGGACAGTCTGACCGGAAACAATATTGGTACAGTTTCAGACTCGCCACTCAGCTTGCCAGCTGAGCCAGGCTAGAAAAACGAAATTGGCAAAGTGAATGAGTTGCGAGTATAAAGATGCAACAACAAAACCCTACTGGAGTTCTTAGAAAATGTTGGGGCCTTCTTGTCAATGGAAAAGGCACTCAGTAATTAAATCCAATACTCTTTCGGATAGTGAGATTGATATCGTGGTAAGGTGGGTGCTTGTCCCAAGCTCTTGTTTTAGCACCAGTGGGTGTCAAGTTACACACAGCCAAAAAACAAATCAGCATAGCCAAACGAAGCACAGGACAATTGCATCCGTAAAATAGCCAATGTTCCATATTTCAATTAGTTTTTGATCTCATTCTGCGCAGCACACAATTCATAACAGACGATTGTCCCTTTTTGGCTCTGTTCGCAGATGACTTGCCAGTCTGTTCGTCGTTTTGTTTCTGTCAGAGAATGATACCTACCTAGGAGCAAACAAACTCATTATTATTCCCTCATGTTAGCAGACGATGCGTCTGGTAGCGGTATTTTATAGCGAGTTTGTTTCACACGCACTGGCACCGTTCGAGTTCTCTCCCAGAATGCATTGCACTCGCGGAGTGTTGCGCTGAGAACTGGACTCAAACGAATTCGCCAAATGCACCAAGTGCGGAAGACTGATGCTGCCGCCATCTATGTTGTAGAAAGAATACCGACCTCAAACCGAAACTGGCGCCTTGCTGTTCGGAGTGATGGGTGGGAATGCGAGAGTACAGTCGCTACCAACCTTTATCTACAAACGTTGGTCGCTGCAGCCTGTAGTTTATAGTTGCGATGGCTTCAAGCAACTCGGCTGTCATAGGGATAGTTACAGAGGGCGTAAATTTCCGCAACCAGCTGTCTACAAAGCAGCTGGTTGCGATCTTTCAATTCTCATAACCGTTTACACTGAAGAAAATGGATGATGCTGTCCGAGCAGAAGCTTGATCCATTTCAGCATGGCATTATGCGTGGACCACTGAAAGGGTACGCCTTAAAACTAGTCTGCTGGAATACCCAGCAAAACTTTTCGATTTCGATCGTCATTACAGGTGGATCAGATATTAGCTTTGGTGAGGGCGTCGAGAACGAGAGCTTTTTCGAACAAAATATGACGGGGCAAGTTAGCTGAAGTAGGTAAATGTTAAACATGATGATGTTGCCCAAGCCTCGGGTAAAATCACTAAATTTAGCTTTCTCTGATGCTTATTGGGCAGTCAAAGTTTCTGCAGGGGCAGTTTTGTCAACAAATGTTAAATTTTTCACCCGCACAAGTTGGTGATAAACATCTCGGGGGCCGCTGATGCATTTGTTCTGAGCATTTCTTTACACACTGGTATATTTCAGCGTTTTTATGGCAACAGAGCGACTTAAAACCTCCAAATAAAGCACGGTTTGTCAACTGCTTCCTTCATGAAATAGGAGACGCTCACAGTTCAAGCTTGCGTTTGATTCCGTTGCCCGCGGGACGCAATTTCTATCAGAAAATCTACTTTTTTTCCTTTCAGTTCTGCGACACATCGTAGCAGACAAACTTTCGTCATCTGCTCCAGCACCTTGCCGCCCTAGCCGGAGCGAGGCACGACGGGATTGCATTTTGGCGCAATCTCGATTTTCTCAGTGCAGCGAGTGCATGCACGCATGGGGTGTCAGCAATGAAACAAACTCGGAGAGTGCAACCACTTGTGGAGTGCCGGCTGAAACGAACCCGCTCCACGCTGCGAGTGCCGTGAAACGAACTCGCTAATACTTCTTCAGTGTCAGCCGGTTGAGACCTCAATGACCAAAATCGGGCTCTGGGTGAGATGGAATGGCAAACTGAGAATGATTTCATGACCAGGGGCCAAACAAATAACAGGTGCATTGTATGGTGAGAGTATTAGCACCGAGAAGTTTGGGAGGCGACCTTTTACAGCGAGCCGGGGTGACGTCCTGCTGAGGACAAAATTTACCCCCTCACTCGCCCTACAAAGGCCGAGACGGCGTTAGCTGTCGGCATATTACTTTCGGTTTTTTTGTTTTTGTTTTTGTGCGCATTTTACGTAGGAAATGCGAATTATTATATGCGGCCTTATTGAGGTATGGTCTGTAGCTGCAGGCGAAACTTCAACCAACATTCCGAGCATGGTTTCCAGGGCAGACAGTGCATGAATCACAGATGGTATATGAAAAGGAAGAAATGCCACCACACTTGCAGGAGCATTGCAGTATATTTGCATCTCGCACAATCAGCGCTGCTGATGATTTGAATAAATTAAGAGGTTTTTTTCAACTTTGTTTCTAAACAAAAACGTCCCAGCGAAAAAGCTGCACTCTGCTCGAGCAACATGTTAAATATATTCTGGGCCATGGGGAGAAAATTACAAGTGAGACCGCCCAAAGGCCTTTGACTTAAATGCCATTTGTATGCCCGCAAAGCGGGGTCTGATGTTCTCCTAAAGTGCGAGACAAATGGACGGCAGAATCGTCCAATCCGACAGTCCGAACGCCGCTCCAAATTGAGACACACGCACACGCTTCCGACCTTGCAAGCGACACAACAATCCGTTCGGCTCCGCCCAGGAGATCCAACTTCCAAGCACTCCAGCGGAGGTCCGCGTTCATAGATCTCTGGTCCCAGATTGATGGTTTAGCTCGCACGAGCGAAGCTAGGAGCTCGTTCTTGTTAGCACGTGCATTCTTTGCCGGGCCATCTTTCTCGAATGGATCAGCGGGATCTACGCGTCTGGCTTCCCGTCGCCCGTCCCGTTTTCTTATTCGTCCCGACAGACCACGTATGTCATCATGACGTTCGCGCTAGCTGTGCTGACATTGGCTGGACGCATCCGACAATCCGTCCGCCGTGCGAAACTATCTGGCGCGTTTGACGCATGTCGGATCGCCGATCTGACGCCTGAAGCGACAAAATTTTTCGGATCAGGCAGTCGTATTGTCGGATCGGACGTCGGATCGGATGGATTTTTCGCGCATGTGTCTCGTGCTTAACTCATGAATCTGCAAAGAACAGAATTTCAGTGTCTGAAACACTTACACCGCCGCTTCCACAACCGCCTTATATCGTGTGGAGGGGGCGGGGGGGTTCATCGACAGAGTTGCCTCCACCGATAGCTTTCCATACTTATAACCCAATTATAAGGGTAAACGTGACAAACACGGTTGGAAAAGCTATGAAAATTCTCTCGGCATAAGTCTCACCCAGCGCCTTGTACACTGGGTAAACGAAGCCCCGCTTCTCAACGTGCTTACAGCTCACAACGGCCGATGTTGACGGTGCCTTTCCCATCCTTAGTCTGACTGTCCATGCTCTCTTTAATCTCGAAGTTTTCGGGTGGTAGAATATGATACCAGCTTCTTTTTGGAAATTGCATTGCAGCGCTGAACAGTAGGTCAGCATGATCACAAACCTCCGATCGTGAGGAAACGGGCGCAGGGAAGCCAGCCAGATGCCAGAACGCGAAGCGGAGTCCGTCACCAGACGTCACGGTACACCTCACCCAATCAAGACGTGGCAACCGCAGCAACACTTGTGTTTGCTCTGAAGACTAATAGTACGCCGTGCAAGCAATACCATTGATCTCCACGACAATTTGCTGGATCGCGTGTCTCCGCTTGGTCGTTGCAGCTCAGGTGCGCCCACCGGATGGCCACCTTGGAACAAAGATTATCAGTCAACCTTTTGGAGCGTTGCGGAGGCTGGGCGGCAGTAACCTGAAGACATGTTTTCTGCTCGTTCGTTGTCATTTACCGAAGAAGTTTGTTAAAACCCCGAACGGTGAGAATTGCGTTTGAGAACACGTGGAAATTTTTACGAAAGCTCAGCACCGCAAGAAAAAGGGGCAACTCGTCTAATGCAAGCCTTACCGTTCTGGCGGCATGATCAAAGCTTCCTTGGCATGCCAAAGTGCTGCATCTTTGTCTTCGCACGCTTGAATACCGATCAAGAATTAACGCCGTGTGGATTTGTTTTGTGAGTGCAAAGAGCATGAAGATGCATGTGCCTCTGGAGCAGCATTTTACTTTACTCTTACGACTGTATTTGTAACTTGCGGCACTTGCATTCCGGAAGCGGGCATGATCCAGTGGCGAAAAAGGAGGGGTAAGAGGCTATGGCGACGGCGACAGATTGCACACAACTATATGGACGGGCCACGTTTGAAAAACTTCAGATATCGCCGCTTCATACTTTTGCCTTCGAAAACCTACCTTCTTCCACAGCATTGCTCTATTTATGCTGTCATGTGATCCATTTGAGTAGATTTGGAACATAGCCATGGTTAATCCATAATAGCAACCACCGATTTCGTTTCCTATTGACAGCAACTCGCTGGAACAGCTGGGTGATAGAGAAGACGCCTATGTGCGACATACCTTCAAAGCTCTGCCATGGCATCGATTCTTGATAAGTATCCAAGCGTGAAAAGGCACAGACACGCAGCAGTTTGGCAGGCCAAGGAAGGTTTGATCACGCCGAAAGACCGGCGAGACTCGACGTTCGACAAGCTGCGCCTTTTTCTTGCGGTGCCGCGCTGTTGCAAAAACTTTTATGCGTTTTCAAAGGATATTCTTATTGTTTACACATTGCGAGCGTTTGGCGCTCCTTTCACTAAACAGAGGGGAGCGCCGCCGGAGACTGACACTCGAGTGTGCTCTTCGTGCTCCGAGCATTTCTTGGAGCACAAGTGACTTCTTTGCGCTCCGTGATGTCACGTCCACAAACAAGATGGCTGTGCCATTGTTGAGATTGTTGAAACAAAAGGCGTAGCCGGACAGCTGCTCCTTTTCAGTCCATTAGTGGTTAATCCAGCAGGTAAAAACAATTTGATTTGAAAGCCAAGACAGCAATTAGCATTCCGGAAAAGGTTTGTTCATGTGCCTTGCCTGAGAACAAAGTGATCTATCGAACGAGCGTGCTGATAGCTCGGCGACAGAAAAGTTGCCGAGAAGACAGTGGGACGGCTGCCCTTTTTAAACTGCTTAGTCCAGCTGCAGGGAATAAAGATACTTAGATTGGAAAGCCGAATCATCAGTTAGCATTGCGGGAAAGGTCTGTTCGTGCATCTCGCCTGAAAACAGCTTGCACGGTCAAATATAAACAGCTTGCACGGTCAATAAATAGATCAGCCAAGGCGCCTTTCCCCGCACGTGCTCGAAGCGAGTCTCCAAACCTCTCAGAAATACTTAAACGTTCGTAGAAACTTCATAACGTCGCCGTCTCTTTTACTTTGTACCCTGCCGCTCTACACTGGCTTTAATTAATTTACCACCGAAATAATTTTGCCTTCTCCCACCCGTATCCACGGGATGCCAGGTTCCTCATAACCGTGCGGTGGGAAGGAGCTTGTGCGGCTCGTCAATAGATTTGGTGTGTCGCGCTCCTGTACGCCATGCGCCGTTTAGTTGCTGTGCCTGGAGTATGAAACTCGGAGCGTCAGAGTAGGAGTAAAGGAGTGTGGACTTAAAGGGGAGCTGCAATCATACTTAAGTGTCTACCTCTTTTGCGGTTTCCACGTCTCTTTGGGTTCGGGTAAGCCAGCGGGCACTGAGAGAATAACTAAATATCAGTGAGTCATATTTTAACCGGACGAGGCGGAAACCTCCTCCACCTACGAGGGCGACCCGCGTTGCCGAAAGCGCGGAATATGTGACGTCTTTGGTCCTGGGCTTACTACTGGTCAGAGCCACTAAAAGCATTTTTTTTAGTCGATACAAAATATAAGTGTCGCGAACCGTTTCAGTTATGTATGAAAGTAGTTTTTGTTCAGTATTTTAGATCAGAAAAGAAACAAATGCAGTTTATAAAGTACGGAAACAAGAAAAGACCCATCGACAAACCCGCCACCAAGCGGTGAAAAAAACGGCACATACAGTACTAGAAAGGCGTAGTGGGATGAGGCTCCGACGAACAATGGGCTTAGAAAGGTCCCGGATGTACGCGGTGGCGCTGCGGTCGCATACCGGCTCGAGGATCCGACCGGTTCCGAGCGTTCCCAAGGCTTTCGGCGCGGGCTTGGCTGGCGATTTGACCCTTTGGCGGTATGGCAGCGCGAAGTGGCTCCCGTTCTGAACTGATCTTTACCCCGTGTTTGCCGTCGTTTGTGGCCAATGAAGTGTTATGCCGAATTAGTCTTTAATCGCGCGGCAAATGCAATGCGAGCTGCCCTGGCCGCCCGCTTCATACAGCCTAGTCAACACGTGCTTTAGTGGCACCCTCTCGAGCCGTCGACACTGAGTGCGGCAGCCGTGAGCGCTCGATGAGCTCACTACTTCACGGCCACTCAAACCAGGACCTACGACGTCATGAAGGATGTTATTTTTTGCTTGTTTTTGTAAGTCTAATTTGCCTATAACCTTTAAAATAAAGCGAAATTTGAGAAAAGAAAAGTTTCTTTAAATTACTACGTTCAATGCGCTCAGGTTCGGTCCAAATTAAAAACCAGTCAAAAAGTTATTGCAGGGCCACTTTAACGCTCCCAATGACAACAGACGAGCAAAAAACATGTCTTCAGCACGCTGCCGGCCAGCCTCTGCAACGCTCCAAAAGGTTAATTTTCCGTGTCCCAAGATGGTCGTCCGGCAGCCGCAATCACGGAACGGGGAAGCGCAATTTAGCAATTGTCGTAGAGATCAGTAAAAAAATATGGAGCGCATACCCTCCTAGCATCCATCAGGTAGGGATAAGCATTCTGTGCAGTCTATATGCCCATCAATGTCAACGCATGTAGCCATTTGCAGGCAGTCGCATCCTTTCGAAGATCAATCTGGCCTTCGTCAGGCACCAGCTTTCGCTCTCAGCACACAGCCACTGTTGGTCGGCTTCGAGGCTGCTCGCATCTTCACCCTCCACAGGCGGGGCAGCCCCGGTCTGTAAATGTAGAATATGAATATGGCAGGTATTATTTGATAACACTTTATGTTATGGCCGTGTAAAGAAAATCTGCATTCCATTTTCTAACATATCTGTTATGAAATAACAAGGTCAGGTGGAACGGCTCGAGTTCGCTGACTGAAAGACAGAGGGCTTAGCCTGAACCAATACCCTAGCAGCCTTCGATATTGGTGGGGGGGGGGGGGGGAGAGAAGGCTGAACCTCTAAAGATGTTTTCAAATGATTCTCTAATTGCTTAACTCCAAAGTTTCAGGCTGCTGCACTTCAACGTTCTGAACTTTTTCCAACATATATTTGCGCTGTCGCTAACCATGTTCCATTTGCCAATTTTTTACACGCCCCTTCTCCTCCAATCAGAACAGCACGAGAGTCCGCCGTGAACAGACTTGGCATCATCGTGTGTCATATATCCCCGATGATTGCCTTCCCCACTAAGATGCATTAAAGCCAAGGCTCGAGCACAAGTTCATAGCATCGCTAGATGGTCGCACTGCACGAACCCTCGTGCAGCCTGAGTATCTACTAGTACTGGTAAAAGCGAGCGAGTTAAAAATGAATACTTAAAATCGAAAGAATGAAGCGCGAGGGACAAGCACAGGACAACCACGTAAAGCCTGGTTCAAACAGTTGCGTAGACCGCGTTGCGGCTGCGAGAAACCAGGACATCCCTGCTGCTTATATCGCGTGCCAAGATGATTGTTTGAATTGGAATCCACGGTTCATACGAAGCACAGATGTGCCGGTGACTCGTTTTCGGTTCTAAACGCAATGCAGACAAACACACTCAAACGCAAGTGTCGGAACCGACCTTTACGGTACAGGCTCACAGTAAAGCTGTGAGCCCGAACCGTCTCGCACGTCTAGCCTTCGCTTTAGTACATCTCAGAATGAGACGGAATGTATCATAATAGAACCGATGTGGTCTCACCATTCTGAGCAGAAGTGCGTGAGTAACCGATGCTATTTTCGTGGTCGCTTGCACGTAAACAACCAAGGAGCTTGTACACAACGCCGGCATTCATCTGGCTTGAAAACAACTTGAGCGTTGGCTTGGCTTGGATGTCAGCTGCCCATTGTGCTTACTTGAACTTCACGAAATCCTCTAAATTGAGCAGGCTGCTTCTTGACTTCTGCTGTCGGCGCGTTTGTCTGCAATTCGGCGGTTTCCGAGTCCGACGATTCGGAAATCATGGGTGTACCACCGCAACACCCTCTTAACACGATTTCGGTAGCCGTAGGGTGTAAAAAGGATGTACGAAGGGTGTAGGCCTTTCCGTACACCCTTGAATACTCAAAAATCATGTAAAAATGGTGTAGGAAGGGTGTGAGCTCGGAAAAACACCCTTTTAACACGAACATGGGTGTTGAAATTTTTAGTGTGTAGACTCTGAGCCACGGGCATTCACTTGTGACACAACCGCCATCGTCATACGGCACTAGTCAGCGGACGGATCTCCAGCTGCCAGAAACAACGCATCTGAGACGAGTATACAAGTCACAAAATCTCTTAATTTACTCCCCTCTTATTTATTGTGCCACCCACACGTAGTTCTGCGGAAATTTCTGCAGGATTGTACACCTATGCACCGACCAATTTTAATTATTTAAAACGAACAATATGCATAACTCTGAATTTTACCCGAAATATAAAAGGAAATTTAAAAAAAAAATGCTTTACCAGTGAAATGCATAGAAAAGAAATACTGCGGTACATGTTTTACGTATTCTTTTTCCTACTTCTTTTGTGATCCACAAAGTTATTTCACCCTTCTGTTACTTTAGGTGCTTACATTGAGGTTATTGAACATTCTGTTTAAATACCTAACTACATTTGCAGGTTATGGAGAAGCTACCTGAAACATTCATGCTTCAATCAGCTTTAAATCATGAGCTATACGAATGTCGTTATCACCATTTCTACAATCACACCGAGCGAAATCAAACGTACAAAAAATATGATTATAAATTTATCTACAATCGTCATAAGTAAGTACTAAATGTATTAATAACTTTACAATCTGTGTCGTGCGTGTATCACAAAAACAAATCGGCGTTTTATCCTGTTTCCTTTGCAGATTTCATAAAACTTTCTATGTAAAAAACGTGACTGGGTACAACATCTCTATGGCCGAAAAACCAGGTTGAGTTCAAGTTTAATTTTTAAAATCTTAATCTGTTCAATCGGGTGGTCGGTTACATTACGAACAACGTCTCAAGTCTTTTGCTAACAAAATGAATATCGACTTATGAGTATACTTCGTTCGGATTATTTGCTAAGTCTGTAGGCCATCGCGTATAGCTTTATTTTTATGTCGACGCCAAATTAGGACATACGCTTTACATCTTTCAAGCAATTTTGCAATTCGTAATTTAATCCATTTACATTCAAGTAGCTTTGATGTTGTGCCTCCTTCGTTTCGTTGTACTTGACAAGCTTTTGATGCGGTCTTCTTTAAACATTGCGCCGATTAGTTAAGGAACATGTTTGTCGTGTTAATATCGTGTACGTGATACGAATGTATGCCAGTACGCAACCTGCCAGCTTTCTCCTTACCTCGAGGATGTCTGTGCCACCAATGGCATATTAGGTCGGTCTGCAATTTGTTGTTCCGTAATCACCTCGAATGTACGGGTGCGCTTCAAGATGGGAATTGGCAGAGAGCCCACGTGCTTCAAATGCTGCAGCAAAGTTATCTCAGATTGCTTCCTACCCAATTTAGTTGCAATAGCTTTGATTTTCAACAATACGCTAATTTGGTCGAGTTTTTGTCTGTGACAATATTGCATATACTTTTCAACAGGAGCTCCTGTGACATACTCGCGCCAAATATTGTTTTCGAACATGCGATCTTGTATGATAACAAGAAACCCGGACCCAAAAAAGTATAAAGGTGGGTATCAAATCTATCCTGAGCACAAGTGGAGTTTGTTGACGGTTCAAAACATTGACATTAAATATATGTGTTCAGTTAACCGTGTATTACATTCTCTTTACAAGCACACCTCTACTACTGGCACCTCCCCCTGAAAAGTGTATAAACACAATAACCCTTTTGTCGCAAAGTACTGCGTGCGAAATAATAATTTTGTCGTTCAGCTGCAGGCTGTTAACATCTGTGACATAGAAGCGATTGGTCACGCACGCATGAAACGCATTCACTGAACAATTTCTTGCTGTGTAATTATATATTTTAATTTGTTTTTGCATCTTATCAACAAACTTTACAATTCAAGCAAAGTATAACGCTAAAAAAGTTTCTAGAGAACAAATTACACTACGACATGACCATAGCTATAGAGCAGGGCTGGGCAGTATCTGCTGTGCAAATGTATGACGATAATGTATTAAATGTACTTTCTTGTATAGATAATTTTATATCAAAATACCAATAACACAAGTTTTATTCTTCGTTTTGTAAGCATTAACCTAATAACGACTTGATTTTGAAGTTGCAAAATGCCGTTTTTATATATACAGGAGTGTTCTGCAGTCTTCCTTTGTGTTCAAATTGCGGCTATGGCAACTAAAGATTGCTTTAATGTTTTGTTTAGCTAATACTTCATTCAACAAGGCATAAAGTGAAAATTTATTTTACGCAACAGTTCGATGTTATAATTAAAACTGATTTCATTTTTCAGAATGTTACCTGATGGTCACAAAAGAACGCTTTTCTAAACCTCTAACAAGATGCCGAGCAAAATTCCTAGAGCACTGCAAAGGTCCTGCGTTCAACTATACTATAGGTGGCTGTGATAAACCAGAGAACCATAACTAAAATTATATAAAAACTTTGAAGGTCAAGGAAACTTGATTATTCAAGTTATATAAAATTTATATTCAAAATCTCTTTGTTGGCTTCTTCATTTCTATGCTTGAACATCACAAATTGTAGAGGTCATAAAATTGTACAGTACCGGGTTAGAACTTTTTTATATATGCTGCAGCTATATTCCTGTTGTGCTTGACACCCGTAAATCATCTAATGAGCTTTAATATTTTAGGAGCTAGACTTCCACTTCGCCTAGAATGCAACCAAATCGTGTATAGTGTCATGATGAATATAAAAATAAAACGCTTGGGGAAAAGCACGTGTTCTGATTGAGCTTTCTCATATTTCGCGCTTAGGTTGATTTCATGGATACCTTTCACAAAGAAAACCTGTACGTCTTTATACCGCACTACATAGGTTCATACAGGCCACCAGAATTTATGCATCGTCCACTAACATTGTTGTACGGTTTCCGGTATACAAATGCGGGTCACGCGATATCTAATACCGGCCCCCGAATCGGGTTTTATGGTCACCGGTGAAGAGCTGCAGTCAACACGGGTATGATGTTAGAGAAGACAGATCACAATGCCAGGCGACCGGTATTCTCGTAATGGTACCGGTGTTTTCGTACAGGCCTATAAGTTATATTTTCCCGGGTGAAAAAGAAGAGACAATATAACAACGAACTGATACAAAGGTTCATTCGGCAAAGCCGTGCCCGAAACCCAAGAAAGAACATGCCTCTAGAAAGAGACCACGAGCGTCGAAGGCGGCAGGAGCGAGCGATGGTCTGTCGGCGTAACAGCTGGTTAGCGCGAGAGGGAATGAGTCGGCAAGACCGCGCTCGGCTTCTTAAAGAGGCACTGACACATCAAAATCATATTTTTTTATTATCCGAGACGATTGAAAACGATGCCGGGACATTACCCTAAAAATTCGAAATTTGGGAATTCAGTACTTGTGAAGTAAAAAAACAATTTCCAAAAGCCGAAATCGAAGTTCCCGCGCGATCCGCGCCGGTGCGTTGACGTCAAATATTGCGGAGTCCTGAGAGTCCACTTTCTTTCACGACTCCCTGCTGTTGCCATGGCGACCCAAAGCGAGGAGGAAAGGAGAGAGCGCTGGCGGACCGGTTTTGAGCTGTATCGCCTGTTTTTAGTGGGAGAATACAAATCCAGGAGACGGCACCTCAACGAACTCCCGACATTTGGTATTTTAAAAAAAAAGGGCCGTAGTTCGTTCGCAATCGCGTTAAAAAAACGTTTTAGCACTGCTGTTATTAAGTGTTATAGAGATGTCGCCTACAGAGCTTCTAAATTTCATGATTCTTGACGTCAGGAATCAAAAGAAGCGAGGAGGCTACAGGCGGGAGAATCAAACGCCAAAAATAAAAAGGCGCGCGCTAGCGCGGTTAATTTTTTTTTTCGCGATGCGTTTTTTTTTTGCGTGTTTTTGACTGCAACTTGCATCGTTTTAGACAATAAAAAAAATACGACTTTTGGGGTGTCAGTGCCCCTTTAACTACTACTATCGGTGCTTCAAAAATTCCTGTTAGCAGGTACGGGAGTGAGCAAGGGCGAGAATGACTAGTGAAGGTCACTCTCGCCTCTATATCATTTACCCTCAAGGTACGAATAAACACGAATATTCGAGATGTACAGAGATGCGTTCCTTCTCGGTCATAGACGCAGCATTACTCCCTTTGTTTAACAGTGAATCGCCCCGATGCAGCCTTTAATAAATTAATAAAGTGCTAAACCGAATAACAGCAAACATTCCACTGCAGGTTCGTCTTAACCATAACTGTTCATCGGTCCAAGCGAGCCTAGTACGGCTTGAGGCCCACGACGTGCTCCACCTCGGGTCGTGGCTGGTGCCATCCTGACGACCCATACCGCCTGGAAGCGATTAAAAGTTCAGGTCTCTGAGGTGACTGAGCACGCTTTACGGTCCGAAGCGGCGTTTGAAAGAGTTCTCGCTAACGCCGTTGTGTCGTAACACATTGTGTCACCTGTTACGGCGTTCCAACAGTGAGAGGTTCGTAAAAAACAAACAGGTGGTTAAATTTGAAATTATGAGATCTATAAGATGCTAACGCATGAAAATCGATAATGCTTGCATTGAAGGTTTTGGTAATATTGCCGCGCGCAAGGCTGAGAAAGCAACGCTCGGTCACGGTCCTCCAGAAAGTTCCCGTTTATTCATGTACCGCACGTAACTTCTATCATTTATCCCTGCTTTTGTTTTCTAGAAAGTGCGTGTTCATTCTCGCCCCGATCCCGCGACGCTCGAACCGCTTTCGCCGAATCTTCGAGATAGCGGCGCACTCTAGATAAGAGGCCGCCCGCGACCTTGTCGTGTCAGTCTCGCCTCAGCGTTTGATCGTGCTGCTTCGCCGCCTTCGACGCCCGCGACGCTCTGTTGTTATCTTTCTTTTGTACCCTTTTATTTTTGGCACAAGTTCGCCATATTAAACGTTTATTTATTCCTGTTTATTTCTTGTTTATTAGCCACCACCCGTGACATTTTGGTGGAGGTGCGGGGTACCGCATGTTCGTGCAGCGCAGCCCCCCAAGTTCCCGCACTGCAAGTCCGAACCCAAGCTCCCGAGGACCCAACGAAGACCAGATCGAGACTCGATCAAGTCGCCGAACCCAAGGGCTACACCCGGGATACGGACCTTTACCACCCAGGACCAGGCAGCCGACGATGGCCAACCAGTCGCAGACCCCCGCCGCTCCTGCCGTCGTCTACCTACCCGTCGCTCCTCGGACACCGGCTCCATTCCACGGCGAGCAGTACGAAGACGTCGAAGACTGGATTGACCAGTATGAACGCGTTGCCCGCCACAATTGCTGGACAGACGAGCAGCGCCTACACAATGTCTATTTTTCGCTTGAGGGGACTGCCAAGCACTGGTACGAGAATCATGAGTCCTCCCTGACGTCGTGGGACATTTTCAAGAACGATCTCAAAGCTACCTTCATCAACCACCACCGCCGAGAGAGAGCCGAGGACCTACTGCGAACCAGAACCCAGGGCCCCAACGAGAGTGTCACCGGCTTCGTAGAGGACGTCCTGCGCCTGAGCGCCCGCGCCGACCCTCGGGCTACAGAGGAGAAGAAGCTACGAATCCTCATGCGGGGCGTGAGAGAAAACATCTTTGGTGGCCTTGTCCGCAGCCCTCCGACAACTGTCGAAGACTTTGTCGCCGAGGCAACGAACATCGAGCGTGCCCTGCAAGCCCGAGCCAGCCACTACCAGAGGCTACGCGGCGTCAGCGCGGTTCCGCCGTCCGCTTGCGACCTTGGGTCCAGCATCCCAAGCATTCGCGAGATCATTCGCGACGTCGTCCGGGAGGAGCTGCGAAGGCTACTACCCGCCGCGGACCGACCAGCTTCGCTCTCCATCACTGAGGTCGTGCGGGAAGAGGTGCAGAGAGCCATTCAACCAGAGGCTCCCATCAGCGCAGCAGTCTCCGAAGAATCCGCGCTAACTTACGCCGCAGTGGCCCGACGGCCACCGCCTCCTCCTCGCGCCTATGTCGCGCCGCCCCGACGCCAGTCTCCTGCGCCGCAGCACGACCGACGCCACGACGACCAGCCCCAGTACGCCAGCCAGGAGCCCCGTGCACCCCGGAAGACCGATGTGTGGCGAACGCCCGACCGACGCCCTCTGTGCTTCCACTGCGGGGAGGCAGACCACACCTACCGCCGATGCCCATACCGTCGACTCGGGCTGCGCGGATTCCACCCAAGCGACCCGCGCCCCCGGTATGGTGAACGCCCTCGGGAGATCGACGAATACCTGCGACGACCCCAGTCCCCCGAGCCTGCGTCCCGCCGACAGTTCCGGTCGCCGTCACCGCGACGTCCAGCTTCGCCGATGCACCGACCCCGACGTGAAAGCCTGTCGCCCCTCGCTCCTCGCCGGGGAAACTAGGCGCGGCAACCCCTGGAGGTGGAGTTGCCGAAGACGACCGACGTAAAGAGCCTCCACGAACGACGGAGCGCTCCCACTCTCCCGACGATACGCATCACAACGACGCTCCTGCTTCGGTGTCCAACAACTTAAACGTTGTTATTGACGGCCTCGACTCATCGGCACTCGTGGACACCGGAGCAGACCACTCAGTCTTGAGTGGGAGGCTCTCTCGCCGCCTGCGAAAAGTCATGACGCCGTGGGATGGACCCCAAATACGAACCGCCGGAGGACATCTCATCACGCCAGTCGGGAGATGCACTGCTCGCGTCGAGATCCACGGTGAAACGTGCCCTGTGAAGTTCGTCGTTCTGCAAGACTGTTCGAGGGACGTTATCCTCGGAATGGACTTTCTCTGCGAGTATGGCGCCGTCATCGACCTCGGGGCAAACCAGTTGACGCTGCGGAAACCTGTTTTACCGCCGGTGGAGACCAACACAATATCAACCGCGATCCGAGTTATCGCCGACCATGTGAACCTACCGCCGCGGTCGAGTGTTTTCGTCACCGTTATGGCCGACGCCGCCATGCACGATGAAGCTCTTCTGGAAGGCAGCGTCCAACTGCTCCTCGAAAAAGGAATTGGCGTCGCAAGAGGCGTAACGGATCTCCAAGAAAGACGTACAACTGTTCTTGTGACGAACTTTCGAGAGGAGCCGCAGCACCTAACGAAGGGTACCACAGTGGGCCACGTCGAGGAGCTTCAAGCGCCAGCGGTGGTCACCGCAATCTCCGAGGAAACCTCGTCGCCACAGCAGAAAAGCACGACGCCGCCGCCGCTCGACATTGACCCCGAGCTCCCAGCTACGAAGCGCCGGCAACTGATTGATCTCCTTGCCGAATACAGTGACTGTTTTGCCACGACATCAAAGATTCGCCAAACACCAATGGCGAAACATCGCATTGTTACCGACGACGACGCACTTCCTGTCCACCAGCCGCCGTATCGGGTCTCCTTAAAGGAAAGGAAAGTGATTCAAGATCAAGTCCAGGAGATGCTCGACGACGACATCATTCAACCCTCAAGGAGCCCATGGGCGTCCCCAGTCGTCCTTGTAAAGAAGAAGGACGGAACCCTGCGGTTCTGCGTGGACTATCGTCGACTGAACGCCGTGACAAAGAAGGACGTCTATCCGCTCCCCCGCATCGATGATACGTTAGACCGACTGCGCCACTCCCGATATTTTTCGTCGATGGACCTGAAGAGTGGTTATTGGCAGATTGAAGTCGACGAACGTGACCGGGAGAAAACTGCCTTCGTCACTCCCGACGGACTATACGAATTCAAAGTGATGCCGTTCGGACTTTGTATAGCCCCAGCCACCTTCCAGCGCGTCATGGACACCGTGCTGGCAGGTCTGAAATGGCAGAGCTGCCTCGTCTACCTGGACGATGTCGTGGTATTCTCACGAGATTTCGACGAACACCTCAGACGACTTCGAGCCGTGCTTCAAGCCATCAAGACCGCCGTCCTGTCACTCAAGCCAACAAAGTGTCGGTTCGCCTATGGGGAACTAAAGTTCCTTGGCCACGTCGTGAACAACAAGGGTGTTCTACCTGACCCCGAGAAGACCCGCGCCGTAGCTGCATTTACGCCGCCGTCTGACAAGAAGGCCGTGAGAAGATTTCTCGGACTCTGTGCCTACTACAGGCGCTTTGTTCGAGACTTCGCCAAGCTATCCGCACCGCTGACACACCTCACGAAGGACGCCGTAACGTTCGAGTGGACAGAAGAACACCAGAGGTCATTCGACGAGCTCAAACGAAGACTCCAGACGCCCCCGATTCTTGGCCATTTCGACCAGTTTGCTGAAACCGAGATCCACACCGACGCCAGTAACACCGGACTGGGTGCGGTACTAGTCCAAGTGCAGGACGGAGCCGAGCGAGTTATCGCATACGCAAGTCGGACGCTGTCTAAAGCGGAGAGGAACTATTCAACGACCGAAAAGGAGTGCCTCGCTGTCGTATGGGCAATAACAAAGTTTCGCCCATATTTGTATGGAAGTTCTTTTCGCGTAGTCACAGACCACCACTCGCTCTGCTGGCTGGCGAATCTGAAGGACCCCTCCGGACGCCTCGCTCTGTGGAGCCTACGACTGCAGGAGTTCGACATGGCCGTGGTGTACAAGTCCGGCCGGAAGCACAATGACGCCGACTGCCTGTCAAGGGCCCCAGTCGAGGCCGGTCCTGCCTGCACCAAAGAGGACGACGATGAGTGTTTCGTCGGCGCTCTGGATGTAAGCGACATGGCAGTACTCCAACGAGACGACCCTGAGCTGCGAGCACTCATCGAACACCTAGAGGGGCAAGGAAGCGCCGTTCCCCGCGGTTCTGTTCGAACACTGCCAACCTTCTCTATCCGACAAGGCGTACTGTACAAGGAGAACTTCAGCGACAGCAACACGACGTGGCTGTTGGTGATCCATTCCAGTCTTCGAGAAGAAATTTTTCAAGCCTGCCACGATGACCCGACGGCGGGACACCTTGGTTACAGCAGGACTCTTGCGAGGATACGCGAAAAGTACTACTGGCCCAAGCTTGCGAAGACAGTACACCACTACACCCGGTCTTGCCACGAGTGTCAACGAAGGAAGAAGCCACCGACGAGACCGGCAGGACTTCTTCAGCCTATTGCGCCGCCATCTGCCCCATTCCAGCAAATCGGTATGGATTTACTCGGACCTTTCCCACCGTCGACGCAAGGAAACCGATGGATAATCGTCGCAACCGATTATCTCACGCGGTACGCCGAGACAAAAGCCCTTCCATCAGGAACGGCTGTTGAAGTCGCCAAGTTTTTCATCGAGTCCATTGCCCTCCGGCACGGCGCTCCCGAAGTTCTGATCTCAGACCGTGGATCATCATTCATGGCCCAGCTGACGCAAGAAGTCCTTCGTCTCAGCCACACCAGCCATCGTCGCACCACGGCGTACCACCCGCAGACCAACGGGCTGACGGAGAGACTCAACAAAACCATCGCCGACATGATCTCCATGTACAGTCGGGGACAAAAGTCTCCAGGACGTGCGAGCTGCGGCTGAAACGCATCGCTCTGCCATCTGCCGGCGGGTCGCCTGGTTTCGAGATCACACAAAAGCGCATGCGCGTCCTACTCTGCCTGCAAGCATGTCTGTTTTCCCGCTCTTCTGCGGCACAGTGCCTAACTCGGAATCGGGCGCGTGGTACCGCCTCGGAGATAGCGCTGGCGGCTGACGAGCGTCTGCTACACATTCCAAAACTCGAGATACCGCCTGGGGCATTGAGCCGCATTTCGCCGTGTCAGCGCACCTTGCTTTATAACCAGTTGAGCTTACGGCTGACGAGCGTCTGCTACACATTCCAAAACTCGAGGTACCGCCTGGGGCATTGAGCCGCATTTCGCCGTGTCAGCGCACCTTGCTTTATAACCAGTTGAGCTTATCGCTCAGCTGAGATGCCATGACTTCTTGCTTGATAGGTGCCATGTCATTAAGCGCTATCTCCGAGGCGGTACCACGCGCCCGATTCCGAGTTAGGCGCCGCACCGCAGAAGAGCGGGAAAGCGCACATGTTAGCAGGCACAGTAGGACGCGCATGCGCTTTTCTGTGATCTCGAAACCAGGCGACCCACCGGCAGATGGCAGAGCAATGCGTTTCAGTCGCAGCTCGCGTGTCCTGGAGACTTTTGTCCCCGACTGTACGTCGACGTGGAGCACAAGACATGGGACGAGGTGTTGCCGTACGTCACATTTGCCTACAACACGGCCGTACAAGAGACCACCGGAGTGACACCCTTTCAACTGGTGCATGGGCGCAAAGTAACGACCATGCTGGACGCGATGCTGCCCCATGAGCCAGCTGACAGTGAGAGCGACGACGCCCAGGTGGTTGCTCAACGGGCCGAAGAAGTCCGCCAGCTCGCCCGACTCAGGATTCAAGACCAGCAACGCGCCGACGCGGGCCGCTACAACCTTCGTCGCAGGGACGTTCACTTCCAGCCCGGAGACAGGGTGTGGGTATGGACGCCCATCCGCCGCCGCGGCCTCAGTGAGAAACTGCTGAAACGGTACTTTGGACCATACAAGGTACTTCGTCGCCTCGGCGAGCTGAACTACGAGGTGATGCCCGACGGAACACGAACATCGTCACGCCGCCCACCACGACCTGAGGTCGTCCACGTCGTGCGCCTGAAACCGTACTACGCTCGATAGGACTGTGGACCTTTTGTGCTCCAAAAGACTCTTTAGTTTATCGTTCTTTTTTATTTTGATTTGTTTTACACTGCATCGGGGCGATGCACTTTTAAAGGAGGGAGTAATGCCGCGCGCAAGGCTGAGAAAGCAACGCTCGGTCACGGTCCTCCAGAAAGTTCCCGTTTATTCATGTACCGCACGTAACTTCTATCATTTATCCCTGCTTTTGTTTTCTAGAAAGTGCGTGTTCATTCTCGCCCCGATCACGCGACGCTCGAACCGCTTTCGCCGAATCTTCGAGATAGCGGCGCACTCTAGATAAGAGGCCGCCCGCGACCTTGTCGAGTCAGTCTCGCCTCAGCGGTTGATCGTGCTGCTTCGCCGCCTTCGACGCCCGCGACGCTCTGTTGTTATCTTTCTTTTGTACCCTTTTATTTTTGGCACAAGTTCGCCATATTAAACGTTTATTTATTCCTGTTTATTTCTTGTTTATTAGCCACCACCCGTGACAATATATAATTTTTTACATAAACAAAATAAATTTTGCTTCAGCTTGCAAACTTTAAAAATATACATATTTGTGAAACATATGGTGCGAAAACTACGAAAGCTTATCCTTGAACAGGATTTATTTTTATTTAACGTATAATGCATAATGGCATGGGCTGATTAAACATTCTGCTTTATAAATCATCCTCCATATACTAACCAAATTTGGAATATGATAAATACTGCTTGCAGTTCTGCTAATATTTTGCTTTGTTGCGGTACGTTCCAAACATGCAAAAAAAATACTTAAAAAAATTGGTTTAAATGCTAATTTAACGCATGCAGTGAACTAGTAAAGTGTCAAGTAAAATAAAAGAACCATTTAATAATTGTACACATCCATGCATATGCTATAAATACATGTTCGTGTTTGTGAATTCCAAAGCGTGCAGCATTTAAATCTTTGCGGCCAACGAAGCTTTAGAATATCTGTACCTACTTGTTAATCTAAAAAGAAATAATGTAGACATGAAAATCCGATTGTATTAATACTAATATAAATTATATGCCTTATTTATGCATAAGAATAAATAATTTCTTTGATCACGCGCTCTTAACTTTTGCACAAACTTTAGAAAGCTCCTTAAGTCATTTCTCCACCCAACTGTCTCGTATACCGTCTTTGCTGGTGAAAAGATGTCAAACGTGTCGTAAAAGTTCTTGTTCTACATCTTTTTGGCACCGGAATAAACTTCCGCTCGCGTGGAGCGGGTTAATTTTTTTGTTGTGAACTAGCAGTCGCTCCCTAGTTATAAAGCTTGCTCAGAGATATTCCTCTTTTTTTAGTTCTCGAGGAGTGCTTCCTATCATCGCACTTTGCATTCGAGCTCCATGAAAGCAAGTAAGCGCGATATACTGTGCAAATTTCTGCGGTGAGGACACATGTCGTTTCGTTCTCTTCGGCAATGGGCGTTCGGAGGGGTCGTTGTAGAGCACACTTTCCTTCTTCCTGCGCTACTTCGGTCATAGCGTATTTTATACGAGAACAAAAAACCTCGTCGTCAAGTTGACTTTCGTTAAGCCTCCACCAGCTCCAGAAAATCCCTTTTTTTTACTATCCGCCATTCATAGACGGACAATGGCCAGTGCATGGTCGGAGAAAGGTTCCGGGGATACCACCTAGGAGGTGACGGCACCAGTGAGCTCACTGGACATGTACACTCGGTCTAAGCATGCACGACCTCTGCCCTGCAAATGCCTGTATTCAGGTGGAGGACACTTTTCGTAGCGTCCGGAAAATTAAAAGTTCCAGAGTAGTTTTTTTTTAAATTTTGATTTGCTGGAGTTAGCCTCAAGAGCGTGCAAACAGTCTCTCGCATTTAAAACGCTCTTAAGTATTTCTGCAATAACGACCTGTGCTGGACTACTAAGGTACGGCTTAAAGGGGTAGTGAAACGAAATTTTAGCGCCGATCTTGTTGCATAAATATGGGCTAGGGACAGGCACCACCTCGGAAATATAAATATTGCGCTGTAAAACACAGGAGAACTAATTTTAAACATAATTAAACGATTTCAAATTCTCATCTGGTGGATGGGGCGAAGTTCTCGTGACATCACTTGTGCCAAAATAGCAGCGCAGTTCTGCGGCAATACGGCGTGCCGGCAGAATTCGCCTAGGCCTGAACGCGTTGGCAAAGCCTTGGCGGAGAAAGCCAAAGCGTAGTTGGCCACAGTGAGCTCGTTCTCGTTGCGGCTCTTTGCACGACACAGCCCGAGCATGCTTCTGGCACGGCCGGTATTAGTTGCTGCGAGTCGCGAGCTGCAAGCCGACGTTAAAAAGGATATGTTTGAACTACGAGGGTGTCAGCAAGAGCCACGCAAATGCCAAATACCTGTTCACACTCGGAGCGGACACGCGCGTTTGATCGAAGTGCTGGATTCGCTCTTTTAGACCGCGTTTCGGTAAGCGCTTCTGGACCGATCTTTTACGATTGCAACTCGATACTGACATGACACTCGGCAAAGAAAGGTTAGACCGACATCGCGTAGCTCCCACGAACTGCTATAGCTCGACACTGACGTAGCGTCGAGTCAGAATAAAAATGGCATACTAATAACAGAGTGTACATACCGAGTTGCCAATTAGGTAATCCAATGAGAGCCCCTTTTCGACGACAGCGTTCGTCACCGCTGTCTCGGAAAACAAGGAGATCGAGATGACAAGGGGAAAATATTGACCTCTGAAATTTAGTTCAGGGATCAAACTACTCATCCGGTAAGGGTCCACAAGGGTCGCGCGGGCATATTCCATTCAGCAGGCCAGCCGGTCATGGACAGACGGTCTTGGCCAAGGACCGCCGGAGCAACGGTGCGCCGAGTCGATGTTGCTGCTAGGCCTACTATATTCTGCCGAGCTCGCTCGGTCGGCAGAATCGTGGCTGTTGTAGCTCTTCTCGTGTGTTTGTGGATCCTGCGTTCTTGATCGTCGTGGTCTGTTTTAAGTACTCCTTCCTTTTTTCTTGCTGGTTGAAGTCGGGACGCACGAGAAGAGAACGAAGAAAAATAAATGTCCGTTGGTGGCCGATACCAAGTAACTGAGCGACGCTGTCGGCCTTGTTGATTTGATCGTAAAAAGTGCGTAAGACAGCTTCGGAGCTGTCGTAGGATTCTGTCGTAACCTGCGCAAAGGTTACGACAATTTCGTTTCGAGAGCACGGGTTTTCTCTCAAATTTGTCGTACGCACTTTTTTCGTCGTGAATTCGCTTTGAGAATCCGGCCTCAGAGCTGGTTTTGTCAGTGCTGCCGTGGTTGCCGACTTGCCATGGTTCCGTGGTGCAGCGTGCGTGCAGCCCTTGCACATATCAAACGGCCACGTTGTCACAGGTCGTAAATCGTCGACGCGCCACCAAGTGGCAACGCTCGTAACCACAACATTCACGCCGTAGCCTTTCCCGACCGGCACAAGTGACGTCACGAATGCGCCCAATATCCCAAGACGCATCGCGCTCTCCGATGGCCGATTTTTGAGCGCGCGCCCAATCGGGCCCATCAGGGTGAAAAATATAGCCATCCGTTCAAAATACAAACGCGCGATTATGATTTATGAATATCATTGATCATATTGAACCTATTTCTGACCATAATAGGTGTATTTCAAGTTTCGCTTCAGTATCCCTTTAAGGTTTGTGTAAAAAAAAAAGTGCTTCTTATCAAAATCGTACCACCGCCGATATTCTACACAGCTCTTACGTAATATAAAAAAAAAACGCTCAAAAAAGCGGGCATGTTATTGACATGCGTCTCGGAAGATAGTTTACTCTCCTGAGCAAAAGCTACACCGACAATCTTTTTTTTTCAAAAGCTGATTTACAAGCTACCGTTTCCTCAATCTAGAAACTAAGCTAACCGAAATAAAACTGGCCATTAAACACTATTCGTATTGGGAACGTAATGTAACAAAACGGCAAAATATCAGGAAAACAAGGTCACCGTATTGCGTATTCGGATCGGCTTCTGCAGGAGGTCCAACCGCTTAAACTTTATATTGTCGTTGTCTGCCGTCTATTACAATGCAAGGGATAGGATTCTACCGTACTCGTTTTGCGACGTCTCTCCTCAGCATTTGTTCAATATTGAAGGGCATGTCCATTGAGTCTGGGGGGAAACCAGAAGGTTTCCCCCCAGACTCAATGGCCCGTGAAAGGTTGTCGGTGTCCCTGACAGCTTCTTTTTACGGGTCTCTACTTGCCATCAGAACTTCGTGGTCTTCGACCAGCGGAGCAGACGACTTGACTGCTACCCCGACAGGCGCACTCTTATTGTCCGGCTTGGACAGGACCGAGGCGATATCGTCGGGCTTAGCGTTGGGCACTAGCGTTGGGCACAAGAGCTGCGACTGCTGGGCTTGATTGCTCGCTAACAGTGGAAGCCGGAGGTTCTCAAGTTATGCTTTGTGCCGTGGCCTCAGGCTCGGCTTCCTCCATCTCGAGGCCTTGCGAGTCATCCGTTTGATCACCCTCAGTGCATACGCGCGGTTGCAGTCCTCGCTGACATGCCCGAAGCTGCGGCAGAGCTGGAAGCGGGGAATTCTGAAATTCTTTCGAACATGACTTGTCCATTTGCACCATGGGCACAAAAGTGCCCATTCGGGAGCTACAACCAGGATGTTTTCGCAACCGATACTGACGTCCTATCTCAGGCTGAGGCGAACCAGTCTCGTGGAAGACTGTATGACTTAAAAGGTACTTACCCTGTATGTGTCGCAGGCAATTTTCCGCACCTTCCTGTACTTCTCGAAGGACCTCCGAAGCCCGTCGTCAGGAACGTTCAAAGTAACGCACTGTACTTTCAGTTGAACCTCAAAGTTGTCCGGGTCGAGCACAATGCACTTCTTCCGTTTCAACAAGAGTTCTCGTGCTTCAACTATCTATTCCTTGGCCACCGCATTCTGAAGTGTCAGTCTCCTCCAATGATTCATTTTGTATGCGTCCAGTGCCGCGGTTTCTCTTGAAACGACTGGTTGTTCGAGTTCGGCCCTGAACTGGGCGTGGAACCGGCGCGACGATGACGGTGCCGTTCACGAAATTCCTACTGCTTACGCAGGTCATTTCCAGTGTTCCTCAACACCAGTCCTACATCGACAACAACATCGTCCGAGGATCCCTCGCAACATCATGGTGGATCGACGGAGGGCAAGATTATAGCGATTCCCTGAACCTGACGAGGGCGTCAACTGATTTCGGCCGATGTGACTTGCCGCTCTACGAACACTGGAGTGGCAACGCGGTTGTCTACACTCTACAAAAGGCGGACTCTCCCAGTCTGCTGTTGGGGCGTGGAACCGGCGCGACGATGACGGTGCCGTTCACGAAATTCCTACTGCTTACGCAGGTCATTTCCAGTGTTCCTCAACACCAGTCCTACATCGACAACAACATCGTCCGAGGATCCCTCGCAACATCATGGTGGATCGACGGAGGGCAAGATTATAGCGATTCCCTGAACCTGACGAGGGCGTCAACTGATTTCGGCCGATGGGACTTGCCGCTCTACGAACACTGGAGTGGCAACGCGGTTGTCTACACTCTACAAAAGGCGGACTCTCCCAGTCTGCTGTTGGGGCGTGGAACCGGCGCGACGATGACGGTGCCGTTCACGAAATTCCTACTGCTTACGCAGGTCATTTCCTGTGTTCCTCAACACCAGTCCTACATCGACAACAACATCGTCCAAGGATCCCTCGCGACATCACGGTGGATCGACGGAGGGCAAGATTATAGCGATTCCCTGAACCTGACGAGGGCGTCAACTGATTTCGGTCCGATGTGACTTGCCGCTCTACGAACACTGGAGTGGCAACGCGGTTGTCTACACTCTACAAAAGGCGGACTCTCCCAGTCTGCTGTTGGGGCGTGGAACCGGCGCGACGATGACGGTGCCGTTCACGAAATTCCTACTGCTTACGCAGGTTAGTAGATTAGTGCCTGGCGCACGGTTTGCTGTATATGCTTTGCCGGTTCCACCCCAAAATCTTTACAACAGTGTCAAAAAGCACTCGATTCGAATGTCGCGTGTGCGAAGGCGTTTTCTTTTGTTGCGACGGCTTTCGTTTTACATGTTACTGCTCTTGCTGTGCGGGGACGTTGAACTAAACCCCGGTCCCGGGCCAACTTTACAGATGATTTTTGATGGACAAGAAGCAATTAAGGCCCAACTTCAAGGCATTGAGGCCAATCAAGTAACGCAAAATGTGGTTTTGGAAGATGTAAAAAAGCGGCTCTCATCGTTGGAAGCACAGGTTGCAACGCTGACAAACTTGGAGTCAGTAGTGAATGAGTGTAGAAAGAGCTGCGAAAACCAGCAGCGTATCACACATTCGCTCATGTCAAAGGTTGACGATCTTGAAAACCGTAGTAGGCGATGCAACCTAGTGTTTTACGGTGTTGCGGATACAAATGCGCAAGAAACATGGTCTGTATCTGAAACATTGGTTCGGGAAATATGCGAGACAAAACTTGGCGTAAAGCCTACAACAATCGAAAGAGCACACAGGATTGGCAAATTCCAGGCGGATAAAACTCGACCTATAATTGCTAACTTCGCGTCGTTCAAAGAAAAGCAAACTATCCTAGGAAATGCGAAACACTTGAAGGGAACTCGTATCAGTGTATCGGAGGATCTCTCTGACGTAGTGCGCAGAAAACGACGGCATCTCTGGGAATTTGCCAAATCACGCAAAACTGACGATACACGAGTTAGACTCAGGCATGATGTTCTGTATCTAAATGCTGTTAAATATGTTTTCGACGATGATACAAGTCAAGTAGTCCAGTTCAAGTGACCGAGTACTGGCTCGCCCAAAACTGCTTCCTTTGTTGTAATTAACTGCCGGAGCATCAAAAACAAAATTGAAGATTTCAATAGCCTGATACAAACTGTTAAACCGTCGGTTGTTATCGGGACGGAATCCTGGCTGGACGAGGATATAGCTGATAGCGAGGTATTTCCCGACCATTTTACGTGTTATCAAAAAGACAGAAATTGTCACGGCGGCGGTGTGTTTATCTTGGTCGACCAAAATATTCCTTCAAGCAGAATAGAAGTTGAAAGCTCGTGCGAGGCGGTGTGGTGCCAATTGAGACTTTGTAACGGAAAAACCTTATCAGTATGTTCTTTTTACCGGCCACCAGCAAGTTCAGTTGAGGTATTATCAGAATTCACAACCATGACTGAAGCAATAAAAACTGATTGTATTGTAATAGGTGGTGATTTCAATCTCCCTAATTTTGACTGGAACCAACCAGGCGCTTTTTCTGGCGCAGCTCGAGGGCACGCTGCAGTTATGTCTAATTTTATGAATTTGTTTGCACTCACTCAGACTGTGTTGCAGCCAATTCGAGGAAACCACGTTCTAGATCTTTTTCTCACAAATGAACCAGACCTGTTACAATCTACCCTAGTAATACCAGGTATTAGCGATCATGACATTGTTGTTTGTGAAATGAATCTAGGGCACATAAAAATTGACAACAGCAGTACTAGACGTATTTACAATTATGCGAAAGCCAACACAGCGGAGATTTGCAACGCGCTAGACTCGTACTTTATAGTTTTTGAAACACTTGCTGAATCTTGTACTGTAAGCGACCTTTGGATATTTTTTAAGAGGAAGATACTAGAACTTCAAGAACGCTTTGTCCCTACTTGGATCCTAACTACCAGACGAAATAAAAGCAAGCCTTGGTTTACAAAACCACTTCAAAGGTTGACACAGCGAAAACAAAGAACTTATCGTGCATTTAAGAAAAACCCGATTGCTGTAAATCTCAACAAATTGAAAGCAATATCCAGCGAATTAGAAACTAAAATAGCCGAAGCGAAATGTGTTTACTTTGAATCATTTCAGGGTAAAGTTAGAAAATCCGAAAGAACTTTGGAAGTACATTAAGAAAAATAAAAAAAGATAACGTATCGGTTCCTACTCTTCTAGATAGTGACAATATCATTAACAAACTTATTGATAAAGCGGAATGTTTCAACAGCTATTTCAGCTCCGTATTTTCGTTACCAGTGGCAGATAATGTCCGAACTGAAAGGCCTGTTTGGGGTGGAGTAGCGCCCATGGAAGACATATTGTTTGATTCACATGGGATAAACATTTTACTGGAGCGATCAAGTGTTTCAAAAGCTGCAGGCTCGGATGGCTTACCAAATGCCCTGCTAAAATCCTGTGCACGTTCGATTACTCCATATTTGAAAGTGATTTTTGAGAAGTCTTTGCATGATTGCGCTCTTCCTAATGACTGGAAAATAGCGTCTGTTGTTCCCGCTCACAAATCAGGTGCTCGTAATGTTATTTCAAATTACCGTCCTATTTCTTTAACTTCCGTTTGTTGCAAAATTCTGGAACATATTTTATATACGTCTATTCTAAAGCACATTGATGGTCATTCTTTGTTTAACTCATTCCAACACGGCTTCCGGAAAGGGCTGTCGTGCGTGACACAGTTAACAGAATTCACCCACGATATTGCACAAGCACTGGAGAACCGTGCAATTGTAGACTGTGTCTTTATAGACTTTCGGAAAGCATTCGACTTGGTTCCCCATACATTATTGGTGCAAAAATTATCGAATTTTAATATTAACCCTAAAGTTATTTCCTGGATTGCTGAGTATCTCCGTGAAAGGCGTCAGTACGTCATAGTTAGTGGTGCAGCATCGACAATCGCTAATGTGACATCAGGGGTGCCACAGGGATCAGTCTCAGGACCTTTACTTTTCTTAATTTATATAAATGATATTAATGAAAACGTTACGTCGTGTATGAGAATGTTTGCCGATGATTGCGTACTGTATAAAAAAATAACCTGTGAAAGTGATAATCAGATAGTACAGAATGATTTAGATGCAATATACACCTGGTGCGAAAAATGGGGGATGAAACTGAATCTAGATAAAACTGTGTCCATGACGTTTTCGAGAAAGCAAGTTAAAACTAATTTTCGTTATGTAGTCAACAATATTATTTTACAAACAGTGTCTGAATATAAGTATTTAGGCGTCTACTTCACAACCTCGCTGAGTTGGCATCGACATGTGGATTTCACTATTGCAAAAGCTAGCAGATCTTTAGGGTTCATAAAGCGCAACACTAGACAGTTTCCGCATGACATCCGAGAACTCTTGTATAAAACTAATGTGCGCTCCATACTAGAATATGCCTGCACGGTATGGGACCCTCCGACAAACACCGACAAAGAGAAAATAGAGAAAGTGCAAAACCTAGCCGCTCGGTATGTGTTAGGAAAACCAAAACGGGGTGGTGATTTTAGCGCGACGCGTGCAAGACAAACATTAAAATGGGACACACTCGAGCACCGTCGAGCAAAGCTTCGTTTAAAGCTTTTCGATAGCATATATCATTCACAATCTGGTATTCCATGCGAAACCTATATTTCTTCACCACATTATGTATCTGCTCGTGTGGATCATGCCCACAAAGTGCGTGAGCTTAGATGCAAGACTGTAGCATACAGTAGCTCTTTTTTCCCTAAAACGATTTCCCAATGGAATCGGTTGCCTTCAACCATAGCGTCTGTTATAGACAACGATGCTTTTTATGCTGCCCTAGAAACAGTCACGTCATTCAATTGAAAAGGTTCATAGCATGATTCTAATAATGTTTTTGTAAAACTTGTTGCAATCTGCTCCGTGTGTCGCGATAATTGTGACTTTGTTGTTTCATGTTCGCGAAATCCTTTTTGTTCGATTGGTTGTCTTTTTATGAATGTTTCCAATGTAGTACCTGTGACTTCATACTTGATTTTTTGTGTATAACCCCCCCACTGTAATGCCGAAAGGCGCTGTGGGTATCAAATAAATAAATAAATAAATAAATAAATCTCGCAAGGTCGACCGGTTACCTCAGTGTGGAGCAGGAGGGTATTGGCAGCGATAATTCCAGATGGGAGAGGGGGAAGAACTATGCGCTAATTACCAGTCGATGCAAAAAAAATGATAAGCCGCAGCCATACTCTGCCGTTACTACTGCTCCCATTGTGCTGGCCATTTTGCCTACGTACGGTGCCCGCGGCTGAAGTAGAATGCGTTAACACAAAGTTACGCCCTACAGTTCTAAGCGCACTTTATACGTAAGGCTTGTCCACTAACTGATGCCCATTGCTCGTGCTCTATGAAAAAATAAAAAGAAATAGCCGATAACAAAATGCGGTCGTAACACGGTCAATGCCAAGAACTCGCGCCGCGATTTAAACTTTCACAAGCTCCGGGCAAAAGAAGAGCCAGAAGTGTTCGGGACACAATGGCCAGGTATTTATTTTGTCACGAGCGCTGTTGCTAGCGAGCCCCGCAGTGCGTGAAGGAGACCATGGCCTCTAAGATGTTGCGCGCGCAGGCTCCGCTCCTCAGGCGATTGCATTCGCCGGTAGAGACTGAGCAGTGGGGCGCTTGGTGCTGCTCTGCAACAAAACCAAACGATACAAACAGAAAACCGCAAATTATGATCATCACAATTTTCGTCGCTCTACTAAACTTAATGTGAGACCCCATTTTTGGTTTGTGTGATCCCAAACCCACAGATGGCGGTGGGTTCGTAATACTGACCTGTGCTTGAACGCAATATATCGCGTGTAATGGCGCCTCGATACAGTGTGGTATTTTTATTTCTCTTGAAATTGGCATTGCCTGCCATTCACCTGTTTATCTTTTCGCAAGCTTCCTGTGCAACGCGGCCCGGATGCTCCAGTTCTCGGGCAAAGTCAGCAGTTATATACGCTATAGTACAGTGGCCTAGAATGGGATAGTGGGCTCACCGAGCCCGCTTGTTGGGCGGTTTATGTTAAAATAAAAAGATGGCGGTTCAGTCCACTCCTCCTGAAGTTGTATGTGCGCTTCTGCGATCGCGCGCGTGTCTGCGCGTACGTGCTTCGGTATTTTGTTTCATCTTATAGCCGCGAAGATTCGAAAGAATCGTGGGGACCGCATCAGATGAAAGCATTGGTTTCCCAAGCTGAACGCGTACCCCTTCACGATTCACGACGTACACGTAGTCTATCATTACGTACTGTGGCTCAAAATGTAATATCCACGCAGCAGAGGTCTCATCCAACGTCTTCGCATACTCGATTTCCAATATTTTTAAATAAATAAATAAATAAACTCTAGGGTTTTTTTCTAAATCCTCGCGTCTTGTCAAGCAGAAACGCCTGTCAACCGCCACTAAGAGGCCGCCTCCAGTTGTATCACGCGTGGAAAAGTCACCCTCAACCCCGTGCACCACAAAAGAAGGTGAAAAGTAATCGGAGGACCCACTGTCATAGCATGCCCAAGTTTCCGTGAAACAAAGTATAAGATATTTAGATAAATTAATGTCAGAATATAAAAATACAAAAAACACCCGGATCTTTTGCGTAAGCTGCGAAAATGTTTTGATAAAGTAAATCAAAGTTACTGTTCATCTCTTGTCGGTTGTGGGAGGGTCATCTCCGACATGGATAAGGGCTTGTAGAGGGGTGCCTCTGAAAATTTTGAAGAGCCAGGATTTTTGCCACACGGCAGGTTCAGCGAGTTTCTCAAAATCGTCAGCAGCCACGGACACATGGAAGGAGGCGTATGGGTTCTGCCAAGACTTCAGACGCCGGCACTCCAGTTTATCGAGCCCGACGAAGGATTGGCGAGAGGAGACATCCTCACAGGTGGGATCCGGCGCCAGTCTGGTGACTAATAAGGCTCTCCGACTCGTTGACAGCAAAGCAACGCTCAGCTTCGAGGTCTCAGACGCCCCAGTCAGCGCGGGGGTTCGGGACTTCGGGCGCTTCGGCCCCAGACGCGCCGCTTGCCCGTCACGGGCGGCATCCTTGCTTGACGCAGTGGACTTCAGCTCGACCCTCGGAAGTGCCGGCTTGAGTGGTGCAGGAGTGGAGTGCGCACCCGTCCCCGGCACGCAATGCCAGGCGCGGTGTACTAAGCAATGTTCATATTAATAATATCATTATTAAAACTGATAATAATAATGATAATACCTTTTTTTTATTTCAAAAGACTAGCATATCCACGTCACAAGTCAGGTTCATCAAAGCCATCCAGGGCTTCTGTCACTGAATCTAATCTGCAGTTGCCTCATGAAAATAACTAGGCCAAGTACTGAAGATATTTGAGTTTGTTCCAATGATATTTGTGATACTTAAACAAAAAATAGACACGAGGTAAAGCAAGTTTAGACTCACCTGCACATATGCACCAACCCGCACACCGATGATTGTCACGGTTGATGAAGTTCTTGAGAGGTGTTATGGTCTAGGTGTTGTTAATCTTGGTCCAAAAAGGATGGGTGGTGTAAAACGTTGCGATTTAGTCAGATAAGAACAAAATCAAAGAAATATAATAAAACTTGGCGTTAAACGTTTTGTTTTTTTTGTTTTTTTTAATGCGAAGTTTTGTGAAATGAACTTGTCAAGCATTACGGGACCTCGTCGGTAAATAAAAGATGGCGAAGAGCTTTTTTAAATATCTTCTTGAATTTGAAGTAAAAAAAATTCGGAAGGTAAGGAATTTAATATGTAGGGACATAATAATAATATTATTATTCATAATTTAAACAATAATATTAATAGTAATACTAATCTTAATAATAATAATAATAATAACAAATTTATTGACCCATTCAGACGAGAGAAGCAGGATGTGAATACGGGTACATCAAAGCCAATAAAGGCTTGTGTGATGACACCCTAAAAAAAAAAGACATATGTGTCTGCCTAGGTACAAAATAAAGTTCACACACAAAAAAAAGTTTTTTTTAAACTAGCACACAACTAGCATCTCACAAACAGTCTACACACACATCCTGAAAAGTCAGTTAACTAGTGTCCAAGTTTAAGCACTTGAGTTCTCGTTTCAGCGCCTTCAGTGATGTCACTTGGTAAACAGAGTCCGGGAGGGCGTTGAACAGAAACGGGACATAGTACTCCCGCATACATTTGCCATATCGAGTGGAACAAAGCTTCACTTCGAAACGAGAGGTGCGACGCAATGTGCGGGATGGAATAGCTGGTGTTTTGAAATCGCTATTCCAAAAGTACCGACGCTCAACAGTCTGAATAAACAGAGAACGAAAATTCGGGAGTTTAAGGCTTTTAAAGATGTCAGCGCTGTTAGAGAGATCCGTATTATATGCAACGCTTGTTAATATACTTTTAAGCAAAATATTAATTTTCCCTTGCCACCATCCTGAACAGTTACCGAACACCGTTACACCATAACGGAGTAAACTGTAGGCAAGTGCGTGTACAATAAGAAATCGAATACCGACAGGCAGAAAAACTCGAATACTAAAGAGCATACAGGCAATAGATCGCAGTTTACCACAAAGGTAGGACATGTGTGAGTTCCGTGACATATCATAATCAAAATATACGCCAAGGTATTTTACATGGTCAATTGATTTGATGGATACACAATTACAGGGATTACAGCTTGATGCATGGAGAAAGAACTGCACATTATCCTGATGTTTCTTTGGGGGTTTGTGGAAACAGATAAGTTTTGTTTTAGAACTGTTAATATCTAGAAGGTTGTTCGTAAACCAATCCATTAAATGCGTGGAGTTGGCCTGGAGTATTTTGAGCGAATCAGAGAAATTAATATGACGCGCGACAAGGAGGGTATCGTCGGCATATTGGTAAATTTTGCATCCATTTATAACACGGTCCATATCGTTCACAAAAATATTAAAGAGCAAAGGTGAAAGAATAGAACCCTGCGGGACTCCCGCCTTTAAAGAAATAAGGGAGCTTTTAAAGTCTCCGATTACTATAGTTGGGCACGATCAGATAGGAAGCTTTCTAGTAACGAAAAAAACAGACCGCGAAACCCTAAATTGTGCAATTTTCTTAGAAGCAATTGATGGCGAACAGTATCAAAGGCTTTAGATACATCAAGAAATAGAGCACAAGCGAACACATTTTTTTCAAATGTTGAGTGCAAATAATCAGAGAAGTCATCCAGAGCTAGTTGGGTTCCTCGTCCAGCGATAGAGCCGTATTGAGTTGACGTAAAGATATCATGCTTATTAATAAAACTGCTCATCGACTGAAATATGTTTGTCAAGTAATTGTCCTATAATTGCAAAATAGATATAGGGCGATAGTTTTCAACTTTAGATCGTATTCCTCCTTTGAAAAGAGGTCTTACTATGGCCACTTTGAGGCCAGTGGGTATGGTACCACATGTAATGAAGCCATTTAGCATAACTAAAAGAACATTCTTAATCTTCGTGAAGTTTCTTTGGAGGTCATAAGTGCGAATACCATCAACGCCGGATGACTTGTTAGTTTTGAAACCGAACAGAAGAGAATGAAGATCTGTGTCCTCTATTGTGGGAAGAAACGCTGATGTTAATGATGTGTTATGCAAAGTGCAACAGTGGTCATGATTGTTTCGGCTCACACCAGAGTACGTAGCAAAGAGGTTGTTGAACGCTTCAGCTAAGGATGATGACAGTGCACCGAAATTGTTTTCGATAGTTTGGTCAATAGATTGTGTAGTACCAGTGCATCGGAATTGATTAATTAATGACCATGTTTAAAAGGAGTTACGCTTGGCCTCTTCAAATTTTGATTTGAAATACTGTCTTTTTGCGCAGCGAATAATCGCGTTCACTTTGTTTCTAGCTTGCCTAAATTCATTCCTCAGGTTTAGCTTATTTGGAGATTTCCGACACCGACTCCACAAGATATCCTTTTCTTTAATTTTTTTCCAAGATACTAAAGTTGAGCCATTTGTGTTGTAGTCTGCGCTTTTTCAAAATAACAGTACGTTTAGCAGCTTCAGTTAAAGAGTTAAAGACCTGCACAAACCGTGGATAAATATTATCGTTGTTGACAGAGCCCAGGAAGCCGTCCCAGTCATATCAGGCAATTGATTTGTCAAGCGATACAATATTAATGATTTTGACCTGTTTAGAAATTGTAGGTTCAGGAGCTGACACTGAGTTGTGTATTACTCGACAACCAACGAAGTAGTGATCTGCAAGTTTGGAATGAATCACAGCGCTATCCACCTGGGAGCTTGGCGCTCGTATACATATATGGTCGATACAGGAAGAGACTAGTTTAGTGCCTAAGAGTTCTTCTCTCGTTGGGGCAGTAATTACACATTCTAAACCAGAGGTGGACAAAATGTTTAGGTAGTCACATACGATGGTATTACTTGTGTTTAGTGCATCTATATTAAAATCACCCACTGAGCAAAGGTGAGGAATACACGATAAGGTTGAGAGGGTCAGTTCTAGCTCACTCAGAAATAGCCTAGCACTTTCTGAGGGAGGCCTATAGAAACACAATAGAGAGAGCGAAAGATTGGAATAATCTAGTTTGAGGGCCAAGGATTCGGCGTGAGAAAATACTAAATCTAGGGTAGAGACTTGCCATCTTTAGTGCACGTAAGCTACGATGCCACCTCCACTGCGGGTTGGTCTTAGAGAAAAAAAAAAGTATTGTAATCTTTGATGGTGTATTGGCTAAGCATAGATTCAGGAATATTAGTTTCAGTGAAAATAAAAGCATCGACGTAAGACATCAAATCCAGAGCAATTAATAAGAAATAATCCCAGTGTTTGCGGAGGCTCCGAATGTTAACATGTAAACAGACAAAAGTTGATCCCTTCGGTTTTCCTAGGAATGTATGAAATGCTGTTAAGTTACTAACAGTTGAAAAGTTAGCGTTCATGGTCTAAACGATCTTTTCAATGTCCGCCACGGAATTAAACCGTAACAGAGGCGAGCCTTCAGCTTTCCTTGCGTAGATTTGTGCATTTTTTGTCCAAATGTACCTGTAGTGCATCTCCTTTCCCCTGCTTCTTGCAATCCAGAACAGCTCACGGTTAGCACGGGTGAGGTTATCGTAGAAAAACTGTTTGGGAAGAGCGCCGTCACGGTTGAGGTCTCTCAGTCGTCCACGACAGCCCATCCACTGCTCCTTTAGATCGACCGAAGCAAAGCTTACCAGGAGCGGAGGCAAACCATCAGGCTTGTCCTTTTTGTTGGGCAGACGCCGGATGGAAAGGACGTCGGATGTTCGGAACTGAGGGAGGCCGATCTTGGAGGCTAGGTCACAAAGACCCTTGCCCAGGTTTTTGTTTGGAGTGAATGGTATTCCCTGGATCTCCATATTCGGTAACCGGTCCTGTTGGTCACGATCATTTAGCTCAGCTTTAAGCTGTAGGATGGTGTTGGCCTGCTCTCTAACGGTAGCCTGTAGCGCTCCTATTTCGCCACTCATTCCCTCTGACGCTTCGTTTTGAGCCTTGGCTTCAGCTATTACGGAGTCATATTGCGCACTGAGGAATTTAACGGAATCTTCAACGTCTTGGACGGTAGTCCGGAGCCAATCTACCGTAGGTTTCAGAGCCAACAGCGCGTCGACTTTTTCAGGAAGTGTTAAAAGCGTGTCTACGCTTTCTTTTAAGCACAGCAACCTGTCTAGCTTTTCATTGACAGAAGCCAGTTGTGCCGAGAAACTGTTGGGGTCCTCTTGGAAGGTAACATCCTCACTTCCTGAACCAGCACGGCTGTCTTTGCCACGGCAAGTCTTGCAGCGCCATTTCTCACGCTTCGACGCTCCCATCGTCGTGAAGGTAGCCTCTGCGATGCCGGCGCATTGCCCCAAATGTAAGGCGCTGTGGCAATCCGCACATGTCATAAGCCTACCATCTGCCGACACACTCGCACCACACACACCGCAAGTAAGGGGTGGGGACATGACGAGGCAGCAGGAAGTTAGTCCATAGACGGCAACGAGAGGAAAGAGGAAACAGGGGAAAAAGCAGGGCCACTAAGTGAGACGTTCAGCTCACCGTCCTGACCGTTGTGCCAAGGAAGTCATGATATTGGACGGGTGATGCAAAACCAGGTAGGGTGGTGTCATCGAGGGCATTAAAGACAGCCGTAACTCGGTGTGGATCAAGGATCGGTCCCGCGATGTCGCCAGGGCTTTAAATTGCTGTCTAGATTGCTTGCTGGCGTTGGAGAAGCTTAGTAACTGAAAATTTTACCGAAAATCTTGAGAGCCATCGAAAGAACGGGTGATCTCGACGACTTCGTCGTCGTCGATGAATAGTATTAATAATAATAATAATAATAATAATAATAGAAATTAAATGCCTGACGTACGCCTAAAAATAAACCCTACATCCCAACTGTCAACATCAGCTTCGCCACCGTTGGGTTTTCCTATGATGCTCCGAGACTGCACTCAGGATAACTGTTTCGCTCGCTAATCTCGCTAATCTGACTACATCGACTGTTGCAGTGTCATCTTGAAACCGCGCTGGACTCTGCCATACTCGCTGCCTTCAACCAAGCTGCCGGTGCTGTGGCGACTGCTCTCGCCCACGTTCTGCTGCTTTTTCGTCGGCGGTCCTACTGTGCTGCTCTGCGAACCCTGAAACTGCAACGGACTCTGCCGGCGCAGGCGCACTTCTGGGCATCGACAGCAGATAAGCGCGGTGTTTCCATCACGGTGGTCATTTGGCAGCGGCGGCGGCAACTGGAGAACCTCGCTAATCTGACTACATCGACTGTTGCAGGTCGGTAAACATTCCTTCTTTACAACTCTGGCGTAACCCATGTTGCCGCTGCCGCCGCTGCCACTGCCCCTGCTGAATTGTTAGTGCCGTGTTTTCGTGCTTTGCTAGAATGTCCAGTATATGTTCGGCATGTCGGTCACCCATCGTGGAGGAGGAGGAGGGGTCCCTAAAGTGTACGGAGTGTACGAGCACATACCATTTCGGAAAATGTGCAGGTATCACTGAGAAATCTTACAAGGCAAAAAAAGCGGACGCAAAAAAGACCTGGCGGTGTCCAATGTGTAGGAGCGGGTCCCCGCGTGCTAGCTGCAGTGAGGACAACCAATCTGAACTTAATATAGCGTCTGTTCTAGCGTCGATCAACCAGAAGCTGGAATGCTTGCCCCTCCTAAACGCAAAAGTAGAGACCATGGAAAATTCCATCCAGTACATGTCTAAGCAGTTCGACGACTTTGAGAAAAAGATCAAACGTCATAAAACAGATATCAAAGAACTTAAAAAAAGAGTGACAGAGCTGGAGGAGAGAGACGAAGAGAACAGAGTAACGCAGGAGCGGCTCCTGCAGGAGGTGAACGAACTGGAATTCAGGAGTAGACGACTGAATCTCGAAATCCACGGGGTCTCTGGGGAGCAGGGCGAGGACCTGATGGTCTTGTTAAACAAAGTTGCTAATAAACTTGAGGTCCCCGAAATAACACAGAACGATATTGTTTCTGCTCACAGGCTGCCCGCGAGGCAGGGTAACGTCCCCGGAATTATTGTTCATTTTACCAGGCAACAGGTCCGAGACGCGTGGCTAAAGAAAAAAAATGCCTTAAAGAACAGTATGCTACGTGTTTATATTCAAGAAAACCTGACAAGACGCAACAGGGAGCTTCTTCAAAAAGCGAAAGATCAGGCAAAAGAAAAAGGATATGCCTTCGCATGGTACACAGGCGGAAAGGTTCTTGTGCGAAAAACTGAAGGGGCACGGGCGATTCATATAAAAAACGAAGGCGACATTGCCCATCTTTAGGTAAGCTGCAGGAAGGAAAGCTACTTCAATGACTGGACGCCTTGTATCTCAGCCCCAAGTTGCTATCGCTCCGCTTGACTTTGCACTCTTTATTGAATCGAAGCAACCCGTTTCTTTATCTTTTTTTCACTTGAATGTTCGATCAGCCAAAGAAAAGGATGACGATCTGCATCTATTGTTTGATCGTCTTGGTTTTTCTTTCTCGGTTATTATGTTTTCGGAAACTTGGTACACAGATGAGTCTTGCATTTTTACTTTGCCGGGATATCAGCATTATTCACTTCGCCGAGATAAAAAAAGAGGTGGTGGTGTTTCATTGCTTGTACAAAATGAGTACAAATGCGAACTCGTATCAGAATTTACTCAAGTTACGGGTGACTTTGAGTTCTTGTGTTTGCGCTCTGGCACATATGTATTTGCTGTGGTTTATCGTCCACCATCTGGAATCGCGGCGACTTTTTTTAACTTCCTTGACGGCTTCCTAAACTTTGTAGTAGAAAACAAGTACATTCTTTTTCTTGGCGGAGATTTCAACATCAACATGCTTGAAAATACAACTTATAGGCAAGCACTTGACTCAGTCATTGCCCTTAATGGTTTTAAAATTATGGCAACCGGAGCAACAAGAATTACATGTACTACGTCCACACTCATTGATTTTTTTGTTAGCAACCATGACGTGTCCTCCATCACCGCTAACGCTGTTATTACTGATATCAGTGATCATCTGGCGATATTTATGTTGATACACAAATCTCATAAACCTAAGAAACGTTCAGCGCAGCGTACTCTTCAAATTCAAAACATAACAAGCACTACTCTAGAAAACTTTAAGGCGTCCTTAAGCGTAACTGACTGGAACCAAGTATATTTGCAAACAAACGCGAACCTCGCGTACGAAACCTTTCTACAGACATTTCAAAATCTGTACGAGGAGAGTTTCCCATACAGGACGGTTAAGCAGCGTAAAAGAATTCGCAAGCCTTGGATGACAAGGGAGCTTTTGAATAAAATAGATGAAAAAAACAGTCTGTTTCAGCATTTCTTGAGAACAAGAAACCCAGATGATTTAAAGGCTTTTAAAACGTATCGAAATAAACTTGTTAATCTACTGAGACGTTCAAAGTCAAGTTATTATATAAACCTCTTCAAAAAAGATGATAATAAAGAGGCAGGAATACTCTGGAAAAGAATTAACAGCGTAATTAAACCGTATACGAATGAAGATACTTTAGATGAAGTGACCTGTGAAGAGGGTACTCTCTCTGGGTGTTCCTGTCGAATGCTTTTAATAATTACTTAGTTAGCATAGCAGATGATGTTGCGGTGCTGGAAAGTGAGCTTGGTCCTTGTGGTTATATAAATCGTTATTTTACAGATACTTTCTTTTTATATCCGACGGACGAAAGAGAGGTCTGTGCCGTGTTCAGGAACTTAAGAAATTGTATGAGGCGCGATGTTAACGGCTTTGACATCAAAGTAATCAAGTATGCTATTGAGATAATTGCGCCTGTATTAATGCATATATTTAACGTATCCCTGTCAACTGGTTGCTTTCCAAACGCTATGCAGGTTGCGAAAGTTGTGCTTATATTCAAAGGCGGCGACAAGAACACATTTAAAAATTATAGACCGATTTCCTTGTTATCAATCTTTTCTAAAGGTCTTGAAAAAATAATGCATCACAGACTTTCTTGTTATCTAGAAAAACATCACATACTCTCCGATTTTCAACACGGTTTTAGGAAGAAGCGTTCAACTGAAACAGCGCTGTTAATGCAAAAGGAAGAAATACTCAAATCTATCGAGGATAAAGGGCTTATTCTAGGTGTGTATGTTGACTTTTCTAAGTCATTTGATTTAATTAATCATAAACTACTAATTAAAAAGTTGGAGCACTATGGCATCCGAGGAATTGGACTTAAACTTTTTAAATCATATTTGGAACATCGTACGCAGTTTGTTAGCATAAATAATTATAATTCAGCAACCAAAAGAATTGTGACTGGAGTCCCCCAGGGGAGTGTACTTGGGCCGCTGTTGTTTGTATTGTTTATAAATGATATCGAACAATGCGCACCAAACGTCAAATTCTTTTCATACGCAGATGATACTACTCTTTTTATTAAAGGTCAAACAACTTCTGAGATCGAAAGTACCGCGGCAGTTGTTCTTGAAAACCTATACTTATGGACGCAAGTCAATGGACTAAAAATAAACACAGACAAAACTAAATGCGTACTGTTTAGACCACGGAATCGTAAAATATCGTTGCCTTTAAATATCACGATGAATTCATCTCCCTTAGAGATTGCAAAATCTGTTAAAATTCTTGGTGTCATTTTTACCGAATCACTCTCTTGGACTGAACACGTTGAGTATATCCACCGGAAGGTTTGCAAAGCCATAGGAATAATATCAAAAACTCGTTTTATGTTTCCCGCGCGAGTGAAGTTGCTCTTGTATTACTCTCTGATCTACACACATTACGTGTACTGTCACCTGGTTTGGGGAACCACAACGAAACAAAACTTAACAACACTGCTACTAACACAGAAGAAAGTATTTCGTATAATTGAAAATGTTTCTTTTTTGCATTCTTCTGAGGAGCTTTTTCGTAAACATAAAGCTGTGACAATTAAGCATTTGTACAACTATCGTTTGATGGGAGTCTACAGTACGGCAGTAAAACAAAATAACAACTTTTTTCTTTCTGTGCTGTCGGGCCTGGAGAGAACAACCCAGACGTATGAAACTAGACACAGTGAGGGCTGGTGTGCTACTACTTCCCGCACGAACTATGGATTAACTTCTTTAAAACATACACTACCGTCACTTTTAAATGAGCTCGAAGGTGAAAATATTGACATTACAAAAATATCGAAGGGTATGCTACGCGAAATGCTATTGGAAAACAGTGTTAAAGACTTTTTTTTGTAGATAATCGATGCAATAAGGTGTAGTACTTTGTTTTTTGCGTGTCCTGTTTTGAAATGTCTCTGCTGCTTTGCTACACGGAGTAGGGCCTCGTCAAGCTGCAAGCCACGCAGCTTTTTGCCCTATCTCTCTCCTTTGTAAAAAAAAGGAAAATAAATTATTATTATTATTATATGTGTTATGGGCTCTCAGAACTGCAACATCAACAACGTCCGTTGTTTATGATGCAGTTCTAGTTGTTGTTAATGTTGTAGTTGGCGAAGAAGGGAGTCCGTCGTCGATGTTGCCTAATTATTGAAAAAAGATAATCTGCAACCACGCGGAATGAAAACTGGTTCCCTGCGTCCGAAGCAAAAGTGTTACGACAGAGCTACAGCAGAGCGTTGAGAACCCGTTTTGAACTTTGCGTTTTTTAGTACCCGACGGCCACTGCCATAGTCTCCTCTATACTCACAAAGCCTGGCAGTTCGACGACAGAGCCATGGAGAGCTCGGTCGCAGATTTGGGGCGCAAGCATTTTTCGGGGAACCTGGACGTCAGCGCACAGCTTTTTCACTAGCGAGGACTCGAAAGATGGTTTTCAAACCCGACGAGACAAGAAGCGGTAGCCCGAGGAACGCGAGGAGCTCGAGCGGGCATTTCATCGCTCGGGAGCAGTGCGTTTCCGCGTCTCGCCACAGCGGGGCGCCTGTCACGTTGCCCTCCTCTCATCCTTTGTATGCCGCTCTACCTTTACAATTTCGGCGGCCGCCTCTCAGGACGATCTGCTAGGCTTTGTCAGTATAGAGGAGGCTATGCCACCACATGCACTACGGAGAAATACAAATGAATAGGCGATAAAAAAATACCGTCGTGGCACTGTCGATGCCAAGAGCTCTTCCATGAAGATGCGCCTTCACGCGCTCCGGAACAAAAAAAAATTGTTCCAAAGAAATTGTTGACATTTTTTTTTTCTTAGCCTTTTTTCTATTCGCCCCACGATGCATGAACGCGACGGCCATTTCCCGTGACGTGTCGCACCTAGAGCCGTGGCTGCATTCTGATCTAACGCAGGACTACTCAATTTTCTTCTAGTGCCTTCAGGCTAAGCGTGATCTTAGTTCTCAAACAATGGATTTTCATGGAGCGCCGAATAAGTCATTTCGAAATTATCCGGCCGGGCTTTCTAAAAAAAAATATATATATTGTGGGATTCTAGTTTACCCCAAAGTCCTCAGTGAGGCAAATACCCACTACTTAACTCGTCGGTTGCAATAAAGCGGGTTTCGACTTACCTTGCTGATCGCTGTGAGGCAACACCCACTCCGTAGGTCGCTGCTATGGCGGCTACGGCCGGGTCCGTCCGTTGCCTGCCGTTAGGCTCCGATGGACGGGAGACCACACGAAACACAGGGATATCGTAGAAACGTGTTTATTAGGCTTACGCCACACGCTTTGCGCCCGTAGGCGGAACCAAAGAGAAATGAGGTTGGCGCTGCCTTAATTGACAGAATCACCAGGAGAAAGGTCCGCGCTGCCTTAACTGGCAGGATCACGGAAAAGGGGGAACAGTAAAATAACGATGAATGCTCCGTCGAGCGTAGCCCCCCCTAACCAAGACCCCGGCCACAGGTGGGTGGCCGGCTTATGTAGCCTGCGGGAAATAGACGCGCCCGGGGAGGCCAGTAGAAGGTCACTCGAAAACGGGACGCGTCCATAATCACTCCCAAGGGTGTGCCGATGGCGCGTTCACCCAGAAAGGGCAAGGGAGAGCCGGCCCCTTCGGGGAATTCGGCCTCGTGGTTCCTTGTATCCGGGAGGCCGACGCCATTGGCGACGACGACTCCCACGGCCTGCTTGAAGCTAGGCCTAGATAGGGATAGAGGGAGCCCCATGGTTCCCACACTCCCCCCTTCTTAAGGCTTAGGTAGGACTAGAAATAAAACAAAACGTCCTACCGGCTCTCAAAACAAAAAGAACTTAGAAAAAAAAACGACCGCGTCCGGTACCTTGAGGCTGCCCCGCGGGCGTTAGAGGAGGACGTCCTCCTCGTCGTGCAGCAACTGCACCATGTCGGCGCCGAGGTCCATTAGGCCCAGGTTCTCCGCCGGTAGAGGTAGGGGGCCCGCCTCAACGGCCGGTCCGGCCAGGAGGTCCTGGGCCTCCGGAGGTCCGCGCTGGTCCGCCGGGTGCAGGTGCAGCAGGACGACGGGGTCCGCCGCGACTCGAAGCCGAGGAGCCCTGGCCATGATGGCCGCCGCGAACGGGGGGTCCCGCTCCATCCGCGCCAGCACCAGGGCCAGCGCGTTGGCGCCCCGGAGACCCGCCTCGGTGAGCCGCTCCGCGTGGCTCAGTGATCGCAGGTGGGCCCGGTGGACGAAGAGGGAGCCGCAGCCGCGGCAGAAACGGGACCCCGGAGGGGGCTCCAGGCAGGCCCCCCCGGCCGCCTCATCGATGTCGGAAACAGTCCTGCCGCGGAACGGCTCCTCCACCTGCGCCTCCGCCGGTCTCCTGGGCACCCGAGGTTGCTCCTCCCAGGGGGCCGCCGAGACAAAGAACTGGGGTGGCTCCTGGCCCTCCTGGTACGTCCAGGTGGTCACGGTCCTTGTCTCCACCGGCGGCACCCCATGGGAAGAACGGGACCGACTGCCGTTCCGGTGGGGCGCACGATCCCACCGCTCTCCACGGCGACCTGGGGCTCGCATCCTTTGGGGGTGGGCAGACATGGCAGGACGGAACAAGAAGACGACTGACCTTTTGGTCGACTGTCGTCTTCGAGGAAAACTCCTCTCGTGTTCCCTGGTGGGCGAGATTAGAGCATCGGGCGACAAACCTGACCAATGGGCGGTGGCCTACCCTTTCCCTCAGATGCCGTATGTAGGGGAATCCCCGTTCGGGATGATCCGGGAGCGAACGGGGTGGCCTTGTATCTAGGTCACGGCTTGGCAACAATGGTGGCTGACGCGTTCGCGAAGGCAGCTGGTGCATTCTTTGCCCTGGCGCTTCCCTTAGTGTGACATTTCGCCACTTATTGGGACTACCTTTGCGAAAACTCCGGATATTAGTTTCTCCGAGTTCGCAGATTGTAGCGGGGCGCCTCGTTTTTGGCGTCGTCTCGCGTTTCGCGTGCATTCTTGCGCAAGAGTGGCTTTGGGTTTTGCTGCTCGTTTTCCCTTCTGTGGTAGGGTTTGAGATCGCAAATATGCACTGGCCCTCCGACTTTTCGTGACTCTTGGTCGGTCAGCTTGTACACGAGCGGTGAAAGTATTTCTCGCACTTCGTACGGGCCCAGCCACTTTGGTGCCAGCGAAGCAGAAAAGCCTTTGCTGGCATCGCTCAAAACGTGGTTTCGTCTGAGCACGAGATCGCCTACTTTGTAGCGGAGATCTCGGCGAGAGCGATCGTACTGAGCCTTTTGTTTAGCTCGCGCTACCCCGAGATTGCGACGGGCCTCCGAGAAGGCTTCCGTCATCCGAGTCTGTAGCGAGCGCGCGTGTTCAGACTGTGTCGACTGCGCGTCGTTTGCTCCGGCGTTCGCCCTTAGGACACGGTCCATGGGATTCGCCAACTCTCTTCCGAATGTGAGGAAGGCGGGGGTGAAGCCTGTCGAACGATTGACAGTGGAACGGAGAGCAAACCCAATTTCAGGAATGTATGCGTCCCAGTCGCGGTGCTTTTCGGCAAATGCTGCTAGCATAGGTTTGATGTTTCTGTTGCATCGCTCCGTGATGTTCGCCTGTGGGTGGTAGGGTGTGGTTGTTTTGTGCTTGATGCCCAGGGCTTTGCAAGCGTCCACAAATACCTTCCCGACGAAGTAGCTTGCTCGATCTGTTAGGAGAGCTTCCGGGAACCCGCATCGGGTGAATACCTCCATGAGCTTCTCCATGATCGCTCGGGCTGTCAGCTTTCGTAGTGGGAAAAGTTCTACCCATTTGCTGAAGTGATCCGTGACAACCAACAAATATTGGTGTCCTTTGGGGCTCCTCGGCAAAGGGCCGACCACGTCGCAAGCCGCCAAAGACCATGGTTCTTGGCTGTGGGTCGGCTGCATTAGGCCCGGAGGTTTGCCGCCTCTTGGTTTGAAGCTTTGGCAAGTGTGGCACGTGCGGGCGTAGCGGAATACGTCCCTTTTCATGCCCGGCCAGGTCGCGATGTGACATAACTTTGTGTAAGTCTTGGAGCCGCTCGCATGTCCGGCCAAGTGCGAGTCGTGATAGTAACGCATTACTGCGCACCTCAGACTTTTTGGCACTACCACCTTGAACACATTATCTGTGTCCTTCTCAGATGGGATATACTTCAGCAGGAGCCCATCGGCGTTCAGCAGAAATTGATCCAACGTGTCAGTACCAGTACCAGATACATCCCGACACTCGGCGTTTACTGCAATACCAGCAGTCGTACGCCCGGCGGACGCACCGCCCGACTCCACGGAGTCCGACTCACTCGAGAGTCCGTCGATCACCTTTCGACAAAACGGATCATTCTGCTGAGCTTTCAGTAGCTCTTCTTTGCTGAACACGATCCCCACTGCGCTCACTGCGTCTACGTGGTTCACGCTCTCGTCCGAGGAGGTCAGTGGTGCTGCCTCCTTTTGGGACTGAATTTCGGCTTCGCCGGGCATTGCGTGTGCCGTTGGCTCGGCCAGGCTCCCCGCGGAAAGATTTGCGCAGTCTACGGGGGCTCGCGACAGTGCGTCGGCCACAACGTTTGTGCTGCCTTTCCGGTACCGCACGACATAGTCGTATTTTTGCAGTAGCAAAGCCCATCTCGCCAACCGCCCTGCGGGTTCGCGAAGTCTTGACAGCCATATTAGGCTCTGGTGATCTGTTTCGATCGTGAATGTGGTCCCGTCGACATAAATGTCGAAGCGCTTTAAGGCAAATACAATAGCCAAGCACTCTTGTTCGCAGGTGCTGTAGTTCACCTCTGCCGGCACGAGCGAGCGGCTAGCGAAAGCCACGGGACGAAGCACACCTTCGTGCTCTTGGAGCAGGACCGCTCCCAAGCCCAGTTTGCTCGCGTCCGTTTGGATCACGAAAGGCTTGTTCAAGTCGGGAAGCTTTAGTTCCGCGGTGTCCGCGAGTGCTTTCGAAGTACAGCGGAAAGCTGCCTCCTGCTCGGGACCCCAACTCCAGCTCACGGCTTTTCTGAGTAGCCGCGTTAGTGGCGCTTGGAGGGAGGCGCAGTTCGGGATGAATTGGCGATAAAAATTCACCATTCCCAAATAGCGACGGAGTGAGCTTACGTCCGTTGGTGCGGGGAACTCCCGGATAGCTTCTAGCTTCTCGGCGTTTGGCGCAATGCGTCCGCAATCGAGTGTGAAGCCGAGCAAGTTGATTCGGGTTTCGGCTATTTGAGCCTTTTCCGGGTTCAGCGTGATTCCCGCGGCTTTTAGCCGGTCGAACACATCCTTCAGGTCTCTGAGATGATCTTCGAAGGTGTTCGAGTAGACGACAATGTCGTCGAGATAGGCCATTGCATGTTTCCATTTGGCTTCTCCCAGTATGCGGTCGATCAACCGCTGGAACGTCATGGGCGCTCCGCACAGACCGAAGGGCATTCTTGTGAATTCGAAAAGCCCACGGTGACAAACAAAGGCCGTTTTCGCCTCGTCACCCCTCTCCATTTGAACTTGGAGGTAGCCTCGGCTGGCGTCTAAGGTTGTAAAATACCGTGCGCTGCCGAGGTTGGACAGGATCGAGTCAATGCTTGGTAGCGGATATGCGTCTTTCCGCGTGACGTCATTTAGACGGCGATAGTCGATGCACAGACGTGAAGTGCCGTCCTTCTTTGGGACCAACACGACGGGGAATCCCCAGGGACTGTTTGACCGCCGGACAACTCCGGTGTCGATCATTTCGTCCAGTGCAACGTCAATGGCTTTTCGTTTAGCCAAACTAACGGGTCGTGCGTTTTGCCTCCGAGGGAGCGCATCGCCCGTGTCGATCCGGTGTCGCACTACATTGGTGCACCCGGGTCGATCTGTGAACATCTTGTCATAATGTCGTAACAATGCCGACAGACGGGCTTTTTCTTGCCCTGACACGCTGCATGACTCAGTCAGCAGGGGGTGCGTTATCTCCGACGGTACGGCGCTCGCTTGCAACCGCGTCGGAGAGGGTTCACCTTGGGAGGCTGTTGCCTCGTTTCGGCTGCTGCTGCCTGCCCCATTAACCAGCGGTTTTTCTGGGGTTGGGGGTTCGCAGAAAGGTTTCAGAGGAGCGAAGGTGCCCTCTCGGTAGCCACCGCTACTCACGTCGATCACGATCCCTGTTTTGGCGAGAAAATCTCTGCCCAGGATGATCGGAACGGAAAGACTGGGGAGATGAACGAAGCGTTGCCGTCTTGCTCGATTCTCCCATCTCGCAACCAACCGGACGGTACCGCTTGAATGTGCGGTGCCGCACGCGAGTCGAAAGGTCGTGCTTCCCTCCCTCATTCGGACAGAGTTTTGCCGGAGGTGGGTCAACACTTCGTCACCGAAAAGCGATGCGCTTGCGCCCGTGTCGAGCAGCGCCTTGAACGTCCGACCAACGATCGTCAACGCTATGAATGGCGTTGGCGTGCCTGTCGGAAAGCCTATTCTGTAGGCGGACGGCAAAAGAGTATCTTGCTCCGTGCCGGTTAGAGCCACCGGGTTGGTTATCGGCGGCTTTGCTCGTTTCCCGACTGTTGGAAACCGGGGTTCTGCCGTTCTGGGCATTGTCGAACCAGGTGGTCGGCGCTGTTGCAGCGAAAGCGGCGTGGTTGCGCAACCCTTCTCGAGTCGCGTCGCACGTTCTGCTGCGCGCCGGACCTTTCGTCCTGTGCATTTGGACGCATTGGCCGCGTTTGCTCCCGGGGCGTCGGTAACTCTTGTCTGTTCCGATCTCGCCTTTGCCACTGCGGCGCGGGTTCTGCTGTTCGCCTCTCGTAAGAGTATGGGTCGAGCGCACGATCGGAGATGTCGTACGTGTTTCGACCCGGTCCGTCGGCGTAGTGGGCGGCTTCGTGCCTCCTGTTTCGGGGCGCCGTTACCCCATTCCATGCGCAGCGCGGCTCAAGTGCCGATGACGCAGGCGGCGGAGGTCGGTACGCTCGGGCGGCTAGAATGTCTCCCTGGATCCGCCGAGCTTCCGAGGCTAGTTCGTTCAGGTCGCGGAAGCGACTGCCTCGGAGGTACGCCGCAAAAGTCGGGTGCGCCTGTCGAATGACGCGCTCTACCCGCTCTGCATGTGGCGCGGAGGGTTCTGCTAGCTCGAAGAGCTCTTGCATCGCCCTTACGAACTCCAACAGTGACTCGTCTGGGTGCTGGGTCCGTTGCTCGAGCTCTCTCCTCATCCTGCGCTCGTAGTCAGCGGGGAGGAATTCCTGGCGAAAAGCCTTTCGGAACTGCTCGATAGTCAGCAGCTGGTTTCCGGTTAGACGGAACCATCGCGCTGCTTGGTCCACCAACGAGATTGGCAGGATGCGTTCCAGTATCTCGTTGTCCGACATTCCCATGGCCTTTTGATAACTTTTCAGGTCCTCGAGGTAGTCCGTGGCGCTCATTCGGTCTCCGTATCCTCGGTATGTCGGGATAGGGATTCTGACCGGTGGCCGCGTGGGCGGCGGGGGCCTCGTCGCTGTTTGCAGCGCTCCCGTCAAACTCTCGATAACTCGTGCTGCGTTATCTAGCAGTGGCTGGTACGAGTTTAGCGCATTTTCTCTTTGATGAGATACGCTTTCGGCTGGCGAGCTGTACACTGGCTGTGGGCCGCCGCGTGCCGCCGTGTGTCCCGTTGCGCATAAAGCCGCTGAGCTGGGCCATTGCTCGCAGACGGCGGCAGTGTCTTCCGTTTGTGCGGAAGCTGCAGGCCAGTCTGGGGTCAGAAGGTCATCGCAGTACGAGGCTGTATTTGCCTGTTGCATCGCCGCGCTTTGTGCGAGCGCGGAGTGGCCCTCGACAAGCGCAGGTGCGCTTCGCTCAGCAGAGTGGGCTGGCGCGTCGCGGAGGGGGATGCCAAGGGCGCATTCCGGACATGTTGGGTCGCCTCCGCTTAGAAGCAAGCTCGGCTCAAAAGACACTGCATTGTGTCCGTGCGTGGCTGACGTGGCCACTAAGCCGTTGGGTGGCGTCGGGTTTCGGGCGTTCGCCTCTCCCTCCGTCCACGAAGTCCAAGGCCGGAAATTGGCCTGGTTCGCTGCCATTGCGAACGTGCTGCTTTGTTTGCAGACACCGGACGGGCCGCACGTTGGGGCGCCAGTTGTGGGATTCTAGTTTACCCCAAAGTCCTCAGTGAGGCAAATACCCACTACTTAACTCGTCGGTTGCAATAAAGCGGGTTTCGACTTACCTTGCTGATCGCTGTGAGGCAACACCCACTCCGTAGGTCGCTGCTATGGCGGCTACGGCCGGGTCCGTCCGTTGCCTGCCGTTAGGCTCCGATGGACGGGAGACCACACGAAACACAGGGATATCGTAGAAACGTGTTTATTAGGCTTACGCCACACGCTTTGCGCCCGTAGGCGGAACCAAAGAGAAATGAGGTTGGCGCTGCCTTAATTGACAGAATCACCAGGAGAAAGGTCCGCGCTGCCTTAACTGGCAGGATCACGGAAAAGGGGGAACAGTAAAATAACGATGAATGCTCCGTCGAGCGTAGCCCCCCCTAACCAAGACCCCGGCCACAGGTGGGTGGCCGGCTTATGTAGCCTGCGGGAAATAGACGCGCCCGGGGAGGCCAGTAGAAGGTCACTCGAAAACGGGACGCGTCCATAATCACTCCCAAGGGTGTGCCGATGGCGCGTTCACCCAGAAAGGGCAAGGGAGAGCCGGCCCCTTCGGGGAATTCGGCCTCGTGGTTCCTTGTATCCGGGAGGCCGACGCCATTGGCGACGACGACTCCCACGGCCTGCTTGAAGCTAGGCCTAGATAGGGATAGAGGGAGCCCCATGGTTCCCACAATATATACATACAAAAGCAAGTTTTGAACTATGACAATAATAATCGTCAGCCTGGAGATCATCGACTTTGCCTGTTTATACATGCAACAACACGAAAGGTTAACCGCATTTTTTGTTCCTAAAGGTATTTGAACCGTATTGTTTAAAAGACTTGATTTATCACTTTGCTTTCACGATATACGTAGAGCCAGGGTAATTTATGCGACCCTCAAACACAACAGGTTGGTGCACCCAAAAGAGCGTGTGTGTGAATAATATGTTTTCATGCTTGAAATATAATTATTGTTCCCCAGCAGATGAGTCACAGGCTATTTTCCACTAACAAAAATAAGAAAAGGCGATCGTCCATTGGAAACCTATATCAGCGAGTAGCTATAAAAGCGTAACGCTATCCTGAGACATACACTGTGCCTGCGTGTATATGCATGTGCAGACCTCGAGTAACAATGATTGCTCTCTTTTTGGGAATTCTGTTCTTATGTCACAGCCATGGTACTTTTTCTCAAAATAGCAGAGGAGATTTTCCTGATGCCAACGAGGTAAGAAAATACCATTCATGTTACTCGTTTATAGCGAGGTGAAGGGTAAGTATTTTTTTTAATATATTAAACCCCCCCCCCCCCCCCATGAAGGTGCATAAATGCATGTATGCCGTTTGTATTGTTAGGGTGACGCTGTCGGCAGGAGCGAGGACAGGATGGCACGAGATGAGAAAACTCACAAAGAAATTATGAAGGCCGGGCCGTCACGTGGGGCCTGGCGCAACACGGGCGTGCGCGCCACTGCATCGTCGACGTCTTACCCTTCCTAATAGTATGTTCAATCGGCAGGGGAACTCTCATCGGCTCACAGGTTGCTTCTAGATTTACAACAGCATTCTTACACCGATGGGCTGGAGTTCATGGAAAAAATGTCGGACCCGAGTGTAAGGAACAATTGTGACACACAAGTCGAGTCAACGTAAAGCATGCAAAGCCCATCGTAGGAAATGCGTTATTATCGAAGAAAAAAGTAGTAGTCGTGATGTATTACACAAAATCACGATCACGCTAATTCAGAAAGAAAGAAATCTACCAATCTTCTCTGTGAGAATCAAACTCTAGACCTTGCGAACCGTAGCCCAAACGTTCTTGTTCGGCGTCATGGGAAGTTTACTTTTATTTGTTTTCTTCCTGATTGGGAAGTGAATTACTGTTACTCACTTTTTTGTGCCTTTAGATGCGCGATGAAGTAATGCGCCATGTATTTTGGTATAAATATTAAAATCCTCACATTTAGAGAAAGGCTTCAAAACTATTTGTCCATTCGTGTGTTGGTTAAACGGCTTGGCACAGGCTTTACACTTGAAGTACAAATATACAAAAATTCACATGCAGTTACTGTACTTCGATATCAGCGTGGCGGACAGGAATTCGTCTCTGAAAGTCTAGACAATCCTAGCAACATCAGCATGTCATGGGGAACACTCGAGTTAATATCTACGAACCGGATCGTCCGTGGACAACAAAAAATATAATTTTTATTATGCACTTGAGAACGTGCCAGTTCAAATATGGAAACCCAACAAAAACTAAATACGTGTTCGCGTGGCTCGACCGGGCAGCGCAGGCAAGTCTGAATATGAACACCGTTGAGACTGGTCACCCAGTCTGCGTCTCCTTCAAATTTTTTTATTGAGGTCTTGCGGAGTACCTGAGTCCCTGAAGAGAAGTTCATTGCAATGTGAAGCTTCGACATCGACGACTGTCAACTGCGATGAGCTCCAATAGACAACCCTCCACAGGCGCTCCAGCCGCTGCAGCCTGCCCGGCTCCCAGCCAGGTCCGACATCGTAAGGTTCTTCTGAAATCCTTGAAGATGACGTGGAAGATTTGCTGGACGTCTACCAGCGAGTATGCCTTTACAACAAATGGGATGATGAGGCTAATCTCCGCAATTCCATATTCTCCCTTTTCAATGCGGCTAAAATATGGTTTACGAACCAAGAGGATGAGATTGCTACATGGTTACTGCTCCAGAACTCAGCTAGCCAAAACAAGCGACGAATTTAGGCAAAATAACAATCGAAGCTTATGTAGATTATGTTTGAGTTTTCGGCATTTTGATGACGGTTATTAATTACTAACATACGAGTCATCTCACTATTTAAAAATTACCTCGTCGTGCAACTTTGTAAATTGTTAAAAAAAATGAAAGGCGCTTACGACTACGTGTAAAGCCGAATTAGAGCGCAACTCTTGAGGAGGAGGGGAGGGTACGGAGATGAATGTAGACCGCTCCTCCTCCTCTGTACCCTGTCTTCCTTCTCGCCTCCTCCTCCTCCCTCCTCCTCTCACTCTTTTTCCCTCCACCTCCCCCTTGTCCCCCTCCTCGCTGCCTGCCCCCTCGTGACGTCACTCGTTAAAGCTCTCGTGAAGTAAACGTCGTGACCTTCGTCATGATCTTCACGAGTGACCGTGACGTCACACGTGACGTCATCGTAGGACGTTTCCCATATTGCAACGCGCGGGACACTTGTGACGTCCGTCGTGACGTCCCTTTGACGTCATTATGGGAAACGTCCTATAATGCAACGCGTGGGTCACGGGAGAGACACGCGCGTTTCATCATGGGGCGTTTTGCCGTAAAGCAACAGGTGGCTACGCCGACGGCGATGGCGACGGCGAAAGCGACATCGCTCAAGCCAGAAATGAACGCCTTACAGCTGCGCTTAAAAAAAGAAAGAAAAAAAAAGAAAGGAACATAGGGCCTAAAGTATGCGGGCTATGAAATATATCTCTTCTCATTGTATCTTATGCCCGGTAGCTTTTATTGAGCACTTGTTTTCTGGCTTCTCCCTAGTTTCAAAGATTTCGAGCGTGCGTGTGACGTTTTAAAACCTAGAAACAGCACCTTCACACAGTGCATGAGCAGGGCGAATAAAGCAATAAATACTGTGATCAAAAAGCAGACAAAGTGCACCCGTTCATGTTCACTTTGTATTCCTTGAGGGTTGAGGGTTACGGTTCTGTTCGATAGTGGGATTGGTTGCTGTATATTAAGAAGACACCGAATTTAAATTGTAGAGCTGTTTTAAGAGACGGTGTTGTGCGCATCCCCTTGGTCTGCATATGGGTTGGGCATATTAGCAGAGTCCTTCAATGCTTCTCTGGTCACGAAACTGCGCCCGAAGGTTGATATAGGGACAAAATTTCTCGTTAGGGGCGCCACCCCTCGTAAGGGGGCCAGCAGCCGCCGCCAACGCTGGGCTTGTATGCGCACTGCTGCTGATGTTTCGACGCGATTATGAGCGTGCTGGCGTTCCTGTTACGCTTTCTTAAACATCATTGAACGCGCCAATGCCACCAGATAAATAAATCGAAACGGGATCCAGTGTCGACGACGAATGAGAGCTGTTTACTTAGGAGCGCACGCGTAGTTTACTTGTTAGTGCGAGCCTACCTTCTAAACCGCAGCGCGTTTAAAATATTCTCACAGCGCGCGATAACGCATTGCGTTGATAATTACCTCATAGCCCAATTTATGAGTACTTAGGATGCCTCGAAGCGGTACGTGATATCTCGCAAGTGTTGAAAGACGATGCTCATGCTCCCGATGCGAGCATGCTAGATCTGCTCGACGTGTTTATATTTGCGCCTGGCCAAAGGGCGATTGTGTTTATGTGGTAGGTGATTGGTGGTGCCGCAAACAGAGGGGGAGGAAGGTGAACCGAATGAAAAACGACTAAGCAGGACAGAGGCAATCGCATCGGTTCATATCCGGCTCGTCTCTCGCGCGCTACTACCCAAGTATTTAAATGAAGTGAATGGTCGAGCTAGACGTTTTATTTCAGACCTTTCAGTTTTTAGTTTTTGCACCCAAATGCGCAGTTGTTTTGGACACACGTTTGTGAGCGCCGATCGCTTTCTTGACACAGGGAGTTTCGGTGGCGCGGTGAGCAGCCGAGCCCTTTCGCGACCGCTCGCTTTGGTATTAAGGGTGTTTTTCGAATAAACACGAGTTTCTCGTGCCTAACGTTTAATTGATCACTCTTTTCCACGCAATTTACACGGGACACCCTTCGCTTGACGTTTCCTTGTGTTTACTGTTGAGAGCATTAATTACCGGCCGACAACCCAGGATCTCTTCGGGAAGGGAAGTACAGAAGCCTAATCTGGAAGTTCCTTTTGATGCCAGTGCTAGCTGCTCGACCACCTTTGCCACTACCGAGGTACCACATCGTATATATTTTTTTTTATTTTTTGGATGATGAGGGGGGGGGGGCGGTAATGATTTAAAGCATGCAATAAATCTGAAATTTGGTGGTAATGATACTCCGCTTAGTACTCAGGTGTGTACTTATTCATTCATTCAGCTTTATTCACTTTTGTTTTACATAATTTTTTTCTCTGGTCTGCCTAAGCACCGAATGCTTGTTGGCTTTCCAGGCAGTTGCTGTAAACATACACAAAAGAGAATAAGCACGCTCTCAAATGTGAACACGAAGAATACTTGTTGCTTGAAAATCACATTTCAGAATTATCTTTTGCAACATAAACATAAACTGCAAAAACATACTTGTAGACACATACACAGCCATTGAGCTTAACACTGTGGCTTCCGGCCCTCACTTGCAGGGCATGAACCTCGCACAGTTGTCCGCGAGGCTTTGTTTTTTTCTCGCGGGAATAAATGTAATCTACATCTCAAAAAAAAGTGGACAACCTCAGCTGTTGTCCCTAAAAAGTGCGACACACAACCTACACTTGTTTAAGCTTTTGCGTTTGCCTTCATGATGCATTGATCGAAGATAAGCTTCTCGCGGGTGGATAGCTTGTCCAGGCTTTGAACGAGTCTTGCATTTTTGTTGGCCAGGACACTCATTTTCGCAAGCTCCTTCTGACACCGTTCCAGTCGTTGCCTCGTGCTAGAAAGCTGCGCCCTCAGCGCCTGCGTCTCAACAAACGAGCACACTGTCTGTTCCGTTTGGCAGGCCTGATCTGCGTGTCCGCTATCGCAGGCATCTGTAAAACAAATCAATAACACTGTTCACAAGTACCTCAATGCCACCAGCCGTTGTAACACAGGGTCATGCGACTGAAGGAACAAAGAAACGCCGCGACCACACCGGCGCAAGAGCTTACCGTCACTAGCTTCTCCTGCCGAGTCGGTGTTGGCATTTTGGCATTCCAGTGCTGCGCATTCAGGTGACAATTCGCGCCGCCTCTTCGCTGGTTGCCTCTGAATCGCTGGCCGGGAACGCGGTTTCGGCTTTGCCAGGTACGCTGGGAGCCCGTCAAAAATCCTCGGAACAGCATCGGTGCGAAGTCTCGGTCTCTCTCGCTGAAGCGACACAACCACCCCGTTCACGATGTGCTCGTCGGTTCTTACAACGTCGCTAGCATCAAAATGAGTTTCGAAAACCCGAACGTTCTTGCTTTCGAAGTTGAAACAACCAGTTTCCAACCCGCGGTATCGCTCTCTTCCACTTCTCCTGAAGTTCGGCGCTACTTGGGAAACAGAAGAGCGACGCCGTTTCCTTGTTGCTTCTGTATCCGGAGCTGCAGCCCGTCACGCAGCACGTCTTAGGTATTGTTCATTCGAATTTTCATGCCGTCGACCTTGAACGCCCGCTCTGGCACATGATCTTCGCGTGACGTTGATGCAACAACTTCGTTGGAAGGAATACCGCGAGCAACCTCCACACAACGCCGTCGGGCTGCCGCCGCTGCCAGTGCGTTCCGCCGGGCGCGACGGGGCAATGGCCCCCCTAAGACAGCTCGCGCCGCGTAGCGGCCGTTCTTGGCACCATATCAAGCTCTCCCGTAGAGTGACGGAGAAGTTTCGTGACCAGAACGGTAATAAGGGACTCTGATATTAGCATTTCATGTTTTGGATGACCATCATCAACAAATCCTATATGGCTCACAAACCCTCAGACGCATTAACCATAAAGCAACGCATTCACCATTAACGCGACCATAGCGGAATGTCACGCGGTCAACTAACTGAAAACGTCGCGCCGCGCCTTTAAATAGCACCGTGGGAATGGTCGACATGACAAGAGGATTCATCCGGATTTCAATTACAGCAACCCTGATCGATAGCTGGTTCTTGTGGACTCCAGATGGGCTAAGGTAGTTTGCTTGTCGGTCACTCCTGCTGCAAAAACCGCAGAGACACAGCAATTAAATTGTACAATTTTGCAATAAAACAAGTTATATTTACAGAGTTTCTTCCTACAGAGTTACAGCGTTCTCATGCGTAGCGGAAATTCGTCGGCTTACTTTGCAGGAGCTGTAATGGCGTCAGAACGACTCAAAGCTTCGATTGGTTTTGAATAAAGGATAGCAGGCGCACCTGAAGGCCGCCTTTGAGGTCAACCCACTATTCTTCAATAAGAGCCAATCAGAGCTGGGCATCGTTCTGACTTCACCTGCACTCTTGCGCAAGAAGCAGACGTTTTGTTCTCTGCATTAACCTCCGAATTACACAACAAGCTGTGCGATTCTGACCACCCTTCGTCCAGCGGGATCGCGTCTAGTTCAAGGGTTCAAGCACGTCAGTAATGCAGGCTCGCATGGCACATCCAACTGGGTAACGTCAAGATAAAATTTCAAACAGGTCAGAGTAACGCGCTCGTCGCAACCAAACACACTCAGTGACTGTTTGTGTGTCTTTTTCTTTTTTTACACATGTTTTTATGGTCTATGTGTTAGAGAAAAGAGGCAAGGGGTGTGGGGGGATTTGGGGGAGAAGAGGGAGAGGTTTTGGGTTAGCAGCTGCAGTGCTTCACTCGTACACGGACGCCACCTCGGAGATGGTGAAGTTTTCTCGGAGATTTGCTTGCTTACTGCCCTATTGGCGCCCTTTTACGTGCCATTACTGTAACTGGTTGCTTACAGCCAATATCCACCAGCCATCGTTTCGCCGCCGCTCTTTTTGTGCTTCGTCCCCATGTTCCGTCGCCGTCAATGCTCATTGGTTCACTGGCACGAGTAGTTTTATCTCAATCAAAGAGCACGAAAGGGCCAGGGTCGTCTCGTGCTTGCGAAAGTACGTGATGTTCAAATAAGCCAGTCAGAGCCCTGGATTTGCTCCGTGGTATTACTCCATGAAAAAGTTCCTATACGGACCACGGGCCAGACGCCTGGGTAGCCACGCGTGAGACTTCGCAGGGCGTGACGTTTCTTTGCCGGCACAAATCGCAACATGTAGTCTTATACAGCATTACGGAGCGAAGCAGGTCACCAGGGGGCAAAGGCGTCGCAAAACGATGTTTCGGATAGAGGCCCGCCGGAAGCTGCCACGGCTGCTTATCAAGCCGTCAGCGAGCCATAGAGGGACGTATCCCAGAATCACCTTTTCTAGTCCTTCTCCGTCGAAGCTCAAAATGCGGCAAAAACAGCACGCAAAAAAAAAAAGGGAAGCAGGAAAAGTGGGATATGTGGCCATGGTATCGATATGACCTTCTTTAGGTGCGCCTGCGAGCGTAAAATATAAAATGTGCTCCGCTGAATGACTTCAGATTAGTGTCTTCTTGGCACTAGGGGCGTATTTTGCCACTGTTAAAGTAATTTCTCAAATGTAGAAATTAACAGTAGGCTTATAATAATTACTGTTATCTTGTTTTACTTGTAGTATGCTGGTGTAAACTCCACCTTCTTTCCTGCTCTTTACTTCGTGACTTGCCAGCATATTTAATTTGATAGAGTCCCACCCATTCCTTATAAATACCGAAAAACCCCGATTTTGGCGTAGAGCTACGTTTTTCTTTGCACTGGCAACGACGTTCAAAGCTAGGAAGGCGGTGTCACGAAAACTTAGTCACAGCAGTGACGTTACGCACGTCAAAGTAAAATTGAAGTTACATTGAATGCAGAAATTGTAAACAAAGAAAAAACTGCGACCTTTCATGCCTGACGACGCTGCCCGCACCGCGGTGCACCAATTACACGGCGAACATGCCACCGCCTCCGCCACGAAGGCGCCGTTGGCTTCTTTCATCCGTACGTGCTTCTCCTTTAAAAGATAAAACTTCGTATCGCATTTTTGAAATGGCCCAATAGCGCCTCCCAGGTTTTTTTCGTCTACTTTCTTGGCACACAATGCCGCATATGCAACTCAGATATGGCGGCACCGGGGGATGCATAATTGCTTCTACGGGACTCTGAGCCACGGGCATTCACTTCTCACGCAACAGCCATCGTCATACGACACGAGTCAGCGGACGGGTCTCTAGCTGCCATAAACAACGCATTTGAGACGAGTATACAAGTTACAACATTTCTTCAATTAATCCCCTCTTACTTGTTGTGCCACCCACACGTAGTTCTGCGGAAATTTCTGGAGGATTGTACACCTACGCACCGGGCAATTTTAATTACTTAAAATTACCGTTGATGCATTACTCTAAATTTTAAGCATTATATAAAACAAAATTAAAAAAACAAAAACTTGCTTTACCAGTGAAATGCATAGAAAAGAAATGCTGCGGTACATGTTTTACGTATTCTTTTTCCTCCTGCTTTTGTGATACAGAAAGTTATTTCACTCTTCTGTCATTTTAGGTGCTTTTTTGAGGTTATTGAAAGTTCTGATTAAATACCTAACTACATTTGCAGGTTATGGCGAAGCTACCTGAAACATTCATGCTTCAATCACTTTTCGATTATACGATATTTAAATGTCGTTATCAACATTTCTACAATCACACCGAGGGAACTCAGAGTTACAGAAAATATGATTATAAACTTATCTCCAAGGGTTATACGTAAGTACTAAATGTATTAATAACATTACAATCTGTATCGTGCGTGTATCACAAAAAACAAATCGGCATTTTAATTTGTCTCCATTGCAGATTTCGTCAAACTTTCTATGTAAAAAACGTGACTGGGTACAATATCTCTTTGGCCAAACACCCAGGTGAGTTCAAGTTTAATTTTTAAAGTCTTAATTCGTTCAATCGGGTGGTCGGTTACATTACGAACAACGTCTCAAGTATTTTGCTAACGAAATGGATATCGACTTATGAGTATACTTCGTTCGGATGATTTGCTAAGTCTGTAGGCCATCGCGTATAGTTTTATTTTTATGTCGACGCCAAATTAGGACATACGCTTTATATCATTAAAACAATTTTGCAATTCGTAATTTAATTCATTTACATTCAAGTAGCTTTGATGGTTGTGCCTCATTCTTTTCGTTGTACTTGAAAAGCTTTTGATGCGGTCTCCTTTAAACACTGCGCTGATTAGTTAAGGAACATGTGGGTCGTGTTAATATCGTGTACGTGTTATGAATGTATGCCAGTACGCAACCTGCCAGCTTTCCCCTTACGTTGTGGATATCTGTGCCACCAATAGCATTTTAGGTCGGTATGCACTTTGTTGTTCCGTAATCACCTCGAATTTACCGGTGTGCTTCAAGATAGGAATTCGCAGAGAGCCCACATGCTTCAAATGCTGCAGCAAAGTTATCTCAGATTGCTCCCTACCCAATTTAATTGCAATAGCCTTGCTTTTCAAGAATACGCTAATTTGGTCGAGTTTTTGTCTGTGACAATATTCCATATACTTTTCAACAGAAGCTCCTGTGACATACTCTCGCCAAATATTGTTTTCGAACATGCGATCTTGTATGATAACAAGAAACCCGGACCCAAGAAAGTTTAAAGGTGGGTACCAAATCTATCTTGAGCACAAGTGGAGTCTGTTGACGGTTCAAAACATTGACATGAAATAAATGTTTACAGTTAACCGTGTACTGCATTAGGCAACTGAATAGCGCGCATAAGAATATTACCTGTCCTCAGAGTATTGAATACCGTTTAAAATAGAAATATTACTCTTTAGTTCTACGATTTAACAGTAATGTTAGCTAGTCTTGTGTAAATGCGTTTTATTGTGAAGTAGCGTCCACCCATAAAACCAGAAGCACAATCATCTCCTTCTTAAAAAAGATGCCGAGATGCAGTCAAAACTGGTATTCTCCGTGGGAAAACCTGTAACTTGACGACAGAATTAGTTTCTTCTGACATACATTGACCTTGGGCAGTGGAAAAAAAGAAAGACATGTAATAAGGGACAACACGCGACGTCCAAAAGAGCTTTAGGTTTATTAAAAACATCCCTTCATATGGATTGGACACCCCAGTCGACGCCAAAAAACTGTGTACAAGCACACCTCAACTACTGGCACCTCCCCCTTAAAAGTTTATAGACACAATAAGCCTTTTGTCACAAGGCACTGAGTGCCAAATGATAATGGCGTCGTTCAGCTGCATGCTGTTAACATCTGTGACATAGAAGCGATTGGTCAGTCGTTTATTAGTGCACGTATGAAACGCATTCACTGAGCAATTTCTTAATGTGTGATCATCAATTTCAATTAGTTTGCATCTTATCAACAAACTTTACAATTCAAGCAAATTATAACACTAAAAAAGTTTGTAGAGAACAAATTACACGACGACATCACAATAGCTATAGAGCAGGTCTGGGCAGTATCTGCTGTACAAATGTATGGCGATATTGTATTAAATGTACTTTCTTGTATACATACTTTATATCAAAATACCCATAACGTAAGTTGTATTCTTTGTTTTAAAAGTATTAACCTAATAACGACTTGTTTTTGAATTTGTAGAATGGCGTTTTTATATATACAGGAGTGTTCTGCAGTTTTCCTTTCTGTTCAAATTATTTCTATGGCAACTAAACATTGCTTTCATGTTTTGTTTCGCTAATACTTCATTCAACAAGGCATAAAGTGAAAATTTAGTTTACGCAACAGTTCGATGTTATAATGAAAACTGATTTCATTTTTCAGAATGTTACCTGATGGTCACAAAAGAACACTTTTCTAGACCACAAAGAAGATGCCGAGCAAAATTCCTAGAGCACTGCAAAGGTCCTGCGTTCAACTATACTATAGCTGACTGTGCTCAACCAGAAGAACCATAACTAAAATTATATAAACACTTTGAAGGTCAAAGAAACTTGATTATTCAAGTTATATAATATTTATATTCGAAATCTCTTGGTTGGCTTCTTTATTTCTATGTCTGAACATCACAAATCGCCGAGGTAATAAAATTGTACAGTACCGGGTTAGAACTTTTTTATATACGCTGCAGGTATATTCCTGATGTGCTTGACATCCGCAAATCACCTAGTGAGCTTTAAAATTTTAGGAGCTAGACTTCCACGTCTCCTAGAATGCGACCACATCGTGCATAGTGTCGTCATGAAAATAAAAATAAAACGCTTGGGGAAAAGCACGTGTTCTGATTGAGGTTTCTCATATTTTGGGCTCAGGTTGATTTCATGGATACCTTTCACGGAGAAAACCTGTACGTCTTTATACCGGACTACACAGGTTCATACAGGCCACCAGAGTTTACGCATCGTCTACTAAGGTAGCTGTATGGTTTCCGGTATACAAATGCGGGTCACGCGGTATCAAATACCGGCCCCCAAATCGGTTTTCATGGTCACGGGTGAAGAGCTACAATCAACACCCGTATGATGTTAGAGAAGACAGATCACGATGCCAGGCAACCGGTATTCTCGTAGTGGTAGCGGTATGTTTATACCGGCCTCTAAGATATTTTCCAGGATGAAAAGGAAGAGAGAATATAACAACACACTGAAACAAAAGTTCAATTGGCAAGGCCGTGCCAGAAACCTAAGAAAGAACACGCCTAGAAAAAGCAACCACGAGCGTCGAAGGCGGCAGGAGCGAGCGAGGGTGTGTCGGCGTGGCAGCTGGGTAGGGCGAGAGGGAAGGAGTCGGCAAGACCGCGCTCGGCTTCTTAAAGGGGCACTGACACATCAAAATCATATTTTTTTTATTATCCGAAACGATTGAAAACGATGCCGGGACATTACCCTAAAAATTCGAAATTTGGGACTTCAGTATTTGTGAAGTAAAAAAAACAATTTCCAAGTGCAAAATTCGAAGTTCCCGCGGGATCCACGCCGGTGCGTTGACGTCAAATATTGCGGTGTCATGAGAGTCTACTTTCTTTCACGACTCCCTGCTGTTGCCATGGCGACCCAAAGCGAGGAGGAAAGGAGCGAGGGCCGGCAGACCTGTTTTGAGGGGTGTCGCCTGTTTTCCGTGGGAGGATACAAATCCAGGAGACGGCACCACAACGAACTCCCAATTGTTGGTATTTCAAAAAGAAGGGCCGTAGTGCGTTCGCAATTGCGTTAAAAAACATGCTTTAGGACTGCTGTTATTAAGTGTTATAGAGATGTCGCCTACAGAACTTCTAAATTTCATAATTCTTAACGTCAGTAATCAAAAGAAGCGAGGTGGCTAAAGGCGGGAGAATCAAACGCCAAAAATAAAAAGGCGCGCACGCGCGCCAAAAAATTTTTTTTCGCGATGCGTTTTTTTTTGCGTGTTTATGACTGTAACTTGCATCGTTTTAGACAATAAAAAAAAATACGACCTTTGGGGTGTCAGTGCCCCTTTAACTACTACTATCGGTCCTTCAAAAATTTCTGTTAGCAGGTACGGGAGTGAGGAAGGGCGAGAATGATTAGTCAAGGTCACTCTCGCCTCTTTATCATTTACACTCAGGGTACGAATAAACACGAATATTCGAGATGTACTGAGAAGCGTTCCTTCTCGGTCATGGACGCAGCATTACTCCCCCGTTTAACAGTTAATCGCCCCGATGCAGCCTTTAATAAATTAATAAAGTGCTAAAACTAGTAACAGCAAACATTACACTGCAGGTTCGTCTGAACCATAAATATTCTTCGGTCCAAGCGAGCCTAGTACGGCCTGAGGCCCACGACGTGCTCCACCTCGGGTCGTGGCTGGTGGCATCCTGACGACCTTTATCGTCTGGAAGCGACTCGAAGTTCAGGTCTCTGAGGCGACGGAACACCCTTTACGGTCCGAAGTGGCGTTTGAAAGAGTTCTCGCTAACACCGTGGTGTGGTAACACACTATGGCACCTGTTACGGCGTTCCAACAGTGAGAGGTTCGTAAAAACAAACAGGTGCTTAAATTTCAAAATATGATATCTATAAGATGCTAACGCATGAAAATCGATAATGTCTACATAGAATGTTTTGTTAATATATATTTTTTTACATAAACAAAATAAATTTCACTTCAGCGTGCAAACTTTAAAAAGATACATATTTGTGAAACAGATGGTGCGAAAACTACGAAAGCTTATCCTAGAACAGGATTTATTTTTATTTAACATATAATGCATAATGGCATGGGCTGATAAAACATTCTGCTTTATAAATCATCCTCCATATACTAACCAAATTTGGAATATGATAAACACAGCTTGCAGTTCTGCTAATATTTTGCTTTGTTGCGGTACGTGGCACCATGACAGAACAGCACACGACATAACAGCACGCGACAAAACAGCACGGTCAAAACAGCACGCGTCAAAACAGCACAGCGTCAAAACAGCACTGCGACAAAACAGCACGCGTCAAAATAGCACGCGACAAAACAGCACGGCGTCAAAACGGCACAGCGACAGAAGAGCACGGGCCAAAACAGCACGACGTCAAAACAGCAGAGCGACAGAATAGCACAGCGTCAAAACATGACATTTGAGAATATAGCTGGAGTTCGGCGTTTTCGGTTTGTATTATTTCAAATTCCGCAAAAATTTTAAAGTTTTTATTCAAATTTTTTCGGTTTATTGCGGTGAATATTTGTAGACTCATAAACTTCTCAGTTATATTAGGTTTATTGACGAAAACCAGCATAGTAACGAAAATGCAATAATAAAAGCGTTTGTGTAAAATGTATATTGAATACCAGGTACTGGTCTTCTTATTTGTTTCCGTCTTTGGCAGCCGATGCGATCTCTTCTGTAAAACGCACTGGGGCCTTATCGTGATCTGACATTATCGTCGTGTGCTCGTATTTGCACACAGGACGAGCATGAGCATCAGTACCACTTCGGTAGGAGAGGTAAATATCAAAATGGAGAAATTAGCAAGCGTTGTACTCGGTGCGTTTTCCCCCATTATCACGACTGCGACAGGTGATAAATTCGCGCCGACTGCAGAAATGGATATGAAACACTCGTAAAACACGCCCTCCTCTAGCAGATGGAAGCTAGGGGTCTTAAAAAATGCGCGGCATTTACGGACGCTCTTGATTTCCGTTGTTTGATTTCACGATTAAACTCTCTTCTTTTAACAAAAAAATTCGGTACAAATCCCCATCAGGTGAAAAACCCAGATTTCGTCCTGAAGACCCCTGCGCCCCCCGAGCTTTTGTTGAAAGTTGAACCGATCTCGCAGACAAGCTGAAAACCCCGAAAGGAAGTGGTCATAAGGTCAGTAATGAGTAGGGTTCCGTGTTTTCGGAGTTTAGTTTTCGTCAAGTTCGGAGGGTGTTTTTCTGAGTTTATTTTTTGCGGAAAATTCTGAGTGTATCGGTGTTTATTTTTGTTTGATTACGAATTCTCCGAAATTCGGAGCTTAATTTCGCAGTGTTTCTTATTAAAAATAAACAAATAATATCCAAATGTAAACGTATGCTGGACAAAAAAAGAAAAAAAACACGCGATTGTATCAATTAATATTTTTTTCAGTTGGATTTGGCGTTGGTGTCATTACTACTGGCAATACTAATTTGTCCTAATATAAAAGTGGCGCACAAGTGTTATTTCAATAAATGTCTATACCTTAAAATCAATATCCTACTGGAGGTAGTCGCTGGGAAGCCTGTATTTATTCCATGCTAATCCATCATCCTACCGCGCGGCTGCAAGAGGCAGAGTGGAAAAGGATGAAATAGAGAAGTTTCAACTGTCCTCTTTCGTGTAATTTCTATCGTCCAAAGGTTTCACGGTTACAAAAACACAACCTCTCCTTCCTCTCAGGCACAAATAGTATGACCAAACCGGAAACAATAACAGTGACTTTTGTCTTGACCTGATAGTACAATGACCTGTTGTCCGGACCGAAATTTGAAAGATATGTGTGGTGGCATTTTCCCAGGACCATTTACTGCACGCGCTGATTAAACCATTAATTGTAAAATATATGTGTGTGTGTGTGTGGGGGGGGGGGGGGATTGCACATTGAAATTCAGAGTTTATCAGATAAATCCGAACATACGAAACTTTTACCGGCGGCTAACACGAAACCCTAGTTATGAGTCACATTCACCCCCCCCTCCCACACACACACAGACACACAAACACACCGCTCCAAACGCCCTAGAAAACACTGAACTTTTTCAGCTAAGACCGAATTCGGAAAACATTAATTCGGCGTACTTTTACCGGTTATATTCGGTTTAACCCGAAAACACTGAAACCTAAACATAGCGTTTGAAGTTAAAAAATGCACGTCTCAAATAAGGCACTGTAAAGGAATTGAGGTTCTAGGCCAATTCGTCGAAAGCCAACTCGTCGACGGCCAATTTTTTTAATCTGTTCTTTTGGAAGCAAGTTCGCAGTGGGGAGTATACTCGATGCGCGCATTAGGGTTCCATGGGCAGTACCGAAGCCCCCGCTGGTGCTTATTCTGGCTAGTTTGTAGCGTGAGCTACACTGGCCGAGGTTGAGCAGTTTCGCGTGACTTGCATAATGAGCTGTGCTCCGTGCTGCGCATCCGCGAGGAGCAGTGACGTCACACGGCACACAGCTGGCGCGCCGGAGCCGCCGCCGCCGCGCGCTCAGCCGCCGCCGCGTCCGCCTCGGCGGTCTGCGTATTCCAGAGGAGAGGCGTCATAGCCGCGGCAGACGCACTGGCGCCTCCGCGTGCCCAGCTGTGCGCCTCCGTTGCGCAGTAGCCAAGTCTGACGCTGCACCGGAGCCGCTTGATAGCGCCTCTCATTTTGTGCGCATAAGCTCACACTACATATATCCTGGCATAGCCGAGCTAAGCCACCGCAATTTTTTCGAGCAGTTTTGCTCATTTTTACGCGTAATTTTGCTGGTGATATCGTCTACAATAAATAATCCAATCGCACGGCAATGTGCTGTCGCTAGTTGTTAAAAGAAAAAAAACAGAAAGCGTGTGCGGCAACGGTGTGTTCAGCCCATGCTGCAGTGTAAGGCCACAGCATTGAGGCTGCGGCATGTTACTGCTTCACCGGTTTCCACTCGATCAAGGCCTTTGTCGGCAATAATCTGTGAATCTAACTCAAAACGCACAGCTTCTCGCCTGCAAGCTCCAGCCACGTGTTTTGAGGTGATTTTATTCACGGCGAATGAACCCCGCAGAATCTGTTCCCATGGTACACCTTGAATACGCTCCACATTAAAGTCACCTTATCTTACCGGTTCTATGAATGCTTTTGTAATCGACGCATCTCCCGCTTTTTTTTTTTGGGGGGGGGGGGGAGAGGGGGGGGAGGAAACGTTCTACGCTTAGGTGGTAATGACGAAACGAGGAGTATTACGGAACCTCACCGGACCGCCACAAACCAGGAAGTTCATAACTTGAACTTATGGATATGTTTTTCCCAATAACGTTTCCGGTTTCCCTGATACTTCATAAAAGACCAGACAACGCAGCCAACATCGACGCGAAGGTATCCCCTCTAACTACCCAATCTCTTCAGAGATTAGCGTAGTTTAGTAGTAGTAACTACTGATAACTTTATTTGTTTTTAGCAATCACACAGCAGCAGCAATCGGGACACTGACTTGAGTGCGATCCCGTCGTCGCCAGCGTACTTTTTTTTTATTGTTTTTCCACTAGCTGTTAAATAATGCCATGCAATGTCCAACCCTTTTTCTTTACGTTCTGTTTTGTTTTCATAAAACGCTACATATAACAGCCTTTTTACATGCGTGCTGTTTGTCGTTGTGCTATTTTGACGCCGTGCTGTTTTGGCACGTGCTCTTCTGTCGCTGTGCCGTTTTGACGCCGTGCTGCTTTGTCGCGTGCTATTTTGACGCGTGCTGTTTTGTCGCCGTGCTGTTTGGACGCTGCGCTGTTTTGACGCGTGCTGTTTTGACCGTGCTGTTTTGTCGCGTGCTGTTTTGTCGTGTGCTGTTCTGTCGCGTTCCCGCGGTACGTTCTAAACATGCAAAAAAAATATTAAAAAAAATTGGTTTTAATGCTAATTTAACGCATGCAGTGAACTAGTAAAGTGTCAAGTAAAATAAAACAACCATTTAATAATTGTACACATCGGTGCATATGCTATAAATACATGTTCGTGTCTGTGAATTCCAAAGCGTGCAGCATTTAAATCTTTGCGGCCAACGAAGCTTTAGAATATCTGTAACTACTTGTTAATCTAAAAAGAAATAATGTAGACATGAAAATCCGATTGTATTAATACTAATATAAATTATATGCCTTATTTATGCATAAGAATAAATAATTTCTTTGATCACGCGCTCTTAACTTTTGCAGAAACTTTAGAAAGCTCCACTGTAAAAAATTTCCGTAATTTTACAAACAATTTGTCGTAATTCTGACGGACAATGTGTCCGTTTCCTACTTAACGGACATAAAACCCGTTTTTCGTTAGGTTAAATAAAATAGTACAGTTGTGTGCCAAAGAGTACCATAGTAGAGGATAAAAGCGTTAGAAGTGCTTTTATCGTCTAATCCTGCTAAGAGCAATTCGTTATAGTAAAGAGGCCAAAGACTATACCAAGAAACCCGCAGTACCCTGCAAAAGGAACAAATAAAAGTGGGGGGAAACACAAAATAGAAATCAAGTAAAAGTCTGCAATTTACGTTAAAGCACATAGGCACTGCTCTACCTCAGTGGGAGTGAAGGTAGCGAGTTTCCTGTCTACAGATGTTTTCGAGCTTGTGATGATTGTTAGGGGGGTTCTGCGTGAGTGCAAATAAAGGGATTGCCAGAACAGCGAAGACCACACCAAGAAGGAAGGCTGTTGCTCTACAGTACGAAACGGTTGAAAGGCACCAGCCCAATTCTTGCAAACAACTCCCTTCAGTGCTCTCTCATGAACTTGCAGTTCCACAACACTGTTTAGGAGGCATAATAAGACAACCCGCTGGAGGGCCACACTTGAGATCAACTCTGGTCGTCCATTGAAGGGCCAGAATTCTAGCCAATGTCAAAGCAGTGAGTGATCCGGAGTGAGCTTGGCTGCCGAAGAATAGTGTATAGTTGCCCTTCGATGAACACTTTCAACTGATCTTACAAGATCAACCTCACAGGAGTCTCATATGGAGCTGCAATACTTTAGGTGTGGCAGGACCAGGGCTGTGAAAGGCATGGGCGTACCAACCGGGTGGTCAAGGGGGGCGCTTGTCCCCCAGTTCTTAGAGGGGGGGGGGGCAAGTCATGTGTTTTGGGCCCCACCCCCCCTAAAACAGCCACCACTGGGCAGGGCAAACACTGGCTGGCAGCGCCCAAGGGATACCAAGGGCACCGCTCCTCGGTCCCGGGGGGGGGGGGGGGGGGAGGCGGGTAGGGGAAGGGGGTTTAGTTTACCCCCCCCCCCCCCCCACTAAAAACCAAGTTGGTACGCCACTGGCGAAAGGCACGTAAGTCTGTTATGGCCTGGTCTACTGGACACGCTAAGTACAAAACCCAGTGTTCTGCACGTTTTGAACAAAACTGTCGTCAGGCTGTGTGAAGAAGCATAGCTGGCTGTTTATAGTAGACCTTGTCGATGTTGTTCTGCAAACCCTGGTGGTTTCTTGGGTCACCTGATAAGCGGCACCAGTATCAGGTCGTCCATAACAGCAGTGGAGTTGATTGCAGGGATCACAATTAATAAACATGTTGAGAACAAGTGGACTGAGCACACTGTACCGTCGAACTGTCGAGTATTTGGGGCCACTGGAAATGGTTCCATGGTATACACTGCACTCCGAGCGACTCAACTTGAAGACGTCTAGTATGCACACATTTAATTAAATCGTGTTAATGAGCACCAGTGGCTCGCTGGGCAGGTCATAGGACTCAGATTTCACGGAAGCCAGGTAGCATGCACAGTATAGCAGCCCCTTGCCATGCTTGTGAGAGGTTCCAGCTCCAGGTCGTGGCGTCGCCAAAAGAGTAGAAAAGGTACCACGACCAGCACACCCCTACAGTTCTTAGCACGATCCTTTCTGTAAGCAGTGTGCTCCACTGTAGCAATTGTCAAGGTGACTGCCATAAACCGAATCCTGCATCCACGCTTTACATGCCGCTAGAACTGTTCAGGGATGCGTCTCATGGAGTGAGTGAAGGTGCAGCAGCTTATTCGGGACCAAGTGCCCTGCTTGAGAACCACACTGCGAGTTGAGGCAACGCAAACCAGGGAGTACAGGGATGGGGTTCGTCTGGGCGGGCCAGGGTGGTGGAACACGGGGGGCAGCGTCGCTGGTTGCCCGGGCAGGCCAGAGTGCGGTGTCCGTACTCGACACAGCTGTTGCAATGATGGGCTCGAGGTTTGTGGGGACGGCAGCGAAATTCAAGGCGGCGGTAGTACACTGTGTAAGGGACATGGGTTCCGATGAAGGTGATGATGGCTGAACCTGTTGTGCCTACTCGCCTTGCTTGAAGGATGTCACCTTGATAAGACTCCAGATCATTGATGATCTCGTCGGGGGTAGGTAGGAGTGGACGGGAGGGGAAATGTTTTGTAAGGTGATATTGGTGATGCGAAGTAGCCAGTTGACGAACGCTTCGTGATGGGTGCGGAGGACGGTTATTTTGCCGGAGGTGGAGCGACACGTCGGTACATGTATGAGCAAGGAGCTGTGCGGCTTGCAAGAACGCCGGCAAACTGTCAAGAGGCAGCGCAGCTGCGCCAGCAGGACGGACTGGGAGATGCACTATAACTACGTGAAGTTCGGGGTCAAAGTCGGCCGGAAGACGAGATTTGCGGGGCTTTCCAGGGGTGATCCATTTCCCACCTTGGTCGTCTCGCTCTAGAGAGATTTTCATGTCCTGTCTCAGGATGGACGCAGAGATATTGGTGAACTGCGAAGCGGCGATGTCGGCTGTAGCCATATTCGAAGCAGAAACGGGCGTGCCGCTCGCAGAACGAGACTCGAGCGAACCGATCTCTCGGTTCGCTCTCGGTTCGCGAAGCGGCGGGCCGACGGAACGCGGCGATGTTTATACCAGGATCACGTACAGTCGCGTACAGTTCTCTGGGCTTTGCGGAGCCCGGAGAAGACGTCCGCTCTCGTCGGAAGTTTGCAGCAGTCTACGGACACTGAAGGTAAGGGCGCTCACAGCGCAGAGTTCACTATTGAAGGGGGGCTACTGAGGTTTTAAGAGCCACTGATCGTAGCAATCGCATTCCAAAGACACCGCGTTGTCGTAGATTGTTTTTCACCGGCTACGTCCTGTAGGGCTGAGGCCAGGGCTGGGGGATCCATCGCCGGAAACGCGGAGGAACCAAGCAACGACGTGAGGCTTGCCGAGTCGGTTCGTGGGTGCCGACGACATTCGAGCAACGCTTCCAAGAAGACTGGATATTCTTTCCGGCGAGGGCACAATACTTAGACAGCATGCTTGGGGCTGATGAGGATCGCAAGAGGTGGATAACAGGACATCCAATGCACAGCAAATAGGTCGAGCACGGTACACGGCACAATAGTGGTCGCCGCCATGTCAAATTGAAACGAAGCTGACGAAGCCAAGCTCCAGTTTAGTACACATTGCGCTTCGACATCCTTTATTACAAATAATTTTATAAAGCTTAAAACAATTTTTTTTTGTATCTTAAAGTTTTAATTTAAGTCGAATAAAACAAGCAAATTCACGTTGCGTCAAATAAACTTGGTCGGAACTCGGAACCAACGAGCATCGCCGCATCGCCATCGCCATCGTAACAAAACGCAAAAACTTTCAAAAACGAAGCGAGTTTCAAAACTTTCGCAACTTTCGGGCGCTTTCAGACTTTAGGAACAAACATCGAAGAACGTTCTTGGAAAAAGGAAGTGTCCTAGGTGCCGGCGTGCCCATAAAACCAGCTGTGGATATGAGTCTAATTGGTGAGTGCTCGCTCACTCGTTTTACTTTTTGAGTCCTTTCTGTTCGGAGCGTTTATAACGTGATCCTTTTGTGTGCAGTCGGCGTGAAAGCGAACGTGTGCGGTTCCTTGTCGCACAGGTGCTTTCCGCATTGGATGACCATCGAGCTTTTGCCAAGGAAGCCACGGAACCGACCTGTCACTGCACGGGCACTCAGATTGCGGGAACGCAACCAAAGGCAAAGGTCCCACCGGAGGCAAGGGGGGCCAAGCGAGACACTTGGTGAGTGTATCAGGGAGCTTGATTTCTGCAAATCGGGTGGCGGCTTGGTACCAGACAGCTAGGTGGTGTGTTTTGCGGAACCCATGACTGCTAAAGGTACCCGTTAGTGTGATGGCGCTTGTATTCGCTTCCACTGTGCGAGGTTAGATTCAAGTTCGATTTTCGTCCTCGGAAACTACTCGAAACATTGCGTGACGTGCGCCTTTAGAAGTAAGGTCTGTATTGATGATGTTGCTTGCGAAGAGTATAAACGAGTTCTCTCTCGACTGGGGCACTGACTTCTTATAAAAAAAATTCTGTGTATGGTGCACTTATTTACTAACCCTCTGGCAGTACTTCACTGTAAAGATTAGGAGAGAAAAAAAAACGCGCATTGACTAGTGTCAAAAGAAACAGAAAAAAAAGTGTTTTAAACTAAAGTTATCCCAGCAGTCTGAGAGTCAGCAAGGGCAAAGCCCTGAATAAAATGCATGCTTCACATTTTGGCAAGTGCCAACAACTATAAAGTATAAAACGCATGTGAGCAATTTAGCAAGCAACAAGAAAAGTGATGGCGACCCTTTTTGCTATCGCTCGATCAGCTGCACGACGAGGCAAGCCACATGAAAGCGACGGGAGCAAGCGACCGAGGCGATGAGCAAAGCTTTCTAGAAATCCAAAAACCGAGCAATGAGAGCTCTCCATCGCTCGTTGCCGTCGCTCGCTAAATCGCGTACATACGGTTCAGCTTGAATTGTATGAACGCGAGAGACACATGCAACTCACTTCCAAATGCCTTTCATTTCAGGGCTACACTGCCACTTGCGTCCAAGTGCTGCACGGGCCTCGTGCACTGGCACTTTGACACCACTTAAGAAACTAACACAAACATATCCAGGGGTTTTAGGTTGGGTTAGCCATCCTACAGAAAGGTGCTGCTCAGTTAATAGACGATTCGCTATTTTTCCGAGCGCCCAGGCCCGCCCGCGAGGAATTGTGGGAGAGATTGTCCTCACCTGGCCGCTCTGCCTTGAGATCGCATTGCCGTGTCGCTTGCCTTCTCTTTATCCTGTTTTTCGATTCCATTACATATTTTTATCTATTCCAGTGTATTTTTTATCGCTTCCAAGAGTTTCTATTCTCTTCTGTGGACAATATTTCTTGTATATATATAGTATTTGTGTCTTTATTTTGCCTTTTTCGATGGGAGTGCCGACGGACAACACGCCGCTTCGCGCGTCGTTTCCCGGTATGAGTACTACCATTGCTACAGATTCCTATCGCACTGTTAGCTGTTTGTGTTGGTTCAATTAGACCCGCGTGCAGTCGAGAGGAGCCGTTTATGAACAGCCGCGCACATGTCTTAGGGATAGGCACAGCTCTGAATCAACTATCGTGATGCGAGAGCCGAGCGCGCTGTGATTTGGCCACCCACGCTCGCTCCATTTATTCGCACTGTAGCGTATGCCTTCGACTGCCGCTTACTTAACTAAGGTACAGCACACCGCTGTATCTTAGGGGGGCAGGGCAGGGCCCGAGGGTAAGGCCCTGCCCTGCCCCCCTCTCCCCCCCGCGGATCTCACCAGGGGGGGCACGAGCCTCGATGCCCCCCCGAACCCTATGCTTAGAAGCAATAAAATATACATTGGAATAGATACGGACAGGTAATGGAATCGAAAAACAGAGGATTAAGAGGAGGCAAGCGACAAGGCAATGCAATCTCAAGGCAGAGCGGCTAGGCGAGGGACAGTCTCGCACAAATCTTCGTGCTTGGGGGATTTTGCAAAAGGGCTATTTATATCAAGTTCAAAATGAACAGCACTCTTCATTGATGGCTGACTCACACGATGAACTGATCCACAGACGGACTGATCATGTCCGCGGTTCGTCCGTCTCCCAAGCGCATCCACACGAAGGAGCAGACACGCAAATGACAGCCAGGACGAGCCGAACATGTTTGTGACCACACTGTGGCACTGTTGTCCAAGATCGAAATCGACATTTGCTGCTTTGAACAAGAACTGTGTGCCACTGTTATGTGCGGAGTGAGACATAACACCATGATAGGCTTAGTGCGAATTGCCACTAGCCTTACTAAACCAAACCATGGCAGAGACACAAGCATGGTCCTGCTCGAGGAGACTTTGGCGTGGAGGCGGTGAAGTCCTGGGCCCGCTAAGTGGCATTTGGAGATGCCTCCACTCACTTTGCACTTGTGCCTTCAGTACACCACAGCCACAAGAAAGGTCTTGCTGGGTGAAAGATTGATTGGAGATTCAAAGTGATTGCGGCGTGGTAGACGCGTCTTTACAGAAGCTTTTCGACGCAGATGAGTACCAGATTCTGCGTCGTGTCAGTTGGGCAAAGTTCCTCATGCCAACCTTTTTGTTATGAGAAATGAAATGAAAGAATATTTTGTTGCAATAGTTTGGGTCATTTTTCTTTAAAAGTCTTACTTGCAACTTTCAGGAAAGCACAAGCATTACAGACCAGCTGCCTTCACAATCAGGACCCCCCCCCCCTTTCTCTTCCTGGTAGTTGCTGTCGGTGAGTAACCTGATAGCCTTGGGCTTTTCCGCTTTTCTAATAGAAATTAGCGGTTCTTGTACATGTGCAAAAGTGAAAAGTATGCTACTGCCATGTTTGTCAGTTTTATAACTCTTTATTCCCTCGGACCGCAAATTTGCCTTCAGCTTGGTCCACATGCACAGCACATTCATGGCATCTTGTATCCAAAAATATCTATTGTGGGTTGGATGTGTGTTGGGGGGGGGGGGGGCATTACTTTGCTGGTTGAGTTGGTAGGCAGGAGATTGCGAGAAGCAAAAGGGTAGATAAAATACAACCGTCACTTTTACTATGAAAACCTTTTAATACAGGACTGGCGAAAAAATGAGAACATGAAAAAGTATGACGTCCCGTCCTCCTCTTACTCTTTACTTTCTGTAACCTAGTCTGGTAATTTAGGATCATATACTACTACATAAGATTCAACAACGTGGAAGGTATTGGTGCACCTTAACCCATTTTGGACGAGCCTCGCTCGTCCACCTAGGGTTGTTCCTAAACCGTTTAGGATGGGTGTAACTCATCCGTGCACTATACCTTGCCCCTTGGCTCTTTTTAAACATCCCAGGCTTGTTCCGAGCATAGTTTGCGGTGCTGCTCAGAGATGGCAGCATGTATTTTTTTTATTGTACACATTTTTAAGGATGGCGACTGATTGTGGAGACATGTGCAGCTTGGGCTGTACGTGCAATAAATATAGAAAAAACAACTCAGGATCAAAAACTGAAGAAAAAAAAAGTGAAAGCCGTTTACAAATCCCTGTAACGCCGAATTGGAGCGCAGCTCTTGAGGAGGAGGAGTGAAGGGTACTGAGGGGAGGGTAGACCCCTCCTCCTCCCCTCATTCTTTAATATGCTCCGGGGGGGCGGTCACGTGACCTCGGGGGGGGGGGTGTCACGTGACTTCGGGGAAGGGGGTCACGTGACCTCGGGGGGTCACGTGACCTCAGAGGGGTCACGTGACCTGGGGGTCACGTGGGGGTCACCTTGGGGTCACGTGACCTTGAGATGACCTTGGGAGGGGTCACGTGACCTTGGGGGTCACGTGACCTTGGGGAGGAGACCACGTGACCTCGGGGGTCACGTGACCTCAGAGGGGTCACGTGACGGGGGTCACGTGACCTTCAAAGGGTCACGTGGGGTCTTGGGGTCACGTGACCTTGAGATGACCTTGGGAGGGGTCACGTGACCTCGAGGAGTCACGTGACCTTGGAAGTCACGTGGGTCACGTGACCTTGAGATGACCTTGGGAGGGGTCACGTGACCTTGGGGGTCACGTGACCTTGGGATGACCTTGGTTACGCCGACGGCGACGGCGACGGCGACGCCGCTCAAGCCGGGAACGGGCCCCTAAGAGCTGCGCTCTAAAAGAAACGGTTAAGGTAAACAGTGTGCGACATTATTATGCAGTTTCCTCGTTCCTTCGACAATGTCTAATTGGATACGAGACTCACTTTTATGACGTGCAGGCAACGTCAACAAAAATGTTTGGCGTGAAATGACACGCCAAAAATACAATATAAGATAGCTATACTGCTAGGACCCATTGTATGTTCCTGTAACCCTGCTAGATTTGTTTTGAGAATGGCGCAATAGTTTCGTGGATACATCCACTTAAATGTGAATTCCTCGGAGGGGCGGATCCAAACAGAGCTGGAGGCTGGCTTTGTAGCCAGCCTCCAGCGCGATGTCTCCTTGCACGCACTGACAGATTCGGCTATTTTGGCGTCTCGAGCTTCAGTTTTCTCGTTTACCTTCCACGTTTCGAGCATGCGGTTTGTGATGATTACGTCTACGACATCGCTCGCCTTGTCAGAGTGTTCGACATTGATTGCAGCAACGATGAGCATAATTGCTATCAAGAGATGTTGAAAGCTGTTCATTTTGACTGCGACCCGCTGGCGACAAACTCCAGTGACGGCGAGTTACGGATGAACTCGTTGTGGTCACTGTCGCCCGGGAATATCTCGCAGGCGCATGCAGGGTGGAAGGTCAACGGGCCGGCGGCGAGAGCGAGAAAAGCATTTGGGTTACCGAGTTGCGCGAGCGGTTTTGATTGTACCGCGGCGAGGAGAGCTTGGGCGATCATGGGGGCCCCTAGAATGAAAGAGCGTTCATGGTCACATGCTTTATGGGCACCATGATGTGACTAACTTGGGCAGTGTTGCCTGGTCGCCAGATGAAAATGATACAAATTCGTAAATTGAATAGTGTAATTACCAGAGCTCTAAAATTGCGTAACTTGGTGTATATACTACGTAGTCTATGAGCAATCCATTTCAAGAATATTAGATCCGTTTAATTTTCGTGTTATAACCCCTTTAAGTCACCGCAGACTCCGCTGTCCACTTATTGCCGATTCACATGAACTTATCTGCAGATAAATTGATCAAGTGACAAGACGTCCACGGAACATCAGTCCTCCAAGCACATCCATACGGAGGAGACGAGCAGATGACAGCGAGGACAAAATGAACCTATTCCCGGCCCTGCATTTCCGCAAAATGCCAACATCGCACTGTGGCACAGTTTTCCGAGGTCAGAAGTGATGTTTGCGACTACGATCACTGTGCTATTATGAAAAAGTATTGTGTGCTGCTGTTATATACCGAGCAAGACAAAGCATCATGACAGGCTTAGCGTGAAGCGCTACTAGCTTTACTAACCATATGACACAAGTATCGTCCTGCTCCAGGAGGCTTCAGCGTCTAAGTGATGAAGTCCTGGTGTTGCGGAGGGCCATTTGGAAATACCTTCACGCACTGCTTGCTTGTGCACCACTCTTCAGCACACTACAGCCGTAAGAAAGGTCTTGGCTGGGTTGAAAACTGGGTGGACATGCAGGGAAGCTTGCAGCTTGCTAGGCAAGTTTTCACTAAAGCTTCTTGACACCAACCCGGAGGAGTACCAGAACTTGCGGCTTGTCGGCTGGGCAAAGTTCTTGCAGCTTCTTTCACAAGTGGAAAATAAGAATGGTTCGACATAATGAAACAGCGAATGGACAAAGTACAGTGCACTATCTTTGTTTGGCTCATTCGAAAACCAAAAATATTGCTCTGCTGTTGGTGCTCTACCGTAAACGCTTTTACTGTTAAGGCCCGTTCACACTCTTGCGACTGACTTCGACTGAGAGAGACCAGACCGGTTTTTAAGCCTTTTGCGACTTCTTAGGACCGGATGTGATGCAGCGGAGTTGGACCTAAGAAGTCGCAAGAGGCTTAAAAACCGGTCTGGTCTCTCTTGGTCTAACTCGGTCGCAAGAGTGTGAATGGGCCTTTACTCACCCGCTAAAAATCTGGGCATGGAAGGGCACTTTGCCCTTAAGTCTGGGCGTCTGCTGACGAGGTGCAAATGGTGATGTGACAAACGGTTCACGGATGAAAATTGCGATTCAATCCATCGCGTGAATCTGCCATTATTTGACAATTGTCCTAATATGATTAATTGATCCCTATTAAAAAAAGAACAATTGTTCTCTGAAACAATGTAATGAAGCGAAGTTTTTATGAACAATGCCTGCTCCTTTGACAACGGAATAGTACGAGCCTTGGTATAACAGGAACTTTCCGTAGATCAGGCATACATTTATTCCATGCTCAAAGTAAAGACATGAGTTTGTCTTGGCAATGCCAACCTCCTGTGTATGATCTGTAAAAAGTCGTTAATGACCAAGGTCAAGGGAGAGGATTTTCTGCTTTCAAGAACAGGATGAGGTGAAAGAAAAAGTGTCTCAATGAACAATGAACGCTCCAGCTTATCCACTCAGCCAAGTTTCTGCAACATGAACTAGGCTCTAAGAGAAAGACGTAGGATAAGCACTTCGAAATCTTTAGGATTTGCTAAGGGATGAAATTAATTAGATGCACAAAAAAGTAGACTGAGGAGGATGGCAAGAAAATTTTGGGGCTTGTGTTCTTACACTTGAATTGTTTGTGCAGGAACCATTACTGAAGCAGCACTTCATTCCTGAGGCAATAATTTATTGCTAGTCAAAGCCTGTTTCCAGAAATGCACATCAGGCGAGCGGCTTTTTTTTTTCTCTTAAACATGAGGTGCTCTTTAACATTGCCCTCCAATCCCAAACCACGGCTAAGAGATTCTTTTCGGCTTCTGGTTGGCCAAGAGATCTTGTCAAGCACTCTATTTGCGTCCCGGTGTTAGGCATCTGCATTGCCCTAACTTCGTTTGAGCTTTTTTGACTGTTCTAAACTCCAAACTTAATTCAAGCAACAAGCATCGATGGCGACAGTCCCTCGGTCATCGGGACACCATTGCTCGGTTTTAGGGTACACGAATAACGACAGAAAGCGTTGAATACAGTCTGAGGACCTATATATCTTGCACGGAATCCGGCAAGGTGAGTGCGGCTGTTTCTACATGACCCCAATCTCCGGTGGCAGTGGTTTGCTTCTGTAAACTGAAAAGACTTTTCTCCAACGCTATCCTCTCGACCGTGCTCGTAACATTTTGTGAATGGAGCGCACACCGAACTTAACGCTGTACCGTCGATGAACATGGGGTACGCTCGCAAGGTGCGTGCAAGTTTTCTCGAGATAATGGCTGTTTCAGGTTGTAACATTTTCTAACTGAATTTATCTTAATATTGATATTTCAAAGTGTTGACAATGACTCAATTTTATCAACAACGCTGAGTTGAAGGCTCATTTCTGCCGCCGGGTGTGGCTGAAAATTGTCGAAAAGCTTGTTCTATTGGTCTTCCTGAATCACGATCACCTGAGCAATACCAGAGAGCCATGAACCTATGTTGACCGTCAAGGCTCGTTCACACTCTTGCGACCGAGTACGACTGACAGAGACGAGATTTCTTAAAACTTCTTAAATGTTTTTAGAATGAGGGAACACACTGGCATTGTGGCGCCATCTATGCGTAGACCCTGGAACTGCATTTCACAAGAGCGAAGGTTTTGCAGGATTTCCGAGGTCAAATGTGCGTAATACCCATAGAAAGGCTCGTTTATAACATTGACAAAAGTTTTTCGAGCCAAGAAAGAAAGGATAATGCGCGAGAAATAAAAAAGAATATGCCGGACCGCCGAGTTTACACTGCTTCCCAATAGATGGCGCCAGTGTGTTCTCTGGTTTAAGAAGTTTTAAGGAACCCAGGTTTAAGAGGTCGCAAGAGTGTGAACGGGCCTTCACAATGCGACTAGATACTTATTCTAAAAATTAGTACATAATGTAGCCGGGAAGAAGCCTTCAATTTCTGTTGCTGAAAGTTGAAATATGCTCATGCATCAATTTCGAATCGTTGAATCATTGACCGACTCGCTCCGGCAAAAGGCCCATTTCAACTTTGCTGTTTTCATTTCTCGACAAAAGACACACTCGTTGGCACGGGATCCTCAAATAAAATGTTTATAAACACCGATGCATGAGCATGTTTCTATGTTTATAAACAGTGATGCATGAGCATGTTTCAACTTTAAGCAACAGAAATTGAAGGTTTCTTTCCAGCTACATTATGTACTAATTTTGAAAATAAGAAGAATCTAGTCGCATTGTGACGGTCAGCATGGGCTCATGGCTCTCTGGTATTGCGCAGGAGATTGGGATTCAGGCAAAGCAATAGAACTAACTTTTTGACAATCGCCAGCCACACCTGGCGACGAAAATCAGCCTTCAACTAAGTGTTGTAGATAATAAAATTGAGTCAATGTCACCACTTCGAAATATCTTAAAATAAATTTAGTTCCAAAATGTTACAAGCTGAAAGCAAATATCAGGAGAAAACTTGCACACACCTTGCGAGCGCACCCCGTGTTCATCGACGGTACAGCGTTAAATGTGATGCCCACTCCATTCACAAAATGTTCCGAGCACAGTCGAGAGGATGGCGTTGGGGAAAAGTCTTTTCGATTTAGGGACGCAAGCCACTACTGCCGGAAATCGGGGTCATGTGAAAAGCGATGGAGCTTAAAGACACTGCAGCCGCACTCGCCTTGCCGGATTTCGTGCAAGCTACACAGGCTCTCGGACAGTATTCGACGCTTTCTGTCGTTATTCGTGCACCGTATAACTGAGCAATGGTGTCTTGATGACCGGGGGACTGTTGCCATCCAAGCCCGTGGCTCTAATTAAGTTTGGGAGTTTAAAACAGAGAACAAAACATGAACGAAGTTCGGGCAATGCTTACACCGAACACTGGCAAAGCCTCTCATCTGGGGCTTTCACTGTCTTTAACGCTCCAGCAAGTGGGAAAGCGCCGGTAGCCCTTTCCCCTTTTATCTCTCGCACTCTTTTTGTAAAACAGTTTATACACGGTTCTGCTCTGCTTTAACCCCGTTAAACAAACTTCTTACCAAGACCGGTGCACTGCGGAAAAGCAACACCAGAAGAAGCAAGCTCCACGGGTGTTGCTTCTCCGCAGCGCACCGGTGCTCCGAAAGAAGTGCGCTCAATGGTGCTGCGAGAACAAAAAGTATGAATTACACGAAAACATCGTTCGAGTTAAGCGGCTTATAAATACATTGAAAACGTAGCGGGTCAACCAAAGTTTTGAAATTTGTTTGACTTAACCAGAAGTATTAAATATCCGAGTTTGAATTATCGCGAGCCTACTGTATATACTAAGGGAGATATGGCTCAATCCAATGTGCTTATATCGCGAGCCTACTGTATATACTAAGGGAGATCTGGCTCAATCCAATATGCCTAACATCACTGAATAGTTGTGCAATTTTAATTGGATAGTTCTATTTCTCAAGCACTTGATATGTTTGGTATTCAAATCATTGCAAATTTTTACTTTGGTTCAATTTATGGGGGGTTTATTTTATATGTCATATTTAGTAGGAGCTAGGCTAGTTGGTAAGCACGTTGCTTACTTACTTTAACCATGCATGTCATATACAATTTGTTGCAATTGTGTTTGAATGCAAATTCTCTTCTGCTCTTTATTTCAAGCTGCCCTTACATGCATCATGAAGATACCGAGGAGGTCTTCAATTGAATGACAACTTCAAGCGCAAACATGGAGGGGCATCTAAATGGCCAGCACAAGGACAACTATAATGTAAATTTTCTCCAAAGTTAAAGCAAGGCATGCCTTTTTCCAATAAAGGTATTGTGGCGAAACTTCTAAATTGGTTCGTTTGTTGAGCTGTCATCTATAGAAACAGCTGAGCTCACACAAACAAAATCCTGGCAGTGAGAAGTACAGGTTGTGTGCTCTTTCTCTTTTGCAAAACATGAACTTTTTGGCTGAGGATGAAAGATTATTTAAGTTCATATCTACAATGACAGAGCTGTGAACTCTCCATACCAATCTACCCCAAAAGCTTCATGTGACTTAGGCTTGCTTGAATATGGAAGCTTTTTGCACTAAATAATGAAACACTTGACATTTACGTCTTCTTGAACTGGACTCTCCGTAAAAACAAGGCATATAATTTTGTAGAATGGCGAAATTTCTGTAGCCCACATTACGGACAGCTATCTATAGGAAATGTGAAAGCTGTCCGCACTTAATACCGAAGGACTATACCTTTCCGAATTATATAAGGCCAAAGCTACGAGTCATCCGCACCAGTCCTGCACCTCTGATAAGTCAGGTGACACCCCTGGCAGATCTAGAGCTCTGCCAGGTGAGTCGCCTGATGTATCGGAGGTGCAGGTGGTACGGATGGCTCGAGGCTTTGGCCTCATAAGGCGGAAAGGTATAGTCCTTCGGTATTTAGTGCGGACAGCTTTCACATTTCCTACGGATAGCTGTCCGTAATGTGGGCTACAGACGTTCCGTCATTCTACGAAATTATATGCCTTGTTTTTACGGACGTTCCCGTTTCTAGATTACGGCAAACCATACCGGCAATATTGAACCGGCAACTTTTACCCGTAAAATGGAAAACGGATAACTGTCTGTAAAGTGAACTACGGACGTTTTGTCATTTTACGGAATTATATGCCTTGGTTTTACAGACAGTCCCGTTTCTAGATTACGGCAAACCATACCGGCAATATTGAACCGGCAACTTTTGCCCGTAAAATGGGGTGAAAATTTTTTACAGTGTCCTTAAGTCATTTCTCCACCCAACTGTCTCGTATACCGTCTTTGCTGGTGAAAAGATGTCGAACGTGTCGTAAAAGTTCTTGTTCTACATCTTTTTGGCACCGGAATAAACTTCCGCTACACTGTAAAAAATTTCCGTAATTTTACAAACACTTTTGTCGTAATTCTGACGGACTCTGTGTCCGTTTCTTAGTTAACGGACATAAAAACCCGTTTTTTGCTATATCGAACCAGCAACTTTTTCCGTAAAATGGGGCGAAAATTGTTTGCAGTGATAGGTAGAATAAAATTGCATACAGTTGTGTGTCAATGCATACTATAGTAGATGATAAAAGCGTTAAATGTGCTTTTAACGTTTAATCCTGCTAAAAGCAATTCCTTATAGTAAAGAGGCCAAGGGCTACCAAGAATCCTACCGTACCCTGCAAAAGGAACAGATAAAAAGGGCGATGGAAAAAACCGAATAGAAATTAAGTAAAAGTTTATAATTCCCAGTAAAGCACATAGGCACTGCTTCACTTCACTGAGGGTGAAGCTGACGAGTTGCATGCCTACAGAAGTTTTCGACCTTGTGATGATTGTTAGGGGGGTTCTGCATGAGTGCACAAAGAGAAATTGCCAGAACAGTGAAGACCACACCAAGAAGGAATGTTGTTGCTCTATGGTAGGAAACGGCTGAAAGGCACCGGCACAATTCTTGCGAACAACTCCCTTCAGTGCTGTCACGTGACCTTGCAGTTCCACAACGTTGTCTAGGAAGATGACCCACTTAAGGGCCACACTTGAGGTCACCTCTGGCCCACCAGTGAAGGGCCAGAATTCCAGCCAATGTATGAGCAGTGAGTGATCCGTAGAGAGCTTGGCTGCCTAAGAATAGCGTAAGCTGCCCCCTTTTGCTGAACACTTTCACCTGATCTTACAAGATGAACCTCATAGGAGTCTCATATGGAGCTGCAATACTTTAGATGTGGCAGGACCAGGGCTGTGGAAAACACCTAAGTGTGCTATGGCCGGTTCCACTGGATACGCTTGCTGCTGCGCCAGAAAACTCCAAATTCATTCATTCATCGACTGGATACGCAAAGTAAAAGACCCAGTGTTCCGCATGTTTTGGACAAAACTACTTAAAATGCTATGTGAAGAAGCATAGGTGGTTGTTTATAGTAGACCTTGTCGATGTTGTTCTGCAAACCCTCGTGGTTTCTGGTCATCCGTAGCACCAGGGGAGTCGATATCAGGCAGGCATTATCACGATTAATAAACATGTTGAGAACAATTGCACTGAGCACACTGTCCCGTTGAACTGTCGAGCGTTTGGGCCACTGGAAATGGTTCCATGGTATACACTGCACTCTGAGCGACTCAACTGGAAGACTTCTAGTATGCACACATTTAATTAATTTGTGTTAATCAGCACCCGTGGCTCGCTGGGCAGGTCATAGGACCCAGCTCTCACGGAAGCCGGGCATCACGCACAGCATAGCAACACCTTGCCATGCTTGTGGGAGGTTCCAGCTTCAGGTTACGGCGTCACCAAAAGGGTAATGGTAAAGGTACCACGACTAGCACACCTCCACAGTTCTTAGTACAATCTTTTCTGTAAGCAGTGTGCTCCAATCGACAATGTGACTGTCATAAACCAAATCCTGCATCCACGCTTTACATACCGCTAAAACTGTTGAGGGATGCGTCTCGTGGAGTGAGTGAAGGTGCAGCAGCTTATTCGGGACCAAGTGCCCTGTTTGAGAACCACACTGCGAGTTGAAGCAAGGAAAACCAGGGTGTGCAGGGATGAGATTCGTCCGGGTGGGCCAGGGTGGTGGAACACGTGGGGCAGCGTCACTGGTTGCCCGGGCAGGCCAGCGTACGGTGCCCGTACTTGAGACAGTTGTTGCAATGATGGGCTCGAGGTTTGAGGGGACGGCAGCGAAATTCGAGGCGACAGTAGTACACTGTGTAAGGGACATGGGTTCCGATGAAGGTGATGATGGCTGAACCTGTTGTGTCCATTTTCCTTGCGTGAAGGAGCTGTGCGAGGAGCTGTGCGGCTTGCAAGAACGCCGGCAAAATGCCAAGAGGCTGCACAGCTGCGCCAGCAGGAAGGATTGGGAGATGCACTATAACTGCGTGAAGTTCGGGGTTGGGTTGGGCCGAAAGACGAGATTTGCGGGGCTTTCTAGGGGTGATCCATTTCCCACCTAGCTCATCTCCCTCTAGGGGGATTTCCACGTCCTGGCTCAGGATGGATGCAGAGACATTGGTGAGCTCCGAAGCGGCGGTGTCGGCTGAAGCCATATTCGAAGCGGAAACGGGCGCGCCGCTCACAGAACGAGACTCGAGCAAGCCAATCTCTCGCTGGACGTGCTGCGGCGGGCCGACAGTGCGAGGCGATATTTATACCAGTATCACGTACAGTTTTTAGGGTTTGCGGAGCCCGGAAAAGACGTCCGTTCTCGTCAGAAAATCGCAGCAGTCTCCGGACGCTGAACGTAAGAGCGTTCACATCGAAGAGCTCACCATTGAAGGGGGGCTACTGAGGTTTTAAGAGCCACTGATCGTAGTAATGGCATTCCAAAGACACCGCGTTGTCGTAAATTGTTTTTCAACAGCTACGTCATATACGGCTGAGGCCAGGGCTTGGGGATCCATCGCCGGAAACGTAGAGGCACCAAGCAACGACGTGAGGCTTGCCGAGTCGGTTCGTGGGTGCCGACGACGTCCGAGCAACCCTAGTGGGGGCCTTGCTTCCGAGAAGACTGGATATTCTTTCCAGCGAGCAGACAATATAGCATGCTTGTTGCTGATGCGGATCGCAGGAGGTGGATAACAAGACAACCAATCCACAGCAAATAGGTCGAGCACGCTACATGGGACAGTGGTGGTCGCCGCCATGATAAACTGAAACGAAGCCGAGCTGGCCAAGCCTGGCCAAGCTTCAGTTTAGTACACAATGCACTACAACATGGTTTATTACAAATAATTATATAAATGTTAAAACAACTTTCTGTATTTGAAAATTTAAAATTCAGTCGACTAAAACAAGCACATTTATGTTGCGTCAAATGAGCTTGGCCGGAACCAACGAGCATTGCCGCATCGCCATCACCATCGTAACGAAACACAAAAACAAAGCGAGTTTCAAACTTTCGGGCGTAATGTTGGGCGCTTCCAATCTTTCGGAAAAGGACATCGAAGAATGTTCTTGGAAAAAGGAAGTGTATTAGGTGCCGGCGGGCCCGTGGAACCAGCTGTGGAGTTGAGTCTAATTGGTGAGTGCTCGCCGATTCGTTTTACTTCTTCAGTCCTTTCTGTTCGGAGCGTTTATGTCGTGTTCTTGTGTGTGCAGGCGGCGTGAAAGCGACCGTGAGCGGTTCCTTGTCGCACACGTGCGTTCCGCATTGGATGGCCCTCGAGCTCTTGCCAAGGAAGTCCCGGAACCGATCTGTCACTGAGCGAGCAGTCAGATTGCGGGAAGGCACCCAGAGGCAAAGGTTCCACCGGAGGCAGCTGGGGCGGCCGAGCGAGGCACTTGGTGATTATATCGGAGCTTCATCTCGTAGATCGGTAAACAAAACTGCTGCAAATCGCGTGGTGTCTTGGTATCGCCTAGCTAGGCGGTGTGTTTTGCAGAACCCATGACTGGTAAAAGTACCCGTTAGCGTGCTGGCGCGCGTATTCGCTTCCATTGTGGGGGGTTGGATTCTAGTTCGTTTTTTGTTTTCAGAAACTGCTCGAAACAATGCGTGACGTGCGCCTTTAGAAGTAGGGTCTGTATTGATGATGTTGTTTGCGGAGAGTATAAAGAGTTCTTTTTCGACTGGGGCACTGACTTTCTATACAAAATCCTGTATATGTTGCGCTTATTTACTAACCCTCTGGCAGTACTTGATTGAGAAGGTTGGAAGCAAAAACAGAAACGCGCATTGAGTATTGACAACAGAAACAGAAAAAAGGTGTTTTAAACAACTTCCTCTAAAGACCATGAACTGATTTTCAAACCACCACCTCCTCACTTCATAAGCACGCGAGAAATCATGTGGTGGTATTTCACTGGAACCCAAAGTTTTCCCACCAGTCTGACAGTCGGCAAGGGCAAAGGCCTCGATAAAATTCAAGCTTCACATTTTCACAAGTGCCGACAACCATAAAGTATAAACCGCAGGCTTCTAGCCAGGATTTTGTTTCGGAAAGGGGGGGGGGGGGGGAGGAGGAGGAGGAGGGGGGGCTCGTCCATTGCAAAATGCTGTATGAGGGGTAGGGGGGAGAGGAGGCCCCAGCAAAATGGAAGATTTTGGAGGGGGGGGGGGGGGCGGGCCCCATGCCTCCCGCCCCCTGGCTACGTGCCTGATAAACCGCATGTAAGCAATTTAGCGAACAACGAGACAAATGATGGCAACCCTTTTCGCAATCGCTCGATCAGCCGCACGACGAGGCGAATCACACGAAAACGACGGGAACAAGCGACCAAGGCGATGAGCAACGTTTTCTAGAAATCGAAAAACCGAGCTACAGTGAGAAATCTTCATCGCTTGCTAAATCGCGTACATGCGGTTCAGCCTTAATTGTGTAAGCTCGAGAGACGGTGCCACTCACTTCCAAGTGCCTTTCATTTCAGAACTAAACTGCCATACCCTGCAGCGACCGTCCAGCGTTTTAAAGCGCCCAATCAATGGAAACAACCCACCAGCGCCACTCCAAGGAGCGCTTTTGCCGGCTCTCTGGTATCACGCAAGAGATCGCGATTCAGGAAAACCGATAGAACTACCATTTCTAAAATTTCCAGCCTCACCCGGCGGCGGAAACGAACCTTCAACTAAGTGTTGTAGACGATAAAATCGAGTCAGTCACCACTGCAAATTATCAATATTAAGATATATTCAGTTACAAAATTTTACTAGCTGAAACAGCAGTTATCACCAGAAAACTCGCACGCACCTTGCGAGCGTACCGCATGTTCATTGGCGATACAGCGTTCGGTGCGCGCTCCATTCACGAAAAATGTTCCGAGCACAGTCGAGAGGTTGGCGTTGAGGAAACGCCTTTTCGGCTCACGGACGCAATCCACTGCTGCCTGAAACCGGAGTCATGTGGAAAGCATAGAGCTTAAACGCCGTTCACACTCTTGCGACCGAGTACGACCGAGAGAGACCAGACTGGTTTTTAAGCCTTTTGCGACTTCTTAGGACCGGATGGGCTGCAGCGCGGAGGTGGTCCTAAGAGATCGCAAGAGGCTTAAAAAGCGGTCTGGTCTCTCTCGGTCTTACTCGGTCGCAAGAGTGTGAACGGGCCTTTAAAGACCATTGCAGCCGCTCTCGCCTTGCCGGATCCCTTGCAAGCTACATAGGTCTTCCGACAGTATTCAACGCTTTCTGTTTTTATTCGAGCACCTTATGACCGAGCAATGGTGTCCCGATGACTGGGGGACTGTTGCCATCGAAGCCCGTAGCTGTAATTAAGTGTGCGAGTTTAAAACAGAAAAGACGGTGCGAATGAAGTTGGGGCACTGCAGACAGCCAACACCGGCCAAGCCTCTCATCCGGGACTTTCACTCTTTCTACACAACCAGAAAGGGGGAAAGCGCCGGTAGCCCTTTCCCCTTTTCTCTCTCGCCCTCTTTCAGTAAAACGGTCTATACAGCCGTCCGTAAACCGTTTAGGATGAGTGTAGCTCATCCGCGCACCATACCTTACCCCTTGTTTCTTTTTGGGCATCCCAGGTTTGTTCTGAGCATACCTCTCGTTGTAGCTTTCGTAGCTGCTTAGAGATGGCAGGACGCATTTTTTTATTGTGCAGGTTTTTAAGGATGGTGACTGATTGTGGAAACATGTGCGGCCTGGGCCGTAGGCGCAATAAAAATAAATAAAATAAAAAGCTAGAGGAAAGAAAAAAGTTGAGTGGTTACGGTGAACAATGTGCAACATTATTATGCATTTTCCTCGTTCCTTTGAGAATATCTAACTGGATACAAGACACACTTTCATGACGTGCAGGCAACGTCAACAGAAATGTTAAGTGAGTGCAGACTTTGCAGTCTACTTATGACCGATTCACACAACGAGCTTATCCGCAGATGGATTGATCACTTGCAAGACGTCCACGGAACGTCAGTCCCCCAAGTGCGTCCACACGGAGGAGACGAGCTGATGACAACGAGGACAGACTGAACCTTTTCGCGGCCCTGCAATTCCACAAAAGGCCAACATTGCACTGTGGCACCGTTTTCCAAGGTCAGAAGTGATGTTTGCGACTATGATCACGGTGCTATCATAAAAAAGAATCGTTGTGTGCCGCTTTTACATACCGAGTGAGACAAAGCATTGTGACAGGCTTAGCGTGAAGCACCACTAGCTCTACTAACCACATGTCACAAGTACAGTTCTGCTCCAGAAGGCTTCAGCATTAAAGCGATTAAGTCTTGGGGTTGCGGAGAGGCAATTGGAAATGCCTTTACGCATTGCTTCCTTGTGCACCACTCTTCAGCACACTACAGCCGTAAGAAAGGTCTTGCTGGGTGGAAAACTGGGTGGACGTGCAGGAAAGATTGCAGCGTGCTAGGCAGGTTTTCACAGAAGTTTCTTGACACCGACCTGGAGGAGTACCAGAACCTGCGGCGCATCAACTGGGCAAAGTTCTTGCCGCTTCTTTCACGAGTGGAAAATAAGAATGGCTCGACAAAATGAAACAGCGAATGACAAAACACAGTGGTGCACTATCTTTGTTTGGCTTATTCGAAAACAAAAACATTGCTGTGCTGTTGGTACTCTACTGTACATAAACACTTTTACTGTTACTCACCCGCCAGAAATCTGCGCGTGAAAAGGCACTCTGCCCTCGCAGTCTGGGCGTCCGCTGACGAGGTGCAAATCGTAGGAATAGCCGACATGATGGTAACGTGACAAACGGTCCACGGATGAAAATTGCGATTCGATCCATCATGTGAATCTACCATTATTTGTCAATTATCCTAATATGATCATTTGATCCTAAGAAAGAGCGATTGTTCTTTAAAACAGTGTAATGAAAGTAAGTTTTTATTAACAGTGCCTGCTCCTTTCTTTGACAATGGAATGGTACAAGTCTTGGTAAAACAGAAACTTCCTGTAGATCAGACATTGCAGATTACAGACGTCTGCTCATTCCATGCTCAAACATGAGCTTGTATTGGCAATGCCAACCACCCGTGTATGATCTGAAAATTCCTTAAAGGGATACTGAATCGGAATTTCGAGCTCACAAAACTAGGCGGGACGCTGCAAAACCCAAAAACATCACTCATACAGCAATATCTCTAACGGATTGCCGTATTTTTAGAAAAGAAATTCGCGATTGAACACGGCTGACAAGGCCGACGAGACAAGGCACGTCACGATTCCCATTCCCTCTTCACCTCGCTATGTCTCGTGTCGAGTTGGTGAACCGAAGCAAGGAGCAGAGAAGCGAGGCCGCTTCCCCTCATTCTCAAATTTTCCCGTTGGACAATTACGTCAAAGACCTCACTTGATCGCGCCCTTCATTTCCAAAAGTACGGCCATCCGTTTGAGATATCAATGTTTGAGTGATGTTCTGCAGTTCGTAGCGTCCCGTTCAACGCTTCTGCGGCCTTATTTTGCAAAATCCAAATTTCGGTTCAGTATCCCTTTAATGACTGTGGTGAAGGGAGAGTAGTTTCTGCTGTCAAGAACAGGATGGAGTAAAAGGAAAACTGTCTCGACGAACAATGAATGCTCCGGGTTACCCATTCGGCCCAATTTCTGCAACATGAACCGGGCTCTAACAGAAAGACGTAGGATAAGCACTTCGAAATCTTTAGGATTTGCCAAGGGATGAAATAAAATAAATGCACAGAAAAGCAGGGGAAGGAGAATGGCAAGAAAATTTTGGGGCTTGTGTTTTTACATTTTTTTTAATTGTTTGTGCAGGAAGCATTACTGAAACAGCACTTCAGTCCTGGGGCTACAATTCATTGCTAGTCAAAGCCTGTTTCCAGAGATGCGCATCAGGTGAGCAGCTTTTTTAGAGCGCAGCTCTTAGGGGCCCATTCCCGGCTTGAGCGGCGTCGCCGTCGCCGTCGCCGTCGGCGTAACCAAGGTCATCCCAAGGTCACGTGACCCCCAAGGTCACGTGACCCCTCCAGGTCACGTGACCCCTCCCAAGGTCATCTCAAGGTCACGTGACCCCACGTGACTCCCAAGGTCACGTGACCCCTCCCAAGGTCATCTCAAGGTCACGTGACCCCAAGACCCCACGTGACCCTTTGGAGGTCACGTGACCCCCAAGTCACGTGACCCCTCTGAGGTCACGTGGTCTCCTCCCCAAGGTCACGTGACCCCCAAGGTCACGAGACCCCTCCCAAGGTCATCTCAAGGTCACGTGACCCCAAGGTGACCCCCACGTGACCCCCAGGTCACGTGACCCCTCTGAGGTCACGTGACCCCTCTGAGGTCACGTGACCCCCCGAGGTCACGTGACCCCCCTCCCCGAAGTCGCGTGACACCCCCCCCCCCCGAGGTCACGTGACCGCCCCCCCGGAGCATATTAAAGAATGAGGGGAGGAGGAGGGGTCTACCCTCCCCTCAGTACCCTTCACTCCTCCTCCTCAAGAGCTGCGCTCCAATTCGGCGTTACAGGGATTTGTAAACGGCTTTCACTTTTTTTAAAGAACATTAAGTGCTTTTTAACATTACCCTCCAATCCTAAAATGTTGTCCATCCATCCGTGCATTTGCCGCTAAATTTAGCGGGGACATTGCTGCTACGTGACCTCTACACAAATTCAGTTTCCCTCTAAATTTAGCAGAAAAATTTATGTCACGAGACCTACAGACAATTTAAAGCTCTTCGATAAATTTAGCGGAAAAATAGACGTCATGTGACCTATGCAACCAATCAATTTCCTCCTCTAAATTTAGCGGAAATATTCATGTCATCTGACCTATGCACTAATTCAGTTCCCCTGCTAGATTTAGAGGGACAATTGATTTCATGTGCCCTGACGTCATGTGACCTACAGACAAATTCAGGTTCCCCGCTAAATTTAGCGGGTAAATTGATGTCACATGACCTACATACCGATTCAATTTACCCACTGAATTTGGCAGAAAAATTTGTCATGTAATCTGACGTCATGTGACCTACAAGGTAAGGTTCCTGCTAAATGTAGCGAAAAAATGGATGTCACGTGACCTATGTACCAATTCAGCTTCCCCACTAAATTTGGCAGAAAAATTGATGTCGCTTGATCTGACGTCATGTGGCCTATACACACATTCATTTTAAAATAAAAAAAACAACCTCTTAAATACTGCATTTCATGTGTTATAGCTAGGAGTGTGCAAATACTCGAATATACGAATTCAAATCGAATAGAAAGTTCCCGAATAATTCGATTCGCGAATCGAATTCCTAGTATTCAGTCACTCGAATATTCAATATATTTGGCCAAAGACGCGCGGTCGGCGCGGAGCTGACAAAAAAGTCATTCTTTCTCCCGATGTAAGCGCTGTGATATTAGACAGACCATGCGAGAAACACCTCTTGGTCCTACCATTCCACAAAAATCTAACGCGCAGGTTAGAAAAAAGAAAATTAACGAAAGCCACAAACTTTATAGCACGCAGATTTACTCACAATCGTGACACAATCTTGCCTTGTATCACAACCGAAACATCCTGTTACGCCGCGCCATGCCTAATTGTTTTTCACGAGCGCCGATGTAGAACACACTTGCCGCATTCACGGAAATCGGCGACTGCACGATCACACAAAGAAAACTACGTTAACCACGCCGATGAAACCAGCCGAGTTATCTTCGTCGTTCTTTTGGAGCTGTAAGCCGCAAATTCTGGTTCTGAACAAAACTCAACGGAAAAATAGTGTGCCTAGATTTGAGAGGGTTTCCAACTGTTCGATAGCCGCGTTTGAATTACGAACTGCGAGAAGGTGACGAAAAGACGGAAGCGTTGATCGGGATCGGGCAGGCAGGGCAGGCGTCGTTGCTCTTTTGTTTGCTCGCCTTCTTTCCACGCGACAACACAACACATGCACACTTACGACCAACCTGCGCTGGAGCAGTCTTCGTAATTTCAGTTTCGCTTGCTCCCTCTTTTAAATCAAGGCTCTCTAAAACAGGATAGATAGACGGAAAAATTGATGCATAGCGGCAGTTGGACGGTGACTTGCGCTACCTAACCAAGTTTTGTTTCCTTGCTTCAGATTATATTGTTTAAGCCTGTTTACTCAGATTTAACACCTATCTGTTTATTTATGCAAAATAAAATCTCCGGTGTCCTTTTTCTTTCTTAAAATGGAGACCGAATATCGCAAAATGTCCCTTTTCTGAGATACACAAATATTTTCTTAAAAGGGTCGCGGTGTTAGGTTGTGCTTTTAACGAGAAGGCACGCGTGGCTGTAACTTTTCTTTTGTGACGTTTAGGGTAGATAGATTATGTTTGCGCCATAAAATTGGATCTTTAGTGGCCAACGTCCAACAGCAACTGATTTTATTTTTTTTTACCAGAAGTTTTTTTACATTTTTGCTTTTGTTCCGTACAAGATGCATATTCTACACCAGGCACATACTCTGCACATATAATAGTCTCATTTGCAGCACACTTTGAAAAATTCCTACAAATAAAATCACTATTCGATACTCGATTCGATATTCGGCTTTGTTTACTTGATTCGATTCGGTATTCGATTCGAAAACTACTATTTGGTATTCGCACACCCCTAGTTATAGCACTTTGAAGGTAAAAGTCATTTCCAATTTTAAATAATGTTTTTACTTTAAAGAAACAACCTTTCTCTAGTTGTTTTGATTGAACACTAGTGTCATAAACTGCTCCTAGCAGCCTTGAACAGTAAAGTTTGCACATCTGGGCCCGTTTGCTCGAAAGCGCTAACCACGGCTAGAGTTAGCCAGAGCACCTAGGAGAGGAATTTTGAAATCACGTGACGGGCTCGGTAGGGATGCGGGGAAACATGGCGGTGCCCCAATGACGGAGCGCCGCTCGCTTTGGAACTAATATGTCGTTGTAGCTGCAATATCGGGCGCTTTAGTCAGCAACGAATGGTGCAGTATGCTTCCGCTTTGCCTTACCTCACTTAAATCGCAAAGCACGAGCAATGACCTCGCCGCATTGTTTAGATAGTCTTTTGATACTGGCCATTCCTAAGCCTAAATGGACGCGGTAGCTGTCGGCATGGCAACATCTTTGGAAAGTGGATTGCCTCGACTCAATCGGCCGGGTATTGATAGCGCACAAAAGCTGACAGCGTCCCATAAACCTTTCTCTAAATTTCCCAAGCACCGAGGTGCACGCTGCGAGTGTAGTTACACACGTTGCACGTGCTGGCGTCTGCAGTAGTAATTGTTCAAAAGCAAAAAGTCTAAAACAAATTTTGCCTTGCACGTGCATTCGTCAAAGCCTTATTATGATTATATACTTTGAATCTTTTATAAGAGAGAGGCCAGCGCGTGCAGACCGTAGAATTACACTTCCAGCGTTCTCCTCGATGCTTGGGTAATTTTGAAAAAGGTCTATTGGGACGCTGTCTGTTTTTGTGTGCTATCAATACCCGGCCGATTGAGTCAAGGCAATCCGCTTTTCAAAGACGTTGCCATGCCGACAATTATCGCGTTCATTAGGCTTAGGAATTGCCAGAATTGAAAGATTATCTAACAAATGCGGTGAAGTCATTGCTCATGCTTTGCAATATGTATAAGTGAGGTAAGGCAAAGCGAAAGCCTACTGCAGCATTCGTTGCTGACTATGTGCCCGATATTGCAGCTACGACGACATATTAGTACCAAAGCGAGCGGCGCTCAGTCAGCGGGGCTCCGCCATGTTTCCCCGCATCCCTACCGAGCCCGTCAGTTGATTTCAAAATCCCTCTCCTAGGTGCTGCGGCTAACTTTAGCCGCGGTTAGCGCTTTGAGCAAACGGGCCCATAAGGTGGCTAATTTTTAATAATATCTCTTGTCTCTTCCAATTGCACAAAATATGCACAGGAAGGTGAACAATACTTTCTTTTTACAGATCCAGCTCTTCAGTTCTGGGAGCAATGAGTCAATGCCTGATTTCACAGATGCCTATCAGGTGAGCACCTCTTAACGAAACAACTTTGCTCTCATTGTTTTAATTTAACACTAGTGTGGTAAATCTTGTTTTACTACGGTTCTTGGGGTGACAACGGGTATAGTATTTCAGGTTCATGAAGTATTTCATAGGCACCATGTTTAAAGAAACACTAAAAAAGTTCTTGAATTCAAAACAAAAACCGGCACTTTCCCCCTTGCTCGAGCGTTAGAAAGAGTTAGTCCGAGATGAAAGGCTTAGCCGGTGTTGGGTGCCTGCATTTCTTCTCTGTTTTAAACTCCCAAACCTAATTAGAGCCACGGGCTTCGATGGCGACGATCCCCTTGTCATCAAGACACCATTGCTCGGTTATAGGGTGCACGAATAACGACAGAAAGCGTTGAATACTCTCTGGGGACCTATGTACTCGTACGGAATCCGGCAAGGCGAGTGCGGCTGTTTCCGCGTGACCCCGATTTCCGGCAGCAGTGGGTTGCGTCCGTAAACCGAAAATACTTTTCCCTAATATCATCCTTTTGACTGTGCTCAGAACATTTTGTGAATGAAGTGCGCACCGAACTTAACGCTGTACAATCAATGAAATGGGGTACGCTCGCAAGGTGCGTGCAAGTTTTCTCCTTATAATTACTGTTTCAGCTTGTAACTTTTTGTAACTGAATTTATTCTAATATCGATATTTTGAAGTGTTTACAATGACTCAGTTTTATCGACCACAACACTTAGTTGAAGGCTCATTTCCGCTGCCGGGTGTGACTGGAAATTGTCGAAAAGTTAGTTCTATCAGTTTTCCAGAATTGCTATCTCCTGCTCAGTACCAGAGAGCCGTGAACCTATGTAGACCATCACAATGCGACTGGATTCTTTTTGTTTTTAAAATTAGTACATAATGTAGCCGGAAAGAAACCTTCAATTTCTGTTGCTGAAAGTTTAGACATGCTCATGCATCAATTTCGAATCGTTGAATCATTGATCGACTCGCTCCGGCAATAGGCGCATCTCGACTTTGCTGTTTTCAGTTCTCGACAAAAGACACACTTGTCGGCATGGGATCCTCAAATAAAACGTTTATAAACACCTATGCAGGAGCATGTTTCTACATTTATAAACATCGATGCATGAGCATGTTTCAACTTTCAGCAACATAAATTGAAGGTTTCTTTCCAGCTACAATAGGTACTGATTTTGGAAATAAAAATAATCTAGTCGCACTGTGACGGTCAACAGAGGTTCACGGCTCTCTGGTATCGCACAGGAGATCGCGATTCAGGCAAAAGCAATAGGACTAGCTTTTCGACAATTTCCAGCCACACCCAACGGCGGTAATCAGCCTTCAACTAAGTGCTCTAGATAATAAAATAAAATCATTGTAAACACTTCAAAATATCAATATTAAGATAAACTCAGTTACAACATTTTACAAGCTGAAACAGCAATTATCAGGAGAACACTTGCACGCACCTTGCGAGCGTACTCCGTGTTCATTGACGGTACAGCATTAAGTGCGGTGCACGCTCCGTTCATAAAATGTTCCGAGCACAGTCGAGAGGATGGCGTTGGGGAAAGGTCTTTTCGGGGTCATGTGGAAAGAGATGAGGCTTAAAGACATTGCAGCCGCACTCGTCTTGTCGGATTCCATGCAAGCTACATAGGTCCTCGGCAGTATTCGACGCTTTCTGTCGTTCTTCGTGCAGCCTATAACCGAGCAATGATGTCCCCATGACCGGGGGACTTTCGCTATCAAAGCCCGTGGCTCTAATTAAGTTTGGGAATTTAAAACAGAGAAGAAAGCGCAAACAAAGTGCGAGCAATGCCTACACCCAACACCGGCGAAGCCTCTCATCTGGAATTTTCACTCTTTCAAACGCTGCAGCAAGGGGGAAAATGCCAGTAGCCCTTTCCCCTTTCCTCTCGCCATTTTTCAGTAAAACAGTCCATATACAGCTCCACTCTGCTTTAGCCTCGTTGAGTGTACTTCGTACCGAGCACCGGTGCACTGCGGAAAAACAACACCTTCTCCACAGTGCACAGAAAGAAGTGCTCTCAACGGTGCCGCGAGAACAAAAAGTGTGAATTGCACGAAAGCGCCGTTCAAGTTAAGCGGCTTATGAATACATTGAAAACGTAGCAGGACAACCCAAGTTTTTGAAATTTGTTTGACCAGAAGTATTAAATATCCGAGTTTGAATTATTGCGAGCCTACTGTGTAAACTAAGGGAGATCCGACTGAATTCAATGTGCTTAATATCACTGAATAGTTGTGCAATTTTAATTTGCTTGTTTTATTTCTCAAACACTTGTATTAGGTATTGAGGTCAATGCAAATTTTATTTTGGTTCAATTTATGAAAGGTTTGTTTTATATGTCATAAAGAAAGGTAAATAGCTGGGATAGTTGATAAGCACATTGCTTGCAGACTTTAACCATGTATGTCATATACAATTTGTTGTGATTGTCTATTGATTTCGAATCCTCTACTGTTCTTTATTTCAAGCTGCCCTTACATGCACTATGAAGATACTGAAGATGTCTACAATTGAAGGACAACTATAAGCACAAGCAAGGAGGGGCTTCTAGATGGCCAGCGCAACGACAACTATAATGTAAAATTTCTCCAAACTTAAAGCAAGGCATGCCCTCTTCCAATAAAGGTATCGTGGCGAAACTTCTTAATTGCTTTGTTTGTTCAGCTGTTGCCTATAGGAACAGCTGATCTCACACAACATAATGCTGGCAAGGAGTAGTACAGGTTGTGTGCTCTTTTTCTTTCGCAAAACATGAACTCTTGCGTGTTTTGTCTAAGGATGAAAAATTATACAAGTGCATATATTGAATGACGGAGCTATGAACTCTCCATACCAATCTGTACCCCAAAGCTTCGTGTGACTTCGGCTTACTTGGACATGGAAGCTGTTCAGACTAAGTAATGAAGCACTATACCTTTCTGTCTTTTTGAAGGCCATAGCTACAAGCCGTCTGCACCAATCCTGCACCTTTGATACATTAGGTGAAACCCCTGGCAGGGCTAGAGCTCTGTGAGGGGAGTCTGGAGATGTATCGGAGGTGCAGGTGGTACGAATGGCTCGTAGCTTTGGCCTTATATAAGGTGGAGAGGTATAGTGCTTCGTTACTTAGTGCGAACAGCTTTTATATTTCCTACGGATAGCTGTCCGTAATGTGGGCTACAGACATTCCGTCATTTTACAAAATATATGCCTTGTTTTTACGGATGTTTCAGTTTCTAGATTACGGAAACCATGTCGGCAATATTGAACCGGCAACTTTTCCTGTAAAATAAAAAATGGATAATTGCTCGTAAAGTGAGCTACGGACGTTCCGTCATTTTACGAAATTATATGTCTTGTTTTCACAGACGGTCCATATTCTGGATTACGGAAAACATGTCGGCAATATTGAACCGGCAACTTTTGCCGTAAAATGGGGCAAAAATTTTTTACAGTGTAGCGTGGAGCGGGTTTATTTTGTTGTGGTGAACTAACAGTCGCTCCCTAGTTATAAAGCTTTCTCAGAGATATTCCTCTTTTTTTAGTTCTCGAGAAGTGCTTCCTATCATCGCACTTTGCATTCGAGCTCCATGAAAGCAAGTAAGCGTGATATACTGTGCCAATTTCCGCGGTGAGGATACATGTCGTTTCGTTCTCTTCGGCAATGGGCGTTCGGAGGGGTCGTTGCAGAGCACACTTTCCTTCTTCCTGCGCTACTTCGGTCATAGTGTATTTTATACGAGAACAAAAAACCTCGTCGTCAAGTTGACTTTCGTTAAGCCTCCACCAGCTAAAAAAAATCGCTCTTTTTTTTTTTTACTATCCGCCATTCCTAGACGGACAATGGCCAGTGCATGGTCGGAGAAAGGTTCCGGGGATACCGCCTAGGAGGTGACGGCACCAGTGAGCTCACTGGACATGTACACTCGGTCTAAGCATGCACGACCTCTGCCCTTCAAATGTCTGTATTCAGGTGGCGGACCCTTTCGTAGCATCCGGAAAATTAAAAGTTCCACAGCAGTTTTTTTTTTTTAATTTTGATTTGCTAAAGTCAGTCTCAAGAGCGTGCGAACTGTCTTGCGTATTTAAAACGCTCTTAAATATTTCTGCAATAATGACCTGTGCTGGAGTACTAAGGTACTGCTTAAGGTTTGTGAAAAAAAAAAGTGCTTCCTTCGCGCAAACCCGGCCATTTTTGTTGACTCCCATTCAGGATGTACCAAACCACTTCTATGATTTCTTATCAAAATCGTACCACCACCGATATTCTACACAGCTCTTACGTAATATAAAAACAAAAACGCTCAAAAAAGCGGGCATGTTATTGACATGCGTCTCGGAAGATAGTTTACTCTCCTGAGCAAAAGCTACACCGACAATCTTTTTTTTTTTTCAAAAGCTGATTTACAAGCTACCGTTTCCTCAATCTAGAAACTAAGCTAACCGAAATAAAACTGGCCATTAAACACTATTCATATTGGGAACGTAATGTAACAAAACGGCAAAATGTCAGGAAAACAAGGTCACCGTATTGCGTATTTGTATCGGCTTCTGCAGGAGGTCCAACCGCTTAAAGTGTGTATTGTCGTTGTCTGCCGTCTATTACAATGCAAGGCATAGGATTCTACCGTACTCGTTTTGCGACGTCTCTCCTCAGCATTTGTTCAATTTTGAAGGGCGCATTGAGTCTGGGGGGAAACCAGAAGGTAGCAGCCCGTGAAAGGTTGTCGGTGTCCCTGACAGCCTGTTTTTACGGGTCTCTAATTGCCATCAGAACTTCGTGGTCTTCGACCAGCGGAGCAGACGACTTGACTGCTACCCCGACAGGCGCACTCTTATTGTCCGGCTTGGACAGGACCAAGGCGATATCGTCGGGCTTAGCGTCGGGCACTAGCGTTGGGCACAAGAGCTGCGACTGCTTTGCTTGATTGCTCGCTAACCGTGGAAGCCGGAGGTTCTCCTCAAGTTATGCTTTGTGCCGTGGCCTCAGGCTCGGCTTCCTCCATCTCGAGGCCTTGCGAGTCGTCCGTTTGATCTCCCTCAGTGCATACGCGCGGTTGCAGTCCTCGCTGACATGCCCGAAGCTGCGGCAGAGCTGGGAGCGGGGTATTCTGGAATTCTTTCGAACATGACTTGTCCATTTGCACCATGGGCACAAGAGTGCCCGTCCGGGAGCTACAACCAGGATGTTTTCGCCACCGATACTGACGTCCTATCTCAGGCTGAGGCGAACCAGTCTCGTAAAAGACTGTATGACTTAAAAGGTGCTTACCCTGTATGTGTCGCAGGCAATTTTCCGCACCTTCCTGTACTTCTCGAAGGACCTCCGAAGCCCGTCGTCAGGAATGTTCAAAGTAACGCACTGTACTTGCAGTCGAACCTCCAAGTTTTCCGGGTCGACCACAATGCACTTCTTCCGTTTCACCCAGAGTTCTCGTGCTTCAACTATCTATTCCTTGGCCACCGCATTCTGAAGTGTCAGTCTCCTCCAATGATTCATTTTGTATGCGTCCTGTGCCGCGGTTTCTCTTGGGAAGACTGGTTGTTCGAGTTCGGCCCTGAACTGGTCGATCTCGTAAGGTCGACCGGTTACCTCAGTGTGGAGCAGGAGGGTATTGGCAGCGATAATTCCAGATGGGAGAGGGGGAAGAACTATGCGCTGATTATCATTCGATGCAAAAAAAAAATGATAAGCCGCGGCCATACTCTGCCGTTACTACTGCTCCCATTGTGCTGGCCATTTTGCCTACGTACGGTGCCCGCGGCTGAAGCAGAATGCGTTAACACAAAGTTACGCCCTACAGCTCTAAGCGCACTTTATACGTAAGGCTTGTCTACTAACTGATGCCCATTGCTCGAGCTCTATGAAAAAATAAAAAGAAATAGCCGATAACAAAATGCGGTCGTAACACGGTTAATGCCAAGAACTCGCGCCGCGATTTAAACTTTCACAAGCTCCGGGCAAAAGAAGAGCCAGAAGTGTTCGGGACACAATGGCCAGGTATTTATTTTGTCACGAGCGCTGTTGCTAGCGAGCCCCGCAGTGGGTGAACGAGACCATGGCCTCTAAGATGTTTCGCGCGCAGGCTCCGCTCCTCAGGCCTTTGCATTCGCCGGTGGAGTCTGTAGCTGTGGGGCGCTTGGTGCTGCTCTGCAGCACAACCAAACGATACAAACAAAAAACCGCGAATTATGATCATCACAATTTTCGTCGCTCTACGAAACTTAATGTGAGACCCCATTCTTGGTTTGTGTGATCCTAAACCCACGGATGGCGGTAGGTTCGTAATACTGACCTGTGCTTGAACGCAATATATCGCGTGTAATGGCGCCTCGATAAAGTGTGGTATTTTTATTTCTATTGAAATTGGCATTGCCTGCCATTCACCTGTTTATCTTTTCGCAAGCTTCCTGCTCAACGCGGCCCGGATGCTCCAGTTCTCGGGCAAAGTCAGCAGTTATACACGCTATAGTACAGTGGCCTAGAATGGGATAGTGGGCTCACCGAGCCCGCTTGTTGGGCGGTTTATGTTAAAATAAAGAGATGGCGGTTCAGTCCACTCCTCCTGAAGTTGTTTGTGCGCTTCTGCGATCGCGCGCGTGTCTGCGCGTACGTGCTTCGGTATTTTGTTTCATCTTATAGGCGGGAAGATTCGAAAGAATCGTGGGGACCGCATCAGATGAAAGCATTGGTTTCCCAAGCTGAACGCGTACCCCTTCACGATTTACGACGTACACGTAGTATATCATTACGTACTGTGGCTCAAAATGTAATATCCACGCAGCAGAGGTCTCATCCAACGTCTTCGCATCCTCGGTTTCTAACATTTTTAAATAAATGAATAAATAAACTCTAGGAATTTTTTTCTAAATCCTCGCGTCTTGTCAAGCAGAAACGCCTATCAACCGCCACTAAGAGGCCCCCTCCAGTTGTATCACGCGTGGAAAAGTCATCCTCAACCCCGTGCGCCACAAATGAAGGTGAAAAGTAATCGGAGGACCCACTGTCACAGCATGCCCAAGTTTTCGCGAAACAAAGTATAAGATATTTAGATAAATTAATGTTAGAATAAAAAAAATTAAAAAAAACACCCGGATTTTTTGCGTAAGCTGCGAAAATGTTTTGATAAAGTAAATCAAAGTTACTCGTCATCTCTCGTCGGTCGTGGGAGGGCCCTCTTGGTCATGGATAAGGGCTTGTAGAGGGGTGCCTCTGAAAATTTTGAAGAGCCAGGATTTTTGCTACACGGCAGGTTCAGCGAGTTTCTCAAAATCCTCACCAGCCACGGACACATGGAAGGAGGCGTATGGGCCGTGCCAAGAGTTCAGACGCCGGCACTCCAGTTTATCGAGCCCGACGGAGGATAGGTGAGAAAAGACATCCTCACAAGTGGGGTCCGGCGCCAGTCTGGTGACGAATAAGGCTCTCCGACTCGTTGACGGCGGAGCAACGCTCAGCTTCGAGGTCTCGGACGCCCCAGTCAGCGCGTGGGTTCGAGTCTTCTGGCGCTTCGGCCTCAGACGCGCCGCTTCCCCGTCACTGCCGGCATCCTGGCTTGACGCAGTGCAGTTCGGCTCGACCCTCGGAAGTGCCGGCTTCAGTGGTGCAGGAGTGAAGTGCGCACCCGTCCCTGGCACGCAATGCCAGGCGAGGTGCACTAAGCAATAATAATATTGATATTATTATTATTAAAACTGCTAATAATAATAATAATATTAATAACTTGTTTTGTTCACAAGACTAGCCTATCCACGTCACAAGACGGGTTCGTCTAAGCCATCCAGGGCTTCTGTCACTGAACCTAATCTGCAGTCGCCTCATGTAAATAACTTGGCCAAGTACGAAAGAGATTTGAGTTTGTTCCAATGATATTTGTGATCCTTATACAAAAATAGACACGAGGTAAAGCAAGTTTAGAAACACCTGCACATATGCACACACCCGCACACCGATGATTGTCACCGTTGATGAAGTTCTTGAGGGGTGTTATGGTCTAGGTGTTGTTAATCTTGGTCCAGAAGGGATGGGTGGTGTAAAACGTTGTTAATTAGTCACAAAAGAACGAAATAAAAAAAAAATATTAAACGTTGGCGTTAAACATTTTTTTTTTTTAAATGCGAAGTATTGTGAAATGAATTTGTGAAGCATTACTGCACCTCGTCGGTAAGTAAAAGATGGCGAAGCGCTTTTTTTATGTATCTTCTTGAATGCGAAGTCCAAAAATTCGAAAGGTAAGGAATTTAATATTTAGGGACATAATAATAATATTATTATTAATAATTTAAACAATAATAATAATATTAATAGTAATAATAATTCATAATTCATAATTTTCATAATTCATAATTTATTTGTGATGAAGGAGCATATCCACAAAACAACGCAGGTTCGTCAAAGCCTTCATGGGCTTGTGTGACTAAACCGAGGTTGCAAAGATATCAAAATAATTATCACAAAAGAAGAAAGAAAAAGGAAAAATATAAAAAGAAAATTGTGAACTTGACCAGAATTAGCTATAGTTCCATTTGAAGCTTAGGCTTCCGTACCAAAAGAAAATATAAAATTCAATAAAAATAAAAAGAAAGTCAGGTTATGTCACTAGAAAAAAATCACAGAATCGTTCCTTGAAGAGTTGCACGATGCAGGGTACGTCCAGGTGAAGATTGAGATTCTCAGTGGATGAGAACAGTCACAAAACGAGTCATGAAAACAAAACAAAACAAAAAATATGACGCAGAATAATAATAATAATAATAGAAATTAAATGCCTGACGTACGCCTAAAATATACCCTACATCCCAACTGTCAACATCAGCTTCGCCACCGCTGGGTTTTCCTATGAAGCTCCGAGACAGCACTCGGGATAACTGTTTTACAGCGATATGTGTTATGGGCTCTTAGAACTGCAACATCAACAACGTCCGTTGTTGATGTTGCAGTTCTAGTTGTTGTTAATGTTGTAGTTGGCGCAGTAGGGAGTCCGTCGTCGATGTTGCCTAATTATTGAAAAAGATAATCTGCCACCACGCGGGAATGAAACGTGGTTCCCTGCGTCCGAAGCAAAGGTGTTACGACAGAGCTACAGCAGAGCGTTAAGAACCCACTTTGAACTTTGTGTTTTTTAGTACCCGACGCCCACTGCCATAGTCTCCTCTATACTCACGAAGCCTGGCAGTTCGCCCACAGAGCCATAGAGAGCTCGGTCGCAGGTTTGGGGCGCGAGCATTTTTCGGGGAACCTGGACGTCAGTCTAGAGGTTTTTTGCGCGACACAAGGGACAATCACAAGCGAGAAGACACGAACAAGCGCAAACTTTTAACTAGTTTATTCGTGCGCGATGGACCACGAGCATCCAGAAAGAGCATGCGCAGCACGCTACACACAAGAAGAAAGGAAACATCAAATAGAGAGTAAAGTCACCCACCGAGACACATTCCACGATAGTCATTATCGAATCAGCAACCCGGATAAAAACTGCACTTCACTTTCAAACAAAGAAACCGAGGTATCGCTAACACCAGTCATGGCCCTTGTTTATATAAAAAGCTTTCATCAATTCTCTGGCTGTGCTGTCTTTGCTCTTACCCAAGATCCTAACCTCCGGAAATCGCGCCTCACACGCACAGTCGGCACAGTGAGTTGGCAAGTGTGCATTGCCTTTATTCCTGATCGACAATTCATGTTCCCGTGCGCGGTCGTTAACACAGCGACCAGTTTAACAAATATATACTTTCCCACACGAGAGCGGATTCTCGTATACCACCGCTGTGGCACAATCCATAAACGGTCGGGCGTGCTTTTTGTTGCAGCCACTTGTCTTTTCTCTTCCCGAGGAAATCCTCGGGCAAAGGCCCGCAAGCTTGCGTGGCGCAGAGAACACGAAAGGTACATTGTACCTATTCGCTACCTTCTTGAGGTTGTGGGACACTTTATGTATATATGGCACCACTTCTGGTCTACACTTTTTTCGTGGCCGTATGGCCGCGTCCTCTGCTTTTCCTTGGTCTTTTGGAGCAACGTCTCAGCAACCGCCGTAATGACCGAGCAGGGGAAACCGGTAGACTTCAGCCTGGCTACCTGATCATTAAAGCTTCTATGCATAGAGTGTGGACACGACTTCCTGAGGGCGGACCCTAAGCAGACGGAGTCGATGGCTCGCTTAACAGTTTTTGAGTGAACCGAGTCATACGGCAGCAGCCCCTTCTGTGCTCGAGGGTTATAACGCCAGCATAAATGATTATTTTTTAACATCAGTCTTATATCCAGGAACTGGAGTGAGTCATGGGTTGGAAGCTCATGTGTAAAAGACAGGCCCAACTCATGAACATTAAAAGCGGTTACAATCTCATCTACAGAATCGCCATACCCAAGCAGGTGTTTTTTTTTTTTAAAGGATTAAAAAATCGTCAACGAATCTAAAAACCTTCAATACACCGCCATCGACAAAGCGGTTGGCTAAGTTCCGATCAACGTGCGCCAAAAAACTATTACAAAGAACTGGGGCCACACAGGACCCTTTGCAGATGCCCTGGCGTTGTATGTACGGTTTGTCTTCAAAAGAAATAAAGGTGGAACTGAGGTAAAACTCCAACAAAGACAGGAAGTTGTCCACAGGCACCCCCGTCGAGTATTGAAAAGCCACTACTCCGTTATCGTCTATACCACTCTCGGACGAACACACATAACTGCCCCTGAGGTACTGAATAAAACAGATCCTCAACGTCAACAGAAAACATGTACCCGATGGGTCTCGTTTGTTTTGAGTATGTCGTTACGTCTTCCGCATTTGAAGTTGCAAAGGGATCCTTAATTTTCAGTCCCCCCAACTGCTTCAAAAGAAACTGGCTTAACAACAACTGCAACGACCCTTTCTCGCTGACAATGGTCCTGAAAGGCACGTACACTTTGTGCGTTTTTGCCGAAAAGAACACAGGCAAGGCGATACCTTTACAGTCACCAATGGTCTTAGCTAGTTTTGTAAGTTCAAGGTCTTTGCACATACCCACTGCTCTGGGCTTGACACGGCAAGCACTAGGTTCGACAGCTTTAAGGTTCTTCTCCAGCGCTAGACGGGCCTTCTCGCAGAACGTACCGGCAGTCATCGCCACAAACCCACCCTCTTTGTCCGCTTGAAGGAGACGCAGATCGTTTTCTTTAAAGAAGTCCACAGCCTTCACAAAGGAGTCCCTTGAACCCCGGGTGACGTCCCTCTTGACTGTCCGTGTGAGTACGTCGACACCCGCAAGCAGGCAACTATCGTGTTGTTCAGATGGTGCTTTCCTAGCAACTCGTCGGTTCAACGCCAGCAAATCATGCGCAGCCATGCTAGGTTCAAGACAATATTTCGGTCCTTTTTGTAGGACTCATGACACGTTCTCCGGTATTTGGACGTCTTCTCCCAAAACCAGGAGACCCGCACCAGTGGCACCCTTGTCCTTCACCACGACAGTTTTCAGGATACAGTTTAAGACCGTTGTCCACCACATCTCGATTACCCGGGCAGCCAGGCGTTTACATGAGCGCAGCTTGATCTCCACCAGCCATGGTGGATCAAGAACGTGACACAGAACTCGAAGATAGTCATAAAAAAGTCTGACCTGCCGCCACAACTCACTTCTCAGCACTCTACAAATGCGTTTTGCGTGTCCCAGGGACGGTCTTACTTGTCCAAACAGTGCCGTAATCTCTGGGGGTATAAGACCTTTCCTCAGGTAAAAGGTGCTGACTCTCACCCGGCAGGTAGAAAAAACAATGTAGCTCACCAAGGAATTCACTTGGGATGTAGAATAAGGAACATTGAAGAAAGGGCCCGTTGTAGAAGAAATGTAGTCAATTAAAACTTGTTGTTGGCCTAGTTGGTTCATGATGCAGTCTAGAGGTTTCTGCGCGACACAAGCGACAATCACAAGCGAGTAGACACGAACAAGAGCAAACTTTAGACTAGTTTATTTGTGCGCGATCGACCACGAACATCCAGAAAGGGCATGCGCAGCACGCTACACAGAAGAAAAAAGGAAACATAAAATAGATAGTAAAGTCACCCACCAAGACACATTCCACGATAGTCATTATCGAATTAGCAACCCGGATAAAAACTGCACTTCACTTTCATACAAAAAAACCGAGGTATCGCTAACACAGTCATGGCCCTTCTTTATATAAAAAGCTGCCATCAATTCTCTGGTTGTGCTGTCTTTGCTCTTACCCAAGATCCTAATCTCCTGAAATCGCGCCTCACACTCACGGTCGGCACAGTGAGTTGGCAAGTGTGCATTGCCTTTATTCCTGATCGACAATTCATGTTCCCGTGCGCGGTCATTAACAAAGCGACCAGTTTGACCAATGAATACTTTCCCACACGAGAGCGGAATCTCGTGTACCACCGCTGTGGCACAATCCACAAACGGTCGGGCGTGCTTTTTGTTGCAGCGACTTGTCTTATCTCTTCCCGAGGAAATCCTCGGGCAAAGGCCCGGAAGCTTGCGTGGCGCAAGCTACTCGCTACTCGCTTGTGATTGTCCTTTGTGTCGCGCAAAAACCTCTAGACTGCATCATGAACCAACTAGGCCTACAACAAGTTTTAACTGGACGTCAGTGCACAGCTTTTGCACCGGCGAGGACTCGAAACATGGTTTTCAAACCCGTCGAGAAAAGAAGCGGTAGCCCGAGCAACGCGAGGAGCTCGAGCAGACATTCCATCGCTCGGGAACAGTGTGTTTCCACGTCTCGCCACAGCGGGGCGACTGTCACGTAGCTCTCCTCTCAGCCGTTGTCTGCCGCTCTACCATTTCAATTTCGGCGGCCACCTCCCGTGACGATCTGCTAGGCTTTGTCAGTATAGAGGAGGCTATGCCTCCACATGCACTACGGAAAAATACTTATAAATGGGCGACAACAAAATACCGTCGTGGCACTGTCAACGCCAAGAGCTCTTGCATGAAGATGCGCCTTCACGCGCTCCGAAAAAAAAAAAAGTATTCGAAAGAAAATGTTGACATTTTTTTTTCTTAGCCTTTTTTCTATGCGCTCCACGATGCATGAACGCGAAGGCCGTTCCCCATGATGTGTCGCACCTAGAGCCATGGCTGTACTGTGATTTAACGCAGGACTACTCAACTTTCTTCTAGTGCCTTTAGGCTAAGCGTGATCTTAGTTCTCAAACAGTGGATTATCCCATGGAGCGCCGTAGAAGTGATTTCGAAATTGTCCAGCCGGGTTTTCTAAAACAAAATAAATACATATACAGCAGCAATTTTCGAGCCATGACAATAATAATCTTCAGCCTGGAGATCATTGACTTTGCCTGTTTATACATCCAAAACACGAAAGGTTAACCGCATTTCTTGTTCATAAAGGTACTTGAACCGTATTGTTTAAAAGGCTTGATTTATCACTTTGCTTTCACGATATACCTACAGCTAGGGTATTTTATGCGACCCTCAATCACAAAAGGTTGGTGCACCCAAAAGAGCGTGTGCGTGAATAACATGTTTTCATGTTTGAACAATAATTATTGTTCCCCAGCAGATAAGTGACAGGCTATTTTTCGCTAACGAAAATAAGAAAAGGCGATCGTCCATTAGAAACCTATATCAGCGAGTAGCTATAAAAGCGTAACGCAATCCTGAAACATACACTGTGCCTGCGTGTACATGCATGTGTAAACCTCGAGTAGCAATGATTGCTCTCTTTTAGGGAATTCTGCTCTTATGTCACAGCCATGGTACTTTATCTCAAAATAGCGGAAGAGATTATCCTGATGCCAACGAGGTAAGAAAATACCATTCATGTAACACGTTTATAGCGAGGTGACGGACATGCGTGTGTTTTTTTTTTAATATCTTAAACCCCCCCGCATGAAGGTGCATAAATGCACGTATGACGTTTGTATTGTTATGGTGACGCTGTCGGAAGGAGCGAGGACAGGATGGCACAAGATGAGAGAACACAAAAAGAAATTACGAAGGCCGGGCGATTACGTGTTGCCTGGCGCAACACGGGCGTGCGCGCCACGGCCCCGTCGGAGTCTTACCCTTCCTAACAGAAAGTTCAATCGGAAGGGGAACTCTCATCGGCTCACAGGTTGCCTCTAGATTTACAAGAGCATTCTTACACCGATGATGACTTTTAACACATAATGTTCATGGGCTGGAGTTCATGCAAAAAATGTCGCACCCGAGTGTCACGAAAAATTGTTACACACAAGTCGAGTCAACGTAAATCATGCACAGCCCATCGTAGGCTATGCGTTACTATCAAAGAAAAAAGTAATTGTCCTGATCTATTATACGAACTCACGATCACGCTGATTTGAAAAGAAAGAAATCTACCAAGCTGCTCAGTGAGAATCAAACTCTAGACCTTGCGAACCGCAGCCCAAAAGTTTTTGTTCGGCGCCATTGGAAGTTAACTTTTATTTGCTTTCTTAATGATTGGGAAGTGAATTACTGTTACTAACTTTTTTGTGCCTTCATATGCGCTATGAAATAATGCACCAAGTATTTTGATATACATATTAAAAACCTCACATTTAGAGGAGAGCTTTAAAAATAATTGTCCATGTGTGTGCTTGTTAAACTGCTATGCACAGGCTTTACACATGAAGTACAAATGTACGGAAATTCACATGCAGTTACTGTACTTCGATATCAGCGTGGCGGACAGGAATTCGTTTCTGAAAGTCTAGACGGTCCTAGCAACACTAGCATGTCATGGGGAACACCAGAGTAACTATCTACGAACCGGATCGTCCGTGGACAACTAAAAATATTATTTTTATTATGCATTTGAGAACGTCCGAGGTTTAAGTATGGCAACCCAACAAAAACTAAATACGTGTTCGCGTGGCTCGACCGGGCAACGCAGGCAAGTCTAAATATGAACACCATTGAAGACTGGTCGCCCAGCCTGCGTCTTCCTCACATTCCTTGATTGAGGTCTTACAGAGCACCCGCGTCCCTGAAGAGAAGTTTATTGCATTTTGAAGCTTCGACATCGACGACTGTCGACGGCGATGAGCTCCAATAGACAATCCTCCACGGGCGCTCCAGCCGCTGCAGCCTGCCCTGTTCCCAGCCAGGTCCGACATCGTAAGGTCCTTCTGAAATCCTTGAAGATCACGTGGAAGATTTGCTGGACGTCCACCAGCGAGTATGCCTTTACAACGAATGGGATGATGAGGCTAATCTCCGCGATTCCATATTCTCCCTTTCCAATGCGGCTAAAATATGGTTTACGAACCAAGAGGATGAGATTGCTACATGGTTACTGCTCCAGAACTCAGGTTGCCAAAACAAGCAAGGAATTTAGGCAAAATGACAATCGAAGCGTATGTTCATTATGTTCAATTTTTCGGCATTTTGATGACGGTTATTAATTGCTAACATACCAGTCATCTCACAATATAAAAATGACCCCGTCGTGGAGCTTTCTAAATTGTTAAAAAATGAAAGGCGCTTACAACTATGTGTAATGCTGTATTAGGGCCCAACTCTTGAGGAGGAGGGGAGGGTGCGAAGGTGAAGGTAGGACCCTCCTCATCCTCTGTACCCTCTCCTCCTTCTCGTCTCCTCCTCCTCCCTCCTCCTCTCATTCCCTTTCCCTCCACCTCCCCCTTGTCCTCCTCCGCTCTGCCTGCCCCCTGGTGACGTCACTCGTTAAAGTCCTCGTGAAGAAAAGGTCGTGACCTTCGTCGTGATATTCACGAGTGACCTTGACGTCCGTCGTGACGTCCCGGTGACGTCATTATGGGAAACGTCCTATAATGCAACGCGCTGCTCACGGGAGAGACCCGCACGTTTCATCATGGGGAGTTTCGCCATAAAGCAACGGGTGGTTACGCCGACGGCGATGGCGACGGCGAAAGGGACATCGCTCAAGCCGGAAAATAACGACCTATAGCTGCGCTTTAAAAAAAAAAAGGAACATACGGCTTAAAGTATGCGGGCTATGAAATATATTTCTTCTCATTATATCTAATGCCCGGTAGCTCTTATTGAGCACCTATTTCCGGGCTTCTCCCTAGTTTCAATGATTTAGAGCGTGCGTGTGATTTTTTTTAAAAGCTAGAAACAGCACCTGCACACGTGAGCAGGGCGAGTAAAGGGCGAGTAGGGCGAGTACTGTAATCAAGAAGCAGACAAAGTGCACACGTTAATGTTCACTTAGTTTTTCTTGATGGTTGGCGGTTACTGTTCTGTTCGATAGTGGGATTGGTTGGTGTATATTAAGAAGCCTCCGAATTTAAAATGTGGAGCTGTGTTAAGAGACGGTGTTTTGCTCGCCCCCTTGGTCTGCATATGGGTTGGGCATATTAGTATTTCATGTTTTGGATGACCATCATGAACAAATCCCATACGGCTCACAAACCCTTAGGAACGTATTAACCATAAAGCAACGCATTCACCATTAACGCGATCATAGTGGAATGTCACGCTGTCAACTAGCTGAAAACGCCGCGCCGTGCCTTCACATAACGCCGTGGGAATGGTCTACATGACGAGAGGATTCTTCCGGATTTCGGTTACAGCAGCCCTCAGTAATTGCTGGTTCTTGCGGACTCCAGATGGGCTAAGGTAGTGTGCATGTCGGTCATACCTGCAGCGAAAACCTCAAAGAAACTACAATTAATTTTCGGAATTTTGGAATACAAGAAGTTGTAGTTACAGAGTTTCTTTCGACAGAGTTACAGCGTTCTCATGTGTAGCGCAAGTTCGTCTGCTTATTTTGCAGGAGCTGTAGTGGCGTCAGAACGACTCCGAGCTTCGATTGGTTCTGAATAAAGGATAGCGGGCGCACCTGAAGGCCGCCTGCTTTGAGGTCTACCCACTATTCTTCAATAAGAACCAATCAGAGCTCGGTGTCGTTCTGACTTCACCTACACTCTTGCGCAAAAAGCAGACGATTTGTTCTCTGCACTAATCTCCGAATTACACCACAAGCTGTGCGACTCTTACCACCCTTCGTCCAGCGGGATAGCGTCTAGTTCAAGGTCTCAAGCACGTCAGTAGTGCAAACTCGCATGGCACATCCAACTGGGTGACGTCAAGATAAAATTTCAAACACGTCAGATTTCCGCGCTCGCCGGCAACCAAACACACTCAGTCACTGTGTTTTTTTTTCTTTTTTGTGACACATGTTCTATGGTCCAAGTGGTAGAGAAAAGAGGGAAGGAGAGCGGGGGGATGGGGGGAGGGGGGGGGGGGTGCTCGAGGTTTTGGGTAAACAGCTGCAGTGTTTCACTCGTATACGGACGCCGCCTCGGAGATGGTCAAGTTTTCTTGGAGATTTGCTTGCTGACGGCCCTATTGGCGCCCTTTTACGCGCCATTATTATCGCTGGTTGCTTACAGCCAATATCCACTAGCCACCGTTTCGCCGCCGCTATTTTCGCATTTCGTCCCCATGTTCCGTCGCCGTCAATGCTCATTGGTTTAATGTCCCGAGTAGTTTTACCTCAAACAAAGAGCACGAAAGGGCCAGGGTCGTCTCGTGCTTGCGAAAGAGCGTGATGTTGAAATAAGCCAGTCAGAACCCTGGATTTGCTTCATGTTTTTATTTTATGAGAAAGTTCCAATACGGACCACCGCCCAAACGCCTGACTACCCATGCCTGAGACTTCGCAGAGCGTGACGTTTCTTCGCCGGCACCAGATCGCAACATGTAGTCTTATACAGCACTACGGGGCGAAGGAAGTCACCAGCGGGCAAAGGCGTCGCAAAACGATGTTTCGGATAGAGGCCCGCCGGAAGCTGCCACGGCTGCTTATCAAGCCGTCAGCGAGCCATAGAGGGACGTGTCCCAGAATCACCTTTTCCGGTCCATCTCCGTCGAAGCTCAAAAGCGCGGCAAAAACTGCGCGAAAAAAAAAGACGGTATGGGGAAGTCGAATATGTGTCCATGGTGTCGACATGAGCTGCTTTAGGTGCGCCTGCGAGCGTAAAATATATTTGAGATCCTCTGCATAAATTTAGATTAGTGTTTCCTTCGCACTAGGGGCGTATTTTGCCACTGTAAAAGTAATTTCTCAAAACTAGAAATTAACTGTAGGCTTAGAATAATTACAGTTATTTTGTTTTACTTGGAGTATGCTGGTGTAAACTCCACCTTCTTTCCTGCGCTTTGCTTTGTGACTTGACAGCATATTTAATTTGATAGTCTCACCCGTTCCTTATAAATGCCGTAAAACTCCAATTTTGACGTAGAGCTACGTTTTTCTTCCCACTGGCGAGGGCGTTCAAAGCTAGAAAGTCGGTGTCACGAAAGCGTGGTCACAGAGGTGACGTTACGCACATCAAAATAAGATTGAAGTTGTATTGAACGCGGAAAATGTTAAAGAAAGAACTGCAACCTTCCATGCGTGACTACGGTCCTCGCAGCGCGGTACACCAATTACGTGGCGAACATGCCACCGCGTCTACCACGAAGGCGCCGTTGGCTTCTTTCATCCGTACGTGCTTCTCCTTGAAAAAAAGAAACTTCGTATCGCATTTTTGAGAAGCCCAATAGCGCTCCCAGGTTTTTTTCGTCGACTTTCTTGGCACACAATTCCGCATATGCAGCTCAGATATGGCGACCCGGGGGGATGCATAATTGCTTCTACTAGACTCTGAGCCACGGGCATTCACTTCTGATGCAACCGCCATCGTCATACGGCACCAGTCAGCAGACGGATCTGTAGCTGCCATAAACAACGCATCTGAGACGAGTATACAAGTCACAACATCTCTTAAATTACTCCCCTCTTATTTATGGTGCCACCCACACGTAGTTCTGCGGAAATTTCTGCAGCATTGTGCACCAATGCACCGACCAATTTTAATTATTTAAAATGAACGTTGATGCATTACACTGAATTTTAACCGAAATATAAAACGAAATTTAAAAAAAATGCTTTATCAGTGGAATGCATAGAAAAGAAATACTGCGGTACATGTCGAATGGTGTTGAGGGTTCTGTGAGTGCTCACTGTTACCGGCACGTCACCTAGGGATGTCAATATTAGAAGAGTAGTGCTCTGGGATTTTTTTGCAACTTCAACGAGCAGATCACCAGAATGCAGTTTCTTCGTTTTGTAATCACCACCTATCTGATTGTCAAGAACTTTCGCTACAAGGAACGGTGACATCTTTGAGAGAGGATTGTCAGGGACCTCGGAGTGGATCACCATAAATCTTGAAACAGTTTCGTCTTCTTTATCTTTTACTATGACCATTCGTTCGGGACGATGCCTCTTAGCGGCACGTCCAGAACTGGGGGTTTTGGTTTGGGAGGTTGCCATAAGAGGCGAAGTTTTTTCGGACCCTGTTGTGTGCCGCCCACCACGGAGCCCAACATGGGAATAGATAACGCACCATAACAAAAAGGGCTTTGCTGGAGACGTTATGCTATTAGCACTGCCCAGGAACTATAACCAGGTGTGGGACTGGACAAGGGGTCTGTCGCCACCCAAGGTTAGCCCTTGCCGCCAAAGGAGCTGAAGAAGGAAAGAAGAGAAATGAGAAGAGTGAAAAGAAGGAGAGGACAAGGGTGAAAGAAGGGAGGGGATAGTAGAAGATGTGGCGACTAGACTGAATCATCCTGGCCGGGCCTTACCAGGACTCCCGTCTATGAGAAGCGGGGGCCGAAGTGGTGTATTGCCTCACCCGGTGGGCCCCGAAGGGTCCAACCCTGCCCCGGGCTCGGCTCAACCACCAGGATGCCCTTTTCCCCAGACACGGGAAAGCCACGCACAGTCAGACGTGGGCGGGCGAACCCGCATAGCTCGGGGTCCGTGGAGACGCCACTCTCCAAACACCTGCTTTCACAGGTGCCCCCTGCGGGGACGCGTTGATTTGAAGGAGACAGTTAAATTGCGTAAGAACGGTTACTGAACAATTCATGTTTACACTTTGTAGAAAGCCTAGTTATGCATGTTGTAGATACTTAATATATTATACATTCTGAACAGGTTTTCTGCATGCGGGCAGAACGGAACATAAGCAACTGTAGGTAGCATTCGATTCTGAAGTAATTGTATTATCTTAAGAATTGTTGCCGTGGTAGTACCAAACCACTCGACAATATATCGACAATATCTCTATTAGTTGAAACAGTGCATAATTTTTCATCAGTGCTACTTAACAAAGTGAAAACTGTATTTACGTCTATCACCCACAAAAAGCACCCCTCACTTTTCACATACCACATAGATAACCAAGCACTGATCAGGGTTAAAAGATATACTTGATGAGGACTACATATAACACAAAATCTAAAATGAGATAAACATAGCAGCGCGGTTGTAGATAAAGCATCTAGAAAACTATAGTTTCTGAGACGCAAACTACAGGATGCAGCACCGGACACGAAACTCTTGGCGCACAGAACTTTTGTGATTCCTATATTGAAATACGCGAGTGTGATTCAAATCCTTCACACAAAGAATACGACAATAGCTGCAAATGGTGCAAAGAAAAACGATTAGATTCATCTACGCGGTATATAACAGGCATGCTTCAGTTAGTGAGTTACTTAATAAAGCACAATTTCCAACCCTTAAAACGAGAAATATTATGAAAAGATTGAAACAACTCCCCAGGGTAATTCTTCGCATGACCAAAATCAATTGGGACACGTATATATCATTTTCTGCATTTTTCAATACACGTAGCCAACATCCGTATTATATCATTGAGACGTTGCCGCGAAATAATGTTTTCCAAAACTAATTTTTTCCTCGCACTTGCAAAGTTTGGAATAACTTACCCGCTAAAATAACAAGCTCTAGTTCTCAATTTCACCTCTTGAGTCTTTCCGAAAAAAATTCAATGTTGAGTGAAGATTTTGTTAGAACTTGCTGGCTTGTTTTTCATTTCGTGACATATTTGTGTATTCTTGTTTTTGTGTTAATTTGTTTGTTTGATGACTATTTTGTAACCTCATGAATGTAACCATTCTTACAATGTTCCTGGACAAGGAGCAGGAGTATACATAAATAACTAAAAAAGCAAGTGACACTAATTCAAATGAGCAACCAATAGAGATTTATAAAGTTATACTTTACCTGAACTGGGAAATATATATCTATTCCGATATATAAGTCCTGGAACCTATGCTAATTAATTTTTTTAAATACTCCAGCTGATGGTGCCAGGAATGTTTCGTGAAAACAAAACTCCGAGCGTTTTGAATGAGTCAATCAGTTCAATATTTGCTGAGTTTATATAAATCGGACCTAAAAAAGAAATAGGATTTTCGGGGGGTCTAAATATCATAACTTTTGTTTTATGCTTGGTAGAAGAGCGTGTTGGTTTAAGTCATGGATGAAGAAAGAATAAACAATTAAAACAGGGACAACACAACCACATCTTTCAACTAGCAACAGACGAGTAAACTTTCAACAGCGAGCAGCCGACTATACCCAGTAGGAGTGGGGGAGAGAAGGGGAGAGAAGGAAAGATAAAACACGCGAAGTGCAAGTCGGGGTGGTAGGGTTATCTCAGATTTTAAAAATTCAACCTCAGTTTTCGTCAGCAGGAGGGAAGGGTTTGACACGTTATTTTTTGCTGTGGTCATGGCGAATGATTCTATGATTTCCCTGCCGAATCTGCTGTCATGCCCCTCAAGGATTTTTGTGTCATCAAAGAGGGGATGACAACGCAAACACGAACGGGCATGTATGACTATGGGATGATAAGAATCTGGAGAGGCCTTAGAAACTTCGTTGTGATGTTCGCGGAGTCTGTGATTGGTGCATCTGCCGGTCTGTCCTATGTATTGATGGCCACAGCTCAAGGGGATGGAGTAAACTTTCTTCTCTTTGCATGGAATGAATTTCTTTTCGTGTTTGACAGTGCAGCCAATCGGAATCCGGTTGTTGTTCACTTGTTGACAGAGTTGTTTAAGACGCATGCGGCACGAGAAGACAACATTCGTGTCAAACTTTGAGGCAATGGATTTTATCCGGTGGGCTGAATTGTGTACGTAAGGAATGACGGCGAATCGGGCTTTCTTTTTTGTGGCTGGTGACTGGCGATCAGGCCCGCGAATCATCCTTTCCATTACAGATCGGAGAAGGTCGACGGGAAACCCTGCCCTGACAAGCCTCATGTGCTGCAATTTTAAGCTATCTTCTGAAAGATGACAGCAAGACTTCGTGAAGGATGAAGAAAACAACGATTTGATGATACCGTGTTTTACCGACTTCGAATGGGCGCTAGAAAACGGTAGGACAGGTTTGGAAGACCTTTGTTGAAAGGCCCAGCAGAGTCCAGTGGCACTGACATGAAGCCGCAAATCTAGGTACTGAAGACCTTCATTCGATGGTTCTTCCTTCGTGAATGTAAGGCCTGACGAACAAGCGGAAAAAACAGCTGTAATGCTATCTGGAGAAGTTCGAGCAGGATGAATGATTAGGTAATCGTCTACAAATCTGAAAACATGGCAGCCAGGCGCGGAGATGTCCAGTTGTGCTTTTATAGCTCTGTCAACGAATAAAAGGAATAATTCACAGAGAACAGGGGCGACACATGAACCGATGCAAACTCCCTTTTTTTGGCGGTAGATCCCTTTCTCATGTTCGACTAAGGTGGACTGGAGATATAGATGAATCAGGTCCACGAATCCAGCAACAGAGACACCGGAGGAATTCTGAAAATCCACAGCTCCGTGCTCCAAACTTTGTTTTATTGGTATTATTTTTGAAGCGTATCCATCGGTCCATACCCCTAATGTATCCAGTACTGTGCTGGCCATATATATATAAGTTGATGTCCTCCTCAGCAGTAAAAAAAAAAGAGTCGTCTCTTCATCATATATTCTGGCGGGCGCAGCGGCAAAGTAGACAGCGCATACCTGGCCGAGCGGTTATTGTGCGTAGCTCCAAGGCGAAGAGCCGATGTTCGATGCCTGATAACGAATACCTCTGTGAGAGTGCAGATCTTAGGCGCCGGTCTCCGGCTTGAGCGGCGTCGGCGTCACCTTCGGCGTAGCCGTAAATGGAGGACGGTCACCCAACGAACAAACTATGTCTATCAAATCCTAAATTTCACACTCCAACGTTTTCTAGATTGTGTCTCCATTGACAATATTGATTTCGACACCTTAACTTTCAAGAACCTGCGCTTATATTATTGTCCGGATTTTTAATTTCATTTTATGTTTTGCCCTTGGGTGACCCTTGGTTTGTACAAATATCAACCATAGACATGTGCACCGGTTTCACTGTATGCTTTGTCTTTTCCGTAGTTTTCCGCTTGCTTGCTACTGACCAGGGTAAGGGACCCGAGGACCAGTCAAGCTGCTGACTAAACCTTTTTTTCCTTTGGTCCCCGCCCCCCCCCCCCCCCCTCGTTTGATGAAAAATAACAAAATGGTAATATATTTATTAACCGCGCTCGTTGCATTACGTGAAGAATGCAAGTGGGCGTACTCGCGCGTTGCATTATGGGAAATCTTCCCCGTTAAATTTAGCTTGAAAGGTTTCGTTGAATTCTCTCGCTAAATTTTGCGCGGAATTTTTACTGCTTACTTTGTGCTGATAAATTTAGCGGGAAAAATTCCTCACTGAATTTAGCTGAAGGACTTCCACTCAAGACCCCGCTAAAATTAGCGGAAAAAATTACTCTCTAAATTTAGCAGGAAAAACTCTTTGTTTAGTCTCCAGAAAAATTAGCGATAAAAGATTGCCTCCGCTACATTTAGCGGAAAAAATGTCCCCGCTAAGTTTAGCAGAAATATAATACCACTCATTTTAGCGGCAAACATCCCCACTAAATTTGAAGGAAAAACTTTCCTGCTGAATTTAGCGAAAACATTTTTCCAGCTAAATTTGGCGGACACGTTCTCCGCTAAATTTATCAAAATAAGTTCCCGCTAAATTTAGCTGCAAAATTTCCCCAGCTGATTTTAGCGCTGACAAATTTAACGAACATTTTCAAGCTAAATTTATCAAAAAAAAATTCCCGCCAAATTTATCAAAGAGTTTACGATAAATGGGAGGGAAGCAGGAGAGAAGGAGGAAGGGTACGGAGTGGGAGGCGGGGCATACCCTCCCCTCCGCACACTCCCCTCCGTACCCTCCCTTCCTCCTCCTCAAGAGCTGCGCTCCAATTCAGTGTTACAGAGAACCGCTAACATTAATCTTTTTTTGTTTTGTTGTTTCTCTAAATGTGGCGTTCTGGTAAATTCCAGAACAGTCTTGCTTATTCGAGGCCAGAATGTTCTACGCGCCGAACCTTCTACAGCGATTTTTCCAAGAGCCCACGCGTGTACATAAGGGGCGGCGCGTGGCGAGCCGGAGTTTGCCTCCGCCGGCGCTCGATCCAGCGGTTTCACAGACATCGACGCCTGCGAAGCTAACGTTTTTATATTTTGTTGTATGCACAAGTTTGCACCATTAAACGATTATTTTCTCCATTTAATTTTCGCTTCATCATTTGTCATTCGCGATATTTTTGTAGAGGGGCGGGGTATTTAATCTATGCTCATGAAACGTACCCCTCCGAAGACCCCGGCAGAGTGAAGTGCGTAGCACCGGAAGGCTACCCTTCGCGCAAGACTCCGAAGATCGAAAAAGCCGCCGTGCCAAAATGTTACTCCCGGAATTCTGCAGTCCTGCCGCAGAGGGAAAAGAAGAAGACCGCAACGATGACCAATCTGCCTGTCGTTGTCCTATCCGTCGCTGCACGTACGCCAGCGCCCTTCCATGGTGGGCCTTATGAAGGCGTCAAGGACTGGCTACAGCAGTACGAGTTTGTGGCCCAGCCGAACCGATGGACGGGCAAACAGCGCCTCCAGAGTCTTTACTTCACTCTCGATGGAACGGCCAGCACTAGTTTGGGAATCGCAAAAGTTCCTTGACCTCGTGGTCCATGAGGTCAAGGAACACATCAAGGAACACATCCGTCTCAACACAAGGATGCGTTGAGACGGACATCCACCAAGCTTATCGACGGAAAAGGGGCCGAGGATTTTCCTCGAATAAGGTCCCGGAGCGCAAACAAGACCATCACATTTTTCGTTGATGATGCTCTCCATTTCACCGGTCGTACTGCCCCTCAATCGACCGACGAAATGAAGCTTCGTGTGCTAGTACGATGCGTAAAGGATGACATCTTCGGTGTTCTTGTTCGCAAAACCACATCCGACGTTGAAGATTTCCTCAAGGATGACCCGAACCTGGACCGTGCCCTCCTCGCAACAGCCAGCCACTACCATCAGCACTCGAGTATTGCTGCTTTTGCGTTGGGCCACGAGATCAACCCTAGCATCCCCGGCATTCGCGACATCATCTTTGAAGTTGTCCGGGAAGAGGTCCGCAAGGTGCTCCCCGCTGCGGATCGCCCGTGACCGTCATCGCTCGCCGAGGTCGACCGAGAGGAGGTTCATGAAGCCTTCCTGAGTGAAGTTCCCATGAATAGAAATACGCCAGAGGAACCGAAGTTGCACTACGCTGCCATGGCCCTGCGACCGCCACAAACTAACAGCCAGGCCACAGCACCAACCGACGAGACCCACCAATGCCGCAGTATCCTCGTCGCCAGGAAGGACAAGTCCAGTACGTCTACCCGGAGCGACCCCTCACTGAGGACGATCGACGTGTGGAGGACGGCCAATCGACGCCCGTTGGGCTACCCCAGGGGGGAATTCGAACATATCTACCGTCGTTGCACCTACTGGCAAATAGGACTACGCGGCTTTCACCCGAGCAAGCCAAGCCCACGCTGCGGTGAGCAACCGCATGAGACTGAGGAGTACCTTTGACGACCTTAATCTCCCCCGCCTGCACCAAGCTGCGGGTCTCGGTCGTCGGCAACACGACGTCCAGCTTCGTCGATGCACCGACCACGTCGTCAGAGCCAGTCGCCCTTGTGCCGCCGGGAAAACTGAATGGGGCGACTACGGAGGTGAATTTCCGTGGACTCACGACATAAAACGCCTCCACGAACGCTGGAGCGCCCCTACTCCCCCAACGTAACACATCGGAACGATGTCCCGGCCATGCTGCCCAACAACTTAAATGTTGTTATCGACGGCCACGACGCACCGGCACTCGTGGACACCGGAGTAGACTACTCAGCCTTAAATGTGAGCCTCTCTCGCCGTCTTCAGAAAGTGACGACGCCGTGGGATTGGCCGCAGATACAAACCGCTGGACGACACCTCATCACGCCTGTCGGAAGGTGCACTGCTCACGTCGACATTCACGGCAAGACGTGTCCTGTGAAACTCTTCCTTCGACAAGACTGCACCAGAGAGTCATACTCGGAATAGACTTCCTGTGTTAATACGGCGCCATCATCCGCCTTGGAAAGAACAGATTGACATTGCGGACAGCTGTTCCTCCTTCAGAGAAACGTCAAACAGCGTCAGCCGCAGTCAGAGTTGCTGCTGACCAAGTGAACCTGCCGCCGCGACCAACTGTTTTTGTACCCGCAGTGACCGAGGCAGCTTCCTGCGACGATGTTGTCCTGGACGGCAACATTAAATTGCTCACGTTGAAAAACAGCGCGACTGGGACGAGGACGAAACGTCGAAGAGAACACAGGGCAAGCGCTGACTATCAAATGGTTTGTTAATTGAACAAAAGGACGAAAGACAATCAAATAAAAAAAAAAAACGTGGAGTTAAATGTTCGGTCGCTTGCTGGGCGCTAAGTGAAATCTGTCACATTCTTTTTTCTCATCTGATTGTAGAACTGGTTCTCTTCTATCTTTCCTCGGCCGTTCTTGTTACCCTAAATCCAGAAAGCTCACTCTGCTGGGGGTCAGAGCCTTCAAAGGTTGGCTCACACACGAACTGTTGTTCTACGTGATGTTGTACGCTTCAACTATCTCTCGAGATGTTTGGTCGTGGTGTTGATATATATAATGGTGTCTTTTAAGCGTGGTTCGCACTCGCAACCTCGGCGATGTTCCACTAAATGGGAATAAGCGGTGCCTTTCAAGGAATTGTGGTGCTCTTTGATGCGGATGTTCAAACACCGATCAGTGTGCCTGATATAAGAGCGCCCACAAGAGAACGAAAACAGAACACGGCTACAGCATTGCATCATTGCTTCAATTCACATTGGTATTGTAGTACACACTGCGCATTCAGACGTCCCTACACGCCCTCGAGTAAACTACCGAATGGCCGCGTGGGTTAAAGAATGACCGAGGGCGAGCCAAGACACACGACCCAGTGCTGTTAGATCCAAATCGGAAGATTTGGATCTAACAGCCCTGTGTCATTCACGACCTTCATGGTGCGAGAGAAACCGTTTTTTTTTTTGTGTGTGTTAAAGCTAGGGACGATACTGTGCTAGGCACTAGAGTAAGCATAAAAATACGAGTCAGAGAAACATCAATGAAATTAGAACTGTGAAGTGCATAAATTTTGACACATGCTGTGCAGCCTAGAGGCAGCTAGGAACTGATAAAACCATGGAGTGGAAGGGGGTCTATGTGGATGTGCACATCATAGTAGGTGCATACCCAAGCAGCACAAATTCGGCCTATCATTGGCCAATCGCTGGCAATGGTCATTTGGCCAGTGGCAAGACAGTGGAGAACCAATGGCCGAGGACTGGCCTTTTCTGGCCATTGGCCAATGGTCAGTGGCCATCAGCCATCGGTCAAATATTGGCAGATGAATGCCAATCTTTGGCCATTGGCCAAGAGACCATCGCCAGCAATTCGGCAATGCCTGGCCGAAATTCGTGCTGTTTCGGTATTCTCGAAGGCCCCCTCCACCCTATAGTTTCATCAGTTCCTAGTTGCCTCTAGGGCTCTAAGTACCATAGCATGTTTTGAAGGCGACATGCTGCGCTATTCAATTTTGGTTCATACTCGGTACCACCAATTGAAAGCACCTTGAATGTATTTTATATGTACAGCTAGCCTAGGCAGATAGGGTTGAACGCTGTTTTATTGGCCAGCTGCTCGGGTACATTGTCAGAGTTGGGAATGTGTCAGTTTCGACTGTTCCGAGCTTGGGAATGGTCAAGTATAGAACAGCATCATCTAAGCTGGCATTTTACTGCAATAACGTTAAGAAAATTATATCCCAGAAAAGCCGGCGAGTGTTTTGGTGGAACAGGAAAAGTCGTGATTTGTCATTACGGTCACGACATTACACTCATATGACCTCGCGCGGTAATTTCAAACAACCCACAACGCTCACGTGTGGTATGAAAATGATTGAAACATGACATGTGATGCAAATTAAAGTCGCTGCTTGTCTTCGATGATTTTACCCTACAGAGCAATTTCATTTGACCTGAAGAAAACATTTGACGAATTTTAAGTGGGATTCAAACCCACGGCCCTTCAGTTGCGAGCCAGACACGCTACTGACTAGACCACAAACACGCTTGCATGGCTTGAGAATGACCGGAAGTTTAATAATAATAATAAAAATAATAATAATAGCTTTATTTACCATGTATAAGCATGGTGGGGGCTGAGGAAAAATAGTGTCCAAGCAGCTTGACTGGTTCTCAGCCCCTTTCAGGTACATACAGTGGCGAGAAAGACATTAAAAAGGACACAAGAAATTATATAATAATACAAGGTACTTTCATCATAACAATGAACAACAGACAACTATCAGCAATACATCAAACAAGAGTATCACTTGCCTATAAAAGAAATCGGGAAGTTGTACACAAGAAAGGGAAAGCTATCCAAGAGGTTCTAAGATGCTTCAACACAACATATTGTGAGGGTGTTTTTGGTCGCTTCAAGAAGAAGAAAAATGCCAGTTGTTTTCTGGTCGAGATCTATATCAGCACGCGGTACCGGAGTCTCGTGTCCCAGCCCCAGCAGCGCGCAGTCCCGCGCACGGACGATCGCGCTTCCCACGCCACAAATGCCCCCTTCGAAGAAAAGGCCATCGTTGCCTTAAGAGATCAGGAGGGAGGGAGCCGCGGATAAAACATCTTAAGGCGGCCAACATGTACGATGTGTCGACCGGTGGTTCGATTATCAGATGGTGGGTTGACAGGCTCAACTAGGTAGTTGACCGGGGAGGTCTCATGAATGGCTTTGTATGGGCCCTTGAACTTTGGAAGAAATTTTTCACAGCGACCAGATTGACGGAACGGGAAGAAGATTAAAACGAGTTCACCTGGAAGATAGTGTACGTCACGGTGTTGGGCGTCGTAACGACGTTTTGATGCGTCTTGGTGTCGCAGTGTGCGAGATCGTGCAAGCTGACGAGAAGCTTCGGAACTGGACGTGAATTGGGTCATGAGGTCTGTGGTGTTACCAGCATATGCGACCGGCTCGAGTTACCTAGCGGGCGCGGCCGTTTCGAGACCTCACGGGGTTTCGTGTTAGCCGGCGGCCGGAGGCACCGCTGAGTCGGAGTCCAAGGCAAGAGCCTCCTTCTCAATCTGAGCATAACGCGACTCAGCCGGTGTTAAAGACCTTGAGGCGAACGCCACTGGACGGCGTTCATTCTTTTCTTGCTCTTGGAGCAATACTGCGCCTAGACCAAATGCAGAGGCGTCTGCGGAGAGTATTGTGGGATACCGCGGGTCGTATTTAGCCATGCAGCGGTTTGAACATATCATTTCTTTTATGCTAGCAAGTGCATCTTCCTGGGCTGGACCCCAGGTCCACTCGCGACCCTTTTGCAGTAGTTGCCGCAAGGGAGCACTCGTTTCCGACAGATGCGGGAGAAATCGTGCGAGGTGATTAGCCATGCCAAGAAACCTACGCACATTAGCTACTGTTCGTGGCGTTTCTAAGTTTTTGATAGCAGTTACCTTGTCCGGATCGGGTTTTATTCCATCCTTGCTGACGAGGCAACCCAAAAACGAAATTTCGGTGACCCCGAAACAACATTTGGATTTGTTCAAAGTTACGCCCGCCTGTGCAAGTGTTTCAAGCGTCTGCTGGAGGCGCTTGTCATGCTCAGCCCTTGTGGCACCATAAACCAAGATATCATCCATGAGGTTAACAACGCCCGGTGCACCCGCCAAGATTTCTGACATTCTTTTTTTGAAAATATTCGGGGGCCGAAGTAATTCCGAAAGGTAGACGTTCGAAGCAGTACCTTCCGTAGCGAGTTATGAAAGTTGTTAAGAGCTGGCAGTCTTTTGACAGTTCAACTTGATAGAACCCTGAGTTGGCGTCTAGTTTTGAGAAAACTGCTGCCCCACTCAAAAGACCCAGAGTGTCATCGACGGTGGGCAGTACATAACGCTCCCTGAGGACACATCGATTCAGCTGAGTTAGATCGACACAAATGCGAACATCTCCCGAGGGTTTCAATACTGGGACCATTCGAGCGCACCACTCTGTAGGCCCTTCTACCCTTCGTATCACCCCCTGACGTTCCATGTTTTCGAGTTGACGCTTGACCGCGTCCCTCATCGGAATAGGAACTCGACGTGCCACATGGACTGAGTGCGGAACAGAGCCCGGCTTAAGGCGGATAGTGTACTCTCCGGTGAAAGTTCCTAGCCCCTGGAACAGCTGAGGGTAGTGAGACTCATAAGCTTCGCTATATCCCACTCCATTCACAAATTTTACTACTCCTAGTTCTTCCACCGCTGGAAGTCCCAAGAGTACTGAGCGCAACGACGCAACAACGTATACCGTCTGCCTTATCGTTGCCTGTTTCCAGCGGATGTTTGCGTTGAACTTTCCCAGAACCTTTAGGCGTTCGTCGCTAGGACCGGTCAAGACAACACCTGTTCTTTCTAGTCTCGACGGGATGCCAGGAAATGTAGATGGCACCACGGATACCTCTGCGCCCGTGTCTACCTTCGCGAAAACAGGGGTCCCATTAATGGAAACCTGAATGAACCTGGCTTTCGCGGAATCATTTCCAACAGAACCGAGGAAATGCTCCCCATTGTCCGTTTGAAGCGATGAAAGTCCTACCTTCCTAGGAGTGACGGCTTTCTTGCGGCAGACCACACTGAAGTGTCCTTTCACGTTGCAGTGGTGACACTTCGCTGACTTGGCTGGACAGGCCGACCTTGGATGGGACGCTTTTCCGCAGAACAAACACCGCTGGCCACTGCCTTGTCGAGGCGTCGCGACGCCGCGACGGGTTGAGTCTTGCGTCTTGTACCAGCCCTGTGCCGAGCTCGACTTCTTGGCGACGAAGTCCACTTCCGTTTCCGCTGCCGATATGACTGCGTTGTCACCGGCCCCCGGTCGAAGTTCCTGCTGTTGCTGGTGGATAGTTTCCTTGAGTCGCGCTTTGGCAAGCGCGGTCGCCAGCGTGAGGTCTGCATCCATCTGGAGGGTTTCGGAGAGTTTCGCGTCCCGAAGTCCGACGACGAAGCGGTCGCGAATCATCCGATCCTTGAAGTTTTGGAAGTCGCACCTCTCTGCCACAGTGTGCAGAGCCGTGACAAACTGGTCAACGGTCTCGCCTGGCTTCTGACTGCGACGGTGGAAGCAAGCGCTTTCGTACACAATGTTGCGGGCCGCGACGAAGTGACTGTCGAATCGTTCTTTGACGACCTGGTAGTTCTTCTCGTCGTCGGCTGACAAGCCAAAGGTTTTGAAAATTTCCCTTGCCTGTCGCCCCATCGTGAACAGCAAAGTTCGTACTTGGGCTTCCTCGCTGCGCTCGTTCAAGCCAGACGCAAACCGGTAGTCGTCGAAAGCTTGCGACCATGTGGGCCATTCCGCCGTCTTGTCGAAATCGAAGGCTGGTGGCTGCTGGACGGCGAACATGCCTGATGTTAGTGGCTTCCGCTCGTCGCCTTCCATGCCTGCTGAAATGCGAAATTAACTGGCCACTTCTGACACCATGTACGGCTTTCGAGCAGCGTTAGGCCGCTGCTCGGGCCTACGACGCCAAAGAAAAGACAGAGACCCGCCCTCAAGGCCCAACCAGACAACCCCCTTTATTCGTCTTCCTTACGTATATATACATACAGCCGGGAGCCTGGCAACAGGCTGCGATCTTTCTAGAACATTGCGTCATCTTTAGTCGACCCGGCGCAGCCTTGGCCGTGGCCTTGGACTCCGACTCAGCGGCGCCTCCGGCCGCCGGCTAACACGAAACCCCGTGAGGTCTCGAAATGGCCGCGCCCGCTAGGTAACTCGAGCCGGTCGCATATGCTGGTAACACCACATTTCCCTCTCTTTTTTCTTTTTCTTTTGAACATTTGATACACAAAGCAAACACAAGGTAATGTCATGCACTCGCGTAACTCAACAAAAGTACAAAAGAAAGTGACAGGACATTTGACATTCGCTAAGTACAGTTTTGAAAGGTTAACAAGCAACCCCATAGCGGTGCGGTTTTCGCACCTCGCGTCTCGAGCGTGTCACATGAACGGGAGGTGAACCACGGGGCAACGAGCTATGTGACTTGACACCCTCATCAGAATTGCCACCCTGCTCTTCTTGCAACCCAGAGAAACTAGAGCTCGTGGTAGGCGAGTCAACGCCGCCGGGAATATCGTAACTGCCCTCGTTTGGTTTGAGGTACACGAGAAATCTCCTGTTTCGTTCTAATTCCGATCCCGAGGGCATTTTAAGAACGTACGACCTTGGCCGATTTGCAGGTCGTAGGACTGTGGCTGCTTCTTTGCAGTCTTTCACCCAAACTTGGTCACCTGGCCGCAGTGGAGGTAGTCCCCTAGCCGCGTGACGGCGATCGAAATTTTGTTTTTGCTTTGCTCTCGCGGCACGGTCTTTTTGGCGAACACGGTTCTCGTTTACTATCTTAGGCTCCAGCTTGCTGGGATGCAGCGGAATCGTAGTCCGCAGCCGTCGGCCCATAAGCAGTTCGGCCGGACTTTTCCCTAGGGGCCCCGGTGTGTCCCTGTAATCTAACAAGGCGAGGTAGGGGTCACTAGACTTTTTGATAAGGCTCTTTATGGTTTGAACCATCCTCTCTACCTCCCCGTTAGCCTGCGGGTACCTCGGGCTCGACGTGACGTGCTGGAATCCATACTCTCGCGCAAAACACTGGAATTCTGAGGAGACAAATTGCGTTCCATTGTCCGAGAAAACTACATCGGGTACTCCGTGCCGTGCAAAAATACTTTTCAAGTGGGTGATTACAATGCCACTGGTGATTCTGGTGAGGCGGGCTAGCTCTGGGTATCGGGACAGATAGTCGACAACTACCAAGTAGTCAGCACCGTCGATTTGGCACAAATCGACACCAACCTTCTGCCAAGGCAGTTTTGGCGTTTCGGTCTGAATCATAGGTTCCGCATTCTGTTCGCGGGATTCCGCGCACACCCGGCAGTTGTTTACCAAAGCGGAAAGGTCCGAGCCCAAACCCGGCCACCACACAGACTCACGTGCCCTCGATCGACATTTTACAATTCCTTGATGGCCGTCATGCAGGTGACGCAGCACCTCGGCCCTTTGACACTGAGGAATGATGAGCCGTGTGTCCTTCATCAGTACTCCATTACAAATGGTGATTGTCGCTCTCGCTTGCCAGTACGGTTGTAAGAAAACCGGCAGCGACTGATAGCTAGGCCACTCTTTCCGGCAGAAGCGAACTAGAGTTTGACAGATTTCATCTGCCGCCTGGCCTTGCTTTACTTTTTCGATATGGCTAACTTCGGCCACGCTAGCGATGCAGCCCTCCACGAACTTTGTGAGATCCGATACAGACATTCCGCTCGAATCTGTTCGCCTCTCTCGGAGGGGTGCTCTCGATAGAGCATCCGTAGTGAAAAGGTTCTTTCCAGGCACGTAGACAACGCTAAAACTGAAGCGCATGAGCCTCATTCGAAACCGCTGAACTCGCGGAGGAAGCAAGTCAAGTGGAGCTTTCCCCAGCAAGGTCACCAACGGCTTGTGATCCGTTTCAAACTGCACTTCGAGCCCTCTCAGGTATCCCTCAAATCTCTCCGCCGCCCAAGTCTGTACTTAGCGAATGTCAAATGTCCTGTCACTTTCTTTTGTACTTTTGTTGAGTTACTCGAGTGCCTGACATTACCTTGTGTTTTCTTTGTGTATCAAATGTTCAAAAGAAAAAGAAAAAAGAAAGGGAAATGTGGTGTTACCAGCATATGCGACCGGCTCGAGTTACCTAGCGGGCGCGGCCGTTTCGAGACCTCACGGGGTTTCGTGTTAGCCGGCGGCCGGAGGCGCCGCTGAGTCGGAGTCCAAGGCCACGGCCAAGGCTGCGCCGGGTCGACTAAAGATGACGCAATGTTCTAGAAAGATCGCAGCCTGTTGCCAGGCTCCCGGCTGTATGTATATATACGTAAGGAAGACGAATAAAGGGGGTTGTCTGGTTGGGCCTTGAGGGCGGGTCTCTGTCTTTTCTTTGGCGTCGTAGGCCCGAGCAGCGGCCTAATGCTACAAGGTCGTTTTCGGGATGTTCGTTAGGATAAGGTAGGATTGTGTCGAGGGTTGAAGATTGGTCACGGCCATAGAGCAAATAAAATGTGGAAACTTCAGTCGTTCTCTGAACTGCCGTGTTGTAGGCGAACGTAGCAAAGGGAAGAATAGTGTCCCAGTTGGAATGGTCCGAATTGATATACATTGAAATCATTTTTGTTAGGGCGTGATTGAAGCGCTTGGTGAAGCCGTTTGTTTGTGGATGGTAAGGCGATGTCGTGCGATGGTCCACCTTGCATGCTTGGAGGAGAGCTTCGACTGTTTGTGCCAGAAAGGACTGTCCCCGGTCTGTGATTAGGACCTGGGGGGAGCGATGTCGTAGGATGATATGGTGCAGAAAGAATCGTGCAACGCTCTCGGCAGTTGCATCGGGAAGAGCTGCCGTTTCCACGAATCGAGTGGTGTGATCGATGGCTACGAGGATCCAACGGTTCCTTGTGGTGGACTGGGGAAGAGGTCCAAGGAGGTCCACGCCCAGTACGTCGAAAGGTTAGGACGGTGGAGTTAGCGGTTGCAGGAGGCCGGTGGGTGCCGATGATGAACGCTTGTATCGTTGACATTGTGGGCAGGAACGGACATATTTGCAAATGGTGCGGTACATACCGGGCCAAAAGAAACGGTTGCGGATGCGCACGTAGGACTTGAAACGGCCGAGATGTCCTGCGGTGAGATCGTCATGAAAATGATGAAGGATTTCGGTACGGAATTCGGATGGAACAGCCAGTAACCAGCGCCGACCTCCGGGCATGTAATTCCGGCGATAGAGATGACCGTCAATTAGACTGAAGTTTTGCGTCTTCTTAATAAATCTTTGTTTAGTAGACAGGACGGTTCCATTGAGGTGTTGAAGTATTGTTCGTATCCAGGGGTTAGGATGTTGGGCGGAGAGAAAGTTGTGAGATAAAATGGTGGCGAGAATCGAAGGTGGGACGGTGGTCGACACTTCTGCGTCGGGCATAGTGCTCGGTGGAACAGGGCAGCGTGAAAGTGCATCAGCATCATTGTGTTTACACCCTGACTTATGTATTACCGCGAAGTCGTATTCCTGAAGACGAAGTACCCAGCGTCCAAGACGGCCGGAGACGTTCTTGATGGACGAAAGCCAGGAGAGAGCGTGGTGATCGGTTACTGCCTTGAAGTGGCGGCCGTATAGGTAAGGTCTAAATTTGTTTATTGCCCACCCTACGGCAAGACATTCTCGTTCAGTAGTTGAGTAATTGGTTTCTGGTTTCGTTAGGGTTCGACTGTCATATGCAATGACCTGTTCTAGAGATGAGTTATTTTGCTGCTGCAAACGCACACCTCCTAATCCGTGTCCCCTTGCGTCGGTGTGGAGGGCTGTAGCGGCCGTGGGATCGAAAAAGCACAAAAAAAGCGGTGATGTGAGTATGGCTTGAAGAGAAGTAAGCGCAGTTGAGCAAGGTTCGGTCCATACAAATGGCACGTCTGTTTGAAGCAGCCGATCCAACGGAGCTGCGATTGTTGCAAATGCTTGGACGAAACGACGGAAATAGGAAGCGAGGCCTAGGAAGATTCTCAGTTCCTTCACGTTTGTGGGGCAAGGGAAATGGGTAACCGCACGAAGTTTTTCAGGGTCTGGACTAACATCTGCGTCGCTGATGATGTGGCCGAGAACTTTCACTTTTTTTGGCACCAAGGTGACATTTCTTGGTGTTGTGCTGAAGACCCGAATTAGTAAGGCACGACAAAACTTGGGATAGTCGAAGCAAGTGATCGTGGAACGTAGCAGAAAACACAATATTGTCGTCTAAATAGCACAAACAGGTCTTCCATTTCATGCCGCGAAGAACTGCATCTATCATTCTTTCAAATGCGGCAGGTGCGTTAGAATGTCCGAAAGGCATTACATTAAATTCGTAAAGACCATCTGGACTCGTGAAGGCAGTTTTCTCTCTGTCTTTCTCGGCCATTGAAATTTCCCAATATCCCGATCGTAAGTCAAGTGATGAGAAGAATAAGGAACCTTGTAAGTAATCTAGGGCGTCATCAATGCGTGGAAGCGGGTAAACGTCCCGGCAGGTAACTTTGTTCAGACGGCGGTAGTCAATGGAAAAACGTACCGATCTGTCTTTTTTTCGGACTAAAACTTCAGGTGATGACCGTTAACTTGACGAATGTCGTGCAGCACCTTTTTGAAGCATCTCATCAACATGTTCTTGAATTATTTTACGCTCGCTGAGAGAAACGCGGTATGGTCGGCGTCGGATAGTTGCGAAGTTTCCAGTTTCAATGCGGTGTTCTACCAGATTGTTTTTTCCGAGAAAAGGGGATGAATTGTCAAATATACTTCTGTATTTGTTCAATACAGTAAATAGCTGGTGTTGTTCTGCACTGGATAGCGATGAATCAATTGTTTTGCAAAGTAGGTTTGATGTAGACGGCGAGAAAGGCATTTTAGCCGACGTTGCAGCTTACTTCCTGTTCATTGAGCCTGGCGATGGTTGCATTCTGAGTAGACTCGTTATTTGCAAGAGAAAAGCTGACTGGTAAGAGTACGCTTTGATTAGTCGTGTTGGTGGCGGCGAGCGTAACACGCCCCGAAGAAACAGTGGCGAGTGTATAGGGCACAATTATTCCCTTTCCCAAAAGGACTTCGTGGCGTGGTGCCAGGAGAATATCCCCTGTCAAGTGAGGGGGTGCCTTAAAGTAAAGCAACGACGTCTGGTTAGGCAGAAGTTCTATATCTCCGATGAGGCGTAGCTTGTTATCTTGTTCTGAATGAACCGCCTGAGCGTACGTATCTGCGTCTGTCGATAATTCTAAAGTTCTGTAATCAATGATCGCATGTGCAGATTGAAGAAAGTCGCAACCAAGAATAAAGTCGTACGTACATTTCGGCTAGACTATGAATTCTACAATGTAGACGCGGTCTTGGATGACTATGGTGGCTGTGCAAATGGCGGAGGCTGGAATCAGCTCGCTTCCAGCGCTGCGTAGGAAAGAGTTTCTAAAAGGAGCTTTTACTTTGCGCAGTTGGTTGCATACGTCGATGAGCATAACAGATACTGCCGCACCCATATCCACAAGTGCAGTGAAATGATGATTATTGATTGTAATGTCGATCAGGTTTGTGGGGGAACGAGGAGTTGAGTTGATATTGGAGTTGAGTGCTTGCAGTTTTACCTCCGAAAACTGCAAGAATTAGTTTTCCGGACGAGAAGACGATCGGTGGCGTGCGGGGATCAATGGCGAGATTGACCGATATTTACGACGAGGAAACGGTGATCGTGAGCTTTCGTAGCGTGGAGGTGAGTCTGGGCGCTGGTATTCGTCGTTGTAATTTCTGTTGAAGTAGTATCTCTTCGGCCATGTTTGAGAGGGCTGGGAGTTGTAGTGTCTTTTGTAGCTTGGTCTGCTTTGCCATGTGGTATTTTCATCAGCTTGACGACGTCGACAAAATCGTGCTACGTGCCCAGGAATGCCGCAGTAAAAACACACCGGGCGGGTATTTGGTGTCGTGTACGTCCTGAATGATGAGGGACGTTCGTAATTAGAGGAGGTAAAAGCTGCGAGTTGTGGGATGTGTGATGAAGCTTGGTTTGGAGAGGGTGCTAGCGGTGGCTGCCGATTCTCTTCGTAGGCGGATGGTTGTGGGGTGAATGACACAGGTGTAGCAATGGAAGGACGGGCAACCTGCGTAAGTTCATCTCTAATAATGGTGCGCGGTTCCGCGGTGGGAGAGGTGTTGAGGGCTGGGAGGGGTCCAAAATATCGTGCGAGTTCCTCTCGGATGATGGTTCGGATAGTGTTGTGGAGCAGATCGCCTTGAGGCAAGGGAAAAATGGCCGCCTTGGATGTCGGCAACGTATCGGTTTTGGAGATCCTTTGCCGTCGAGCTGCCTCTAATGATTGACAGAGAGATCGGATGGAACTGACGTCAGTGGGAGGCTGCAGTAGAAAAAGGTGGAATGCTTCTTGGGCAATGCCTTTTAAAACGTGGCGTACACGGTCTAATTCAGGCATAGCAGGGTCGACTTTGCGGCACAGGGTAACAATATCTTCAATGTAGGCAGTATATCTTTCAGTAGGAAGCTGGGTTCGGACAGTCAAGCGCCTGCGCGCAGCGGCCTTACGGTCCTCAGGGCGTCCAAAGACCTCGTGAATACGAGATGAAAATGCTTCCCATGATGTCATATCGGATTCATGGTTAAGGAACCATGTCTTGGCGACGTCGCTGAGATAGAAAGCAACGTTCGACAATTTAGTGTAGTCGTCTCACTTGTTGTGGAGGCTTACTCTTGAGTAGAAATCCACCCATTCTTCGACATCTTCGTCGCCGATGCCAGAAAACACACGGGGGTCTTGTTGGCGAGAGGACATGTAGAGCAGCGGTGGCTGCGGTGGCATGCCCATCAGATGAGGAGGAGTTGATTCGAGAATTCCCGTTGCCCCGATGGTCGATGTGAGTGGGGTTTCTATTGCCGGGGTGAGGGTAGGTGGGGAGGTGGTTGGTACCGTGAGCAGTGATGAAGAAGTGGACGTCATGAGAGGAGATGTTGTCGACATACCTTGTGCTGGGGGTAATGCCCGAGTTCGTAGCTCCAGGTTGGTCAGATGAAAGCGGAATTCAGCCGGTCGTACTTTCCTCTTGAGTATAGAAAGGAAATTCCCGGCACCTCCACCAAATTGTGAGGGTGTTTTTGGTCGCTTCAAGAAGAAGACAAATGCCGGTTGTTTCCTGGTCGAGGTCTATATCAGCACCAGCTACCCGAGTCTCGTGTCCCAGCCCCAGCAGCGCGCAGTCCCGCGCAGTAACGATTGTGCTTCCCATGCCACAATATACATATATGTATATACATGCATACATACACATCTATACCACATACATATATAGATTCACATACACATACACATGCATACAAACACACACATATATATTATACACACGTACATACACATACACATAGGCGCACATATATATACACACATACACACGTACACACAGACATACATATGTGTGTTTTTATGCTTCGTACATTGCGCGAAGTTCACTATATCTGCAAGTGTACAGATCAAAATGAACGTGGTGATAGTTGTATAAAAGGGATGGTAAAAGATGACGGAGACATTTTTTTCCCGAGTTTAGTCGAGTTGTAGGGACTACCGAGCTCTCTTTGTTTCTTGTACAGTAACTAGCTTTGCGACAAGAAGAAATAGATCTACTCAATAAGATACCAAACATGTCGGAGCAAACATTAGGCCCCAAGTAAACGCTACGAAAACACACCATCCAGTTCGTATATCAAAGAGGCAGCTACGGCAAACACCATGAAGTTCAGAAGCCAACAAATTCAAGACATCAACCATTCGTTTTTTTAGCCGCACTTTCGGAAATACGGGTTGGGGGGAAAAAAAAGAGAAAAATTATACAGTTGTTAGTCTGCGCCAATTCATGGATGTTTTGTCTGTCCTTCTGCTTTAACCTCATTTCTCCAGTTTTTTCTGCGTAACTACGCAGCGCAACATTCCATCAAAGTAACTAGAGGTTTTTATTTGCAGTTGGGAAAGATATCGTATATAACTTATATTTCTCTGTGTTTGTAATTTATAGCGAGCACTCAAACGATATCTGTATAGGTTGTGTGCCCTAATAATGCGAGAACGACGAAAGAAAATTGAACTTGGTGTTTCATAAGGGGCGTAATAGATGTGGCGAACATATTTCTGTTGTAATAAATGAATACGCTGTAGGTTTGAAGATGTACTTGTGCCTCAGAATAGTTGACAATAGTTTAGGTGTGAGTAAAACAGTGAATTATAAAGAAGCAATTTAACTTGTGCGGGAAGGAGGTATCGAATGCGTCCAATTATGAGAGTAATTTGCGCTATTTTTGTTAGCAAGTAGTTTACATGAGCGTCCCATAGCATGTCGGCGGAAAATATGATACCGAGACACCTGAAATTATCACCTCTTCTATACGGCGTAAATTAAGGAAGATTTCTGGATGTGTAGGAGCGGGCTTGTTTTTGGGTCTGAATATAGCCGCCTTTGTTTTTCTTTCATTTACTTGCATAGCGTTAACTGCCGAGCAGTTCTCGGGTGTTTTTATTGTATTATTACATCGATCTATAGGTTCATGAATGTCATGGCCAGAGAAAAATATGCTAGTGTCATCCGCATATACTATAAATTTGGCTGTGTGGCTAATATTTACAATATCGGTAAGATAAACGTTGAAGAGTAGTGGTCCTAATATGCTGCCATGTGGCACACCACAAAGTACTGGTTGAGCCTTTGAACGTATATTGTTAATCTGGACAACCTGTTTTCGATTAGATAAATAAGATTTTAGAAGCAATAAAACCCGTCCTCGGATACGGTAGCAGTTCAGCTTTTGAAGCAAAATGTCATGATTTACTAAGTTAAAAGCCTTTGAAAAATCCTCAAATACACCAAGAACGATGGCTTTGTTTTCAAATTATGTTAGTATGCATACTTTTTGTTCATGTAATACGAGTTCGCTTGATTTGTTTTTACAAAAGCCGAATTGGTGTGGCGTCAACAAGTTAAACTTATCAATAAATCCCGAAAGTCTCGAGTGCAAAAGTTTTTCAAATACCTTTAAAAAAACTGGCAGGATGAAATTTGGCCTATAATTTCCCAGATCATTTCTATCTCCCTTTTTGTAAAGTACTGTAATCTTTGCTTTTTGCATATTTGATGGGAAGACAGCTGTCTCTAAACAGGTGTTAAATATATAAATGAGGATAGGCGCGATTATATCAGCTACATGCTTTACAGGCCATATTGTCACCGGGTGGTGACCAAAAACAATAAATAAACAGGCAGAAATAAACGTTTAATGTGGCGAACTTGTGCCATAAATAAAATGGTACAAAAGATAATAACAGCGTCGCGGGCGTCGAAGTCGGCGTCGTAGCGGAGTCGAACGCTGGGGCGAAACTCAGTCCGGTTCGCCACGCGGCGCCCCTTATCTACAATCGGCACGAAATGCAACCCGAACGCCGGAACCCGTGGCCATCGAGACGGGCTGCTCCACCTGGTGGGCCCCTTAGAACTAATGAAAGTGCGCCCGGGGTTCGAGGATGCGGGTCCTACGAAGATGTGGTCGACCCTCGCGCGGCGCGTCTGGGACTTCCGCGTTTCGCCGGTGGCGCGCTGTAAGCGCCGTCACTCAGGGTGTTGTTGTGTCACCGTACTGTCGTCCGGTCGACATCCGCGGCTTGCGCGCGGCGCGAGAAGGTCCATGCCGGGAGCAGCAGCAAGCTGCTTGCGCGCGCTCCAGCGGTGCACGCTCATGGAGTCGTCTTCTCCTGGCGTGCGCAGTTTTATTGTTTGTTAAAAGTATCGTTATTTTATAATTAGCAGTACTTATAGCAAAACACCGCGACATACAAGACAGAACCACATGGCACGCGCGGTTTCTGAGAAATAGTGGGACGTCATAGGCGCGAAATAAAGTTCGTTTATTGGCACAACCGTACTCTTTCTGAAAAAAAAAAAATGCTGCAACAGACCGCGACGCGGATACCCCGGCGCCGCAGCAGCAGCTCCGGCAACAGCTTGGGCCGGCTAAATAAAAGACCCTGTCCGAACAGGACGTATCGCAAACAGCTATAGTCATTTTAAGTGGCAGCCCATTATCCACAATAAACAGGATCGTGCAGGCGTTCCATTAAGAGCAGCGGATCTCCTAGTACTTCGTGAAGTCGCCTCCAGCAGCTAAGACGGAAGCCATTCGACGAGGCATACTTTCAAAGAGGCTGGCTATCAGGTCCGAAGCGCGCAGCCGCTCCCACTCAGCTTCGACCGCATCCCACCAGTCGTCCGCCGAACGCCGATGGAGAGGCCGGTGGGAAAGGCCCTTCTTCATGGCCCCCCAGATATTTTCAATGATGTTCATGTCAGCTCCTCGGGGGGGCCACTCAAGAACCATTACACCCCGGTCTTCCAGCAGCTCTGTCACAGACCGTGCCATGTGGACTGGGCTGCGGTCTTGCTGGAGGTAGAAGCAGCCGTCGCTGAACGGGCCGTCCATAACGTACGGCAGTAGAACCGTCTCGACGACGTCCATGTAAGCGGCGGCGTTGAAGCGGCCATCAAGGCGCACCAGGGGACCCAGTCCGTCCTTGGAGAGCGCGCCCCACACGCTCACGGAGCAGCGGCCACTACTGGCGACGCGCTGGAAATTGACCGGGTCGAACCTGAAAAATTTGTAAATTATTTCGTCAGCGCTTGTCTAAGTTGAATTGTCTATATGGCATAAGTTACATGAACTAGCGCGCCCAGCGCTATGACTTTCGGAAAAACTGGTGCTAGGAGTAATTGTGTTTGTCAAACATCTAAAATAAAAGCACTGCTGATTCTCCGCTTTTAAGACAGAGTAAACTGAAAAATCAATCGCCTAGCATTCTCAACGAAATTGTGCAACTCTTCGATGATTAGCCAAACACTTAACTGGTCCGGTCGGCTCGCCAGATTCGCTGTGTCCCAGCGCGTCGTGAAGGCAGATTCATCGGTGAACAGTACGTCCTGACAGTCTGCCACTGTCTACGATGAATGTTCTTGAGCGAAGAGCAGCCGCTTGTGCCTGTTGTCAGCCGAAATCATCGGCTTTTTAGCAGGCACGCGGCTGCGCAGGCCAGCTTCGTGCAGCCGCTCACGTATCGTCCAAACGCTGACTCTGAGGCCCAGTTCATTGCAGATTTCTTTAGCCGTCAGTGTTGGGTCGTCTACTGCAGCAGCCACGATCATTAGGTCTTCATCGTCCGTCGTCACCTTTGGTCTTCTGCCACGCGGAAGGTTTTCGATACGCTGTTCGTAACGGAACGCTTGCAAAATCCTATTGACAGTCGACTCAAAGTGGCAATGCAGGCGAGTTGGTTCATCGTTACAAAATGGAATCAGCGCGCAAACAACGAAGACACAAGGAAGAGAAATTGACAGGACAAGCGCTGGACTTCAACTGAACGTTTATTGAAAAAGAAACTAGCGAGGAAAACAAACAAACCACCAAATCATCACCCCATCAAAACGTGCTCAAAAAAGCTACCTCTCTCTTAAGTAAAAAAACCGATGTTTGGCTGACGCATTGGTCACCTTCCTTTCCTATCTCAAATGCTTCGAGCAGCTCGCGTGCTGTCTTATCGGCCCCTCTTCCCAAAATCGAGATGCGATCAAATATCGGCTCGCACGAGCAAGTGCTGCAGTGTAAAGGCAAGTGACCGCCCGAGGTTGATCGCAGCGAAAGCGCGTGTTCACGTGCTCGGTCATTAACACATCGGCCAGTCTGGCCGATGTATACTCGACCACAGCTTAACGGGATCCTGTAAACTACCCCCATCGCGCACTCGACGTACTTGTTTCTGTGCTTTACGGAACATCTATTCCTTCCCGTTCCCCTGTCCGCCACTCTGGGGCATAGCTGCAGCATCTTGCAGGGCGCCGAAAAGACAACCGGTACATCATACATGACAGTCGACACCGGGCGGCCGCTTAACCTGGCTATAGCTCTTCGCGATAGGCCCTGCTCAGACAGCGTGATGAATTTATTCCGCTCCGGAATTGATACGCCTGGCATATCGGTGGTTACCAAAGAGAGCTTCAGCGAGCGATTCCTCGCTTTTTAGAAGAATCGACTGATAACCTCGCACGAAAACATGGCCATCGCTTATCAAAACCGAGGCATCCGCGTCGCGGTTTGTTGCAGCATTTTTAATTTTTTTTTCCGAAAAGAGTATAGCCCTGCCAATAAACAAATTTTATTTCATGTCTATGACGTTTCACTATTTCTCAGAAACGGCAAATGCCACGTTTTTCACCGAAGCCTCCGCGTAGTTCCGATGACACGTCATTGAGCACTACGGGTCTTCTGTGCGCGAAATGTTTCAACTTTCATTTCGCCCTTGCGATACACAAAGCAATATTTAATGGTAGCCTTGAACAGATATGACTGGGCATTTGATACATAAAACCGATAATTAATGGGTCCGCTGGACAGTTCGAACCACATTCTGCAGAGAGTGACGTATCAAGTCACTACAATCAAGGAAAATGTTTGCTGAGTGCGCGAGTCAATAGACCTGCATTATGGCGCAGCGAGGCATACGAGCCTGAAGAACAAGGGAAGTTAATGGACGAGCTCTGGGAGTGGACGTATGGATGTGTTCATGTATTATATACTAAATATTTCTAGTAGCAACCTTCAGTTGGGAGTCAGCACTCGTCATATTTTCCAACTTGTTCTTCTGTCTCGTATGTCGAGCTGTTTTGCTATAAGTACTGATAATTATAAAATTACGATACATTTAACAAACAATAAAACTGCGCACGCCAGGAGAAGACGACTCCATGAGCGTGCTCCGCTGGCGCGCGCGCAAGCAGCTTGCTGCTGTTTCCGGCATGGACCTTCTCGCGCCGCGCGTAAGCCGCGGGTGTCGACCGGACGACAGTGCGGCGACACGAAAACACACTGAGTGACGGCGCTTACAGCGCGCCACCGGCGAAACGCGGAAGTCCCAGACGCGCCGCGCGAGGGTCGAGCACATCTTAGCAGGACCCGCACCCTCGAACCCCGGGCGCATTTTTATTAGTTTTCAGGGGCCCACCAGGGGGAGCAGCCTGTCTCGATGGCCACGCGTTCCGGCGTTCGGGTTTCATTCCGTGCCGATTCTACTGCACATGCGTGAGCTTCTGCAATAATAGGCTTAGAATGTTCGACGCCTAGAACATTCGGACCTCGAATACGCCAACATTATTCTCGAATCTACCAGAAAACTAAATTGCAGTAATAACAAAAGATGCGGCGCTCCCAGGAATCGAACCATGGATTTTCGAGTGGGAGGCAGGCGCGATAACCATTAGGCCACGCGCGCGCTGCCCACTTGGCCAGCTGCGCGCGCGGCATTACCCCCCCCCCCCCCCACCCCTTTAAAAAGTGCATCGCCCCGATGCAGCACAAAACAGAACAAAGCAAACAAAGAAAAACGGTAAACAAAAGAGTCATTTGGAATGCGTAAGGTCCACTGTCCTGTCAAGCGTAGTATGGCTTCATGCGCACGACGTGTACGACTTCTGGTCGTGGAGGGCGGCGTGATGAAGTCCGTGTTCCGTCGGGCATCACCTTGTAGTTCAGATAGCCGAGTCGACGAAGCACTTTGTAGGGTCCAAAGTAGCGCTTCAGGAGTTTCTCGCTGAGACCACGGCGGCGGATCGGTGTCCACACCCACACCCTGTCTCCGGGCTGGAAGTGGACGTCCCGGCGACGAAGGTTGTAGCGGCCAGTGTCGATACGTTGTTGGGCTTGAATCCGGAGTCTGGCGAGCTGAAGGACTTCTTCTGCCCGTTGGGTAACCACCTGGGCGTCGTCGCCTCCGTCGACAGCCGGTTCGTGGGGTAATATTGCGTCCAGCATTGTCGTCACTTTGCGACCATGAACCAGTTGAAAGGGTTAACCCCGGTGGTCTCTTGCACGGCCGTATTGTAGGCAAAAGTGACGTACGGCAACACCTCGTCCCATGTCCTGTGCTCCACGTCGACGTACATGGAAATCATGTCGGCGATGGTCTTGTTGAGTCTTTCCGTCTGGCCGTTGCTCTGAGGGTGGTACGCCGTGGTGCGACGATGGCTGGTGTGGCTGAGACGAAGGACTTCTTGTGTCAGGATCCACGGTCTGAGATCAGGACTTCGGGAGCGCCGTGCCGGAGGACGATGGATTCAATGAAAAACTTTGCAACTTCCACAGCAGTTCCGGAAGGAAGTGCTTTCCTTTCGGCGTACCGCGTGAGATAATCTGTGGCGACGATGATCCAGCGATTTCCCGACGTCCACGACGGAAAAGGGCCAAGTAGATCCATTCCGATCTGCTGGAAGGGCGCCGTTGGCGGAGGAATTGACTGCAAGAGTCCGGCCGGCCTCGTCGGAGGTTTCTTTCGTCGCTGGCATTCATAGCATGATCGTGTGTATAGGTGGACGGTTTCGGGAGCTTGGGCCAGTAATATTTTTCACGAATACGGGTCAGTGTCCGACTGTAACCAAGGTGTCCGGACGTCGGGTCGTCGTGGCAGGCTTGGAAGATCTCTTCTCGAAGGTCGGTCGGGATTACCAGCAGCCACATCGAGTTGTTGTTGCCGAAGTTCTCTTTGTAGAGAACACCTTGTCTAATGGCGAAGGTTGGCAGGGCTCGTGAAAACACTCGTGGTATGGCACTCCCACGCCCTTCCAGGTGCTCTATTAGTGCGCGCAGCTCAGGACCGTCTCGTTGACGTCGGGCCATGTCGTCGGTGTTCACTCCGCCGAGGAAACAGTCGTCGTCATCGTCGTCGCTGCTATCGGAAGGTGTTTCGACGGAAGCTCTGGACAGGCAATTGGCGTCACTGTGCTTGCGGCCTGACTTGTAGACTACGGTCATGTTGAACTCTTGTAATCGGAGACTCCATCGCGCAAGGCGTCCTGACGGGTCCTTGATGTTCGCAAGCCAGCAGAGCGAATGGTGATCCATGACTACGTGGAACGGGCTTCCGTATAAGTACGGACGAAACTTCGTGATCGCCCAGACGACCGCAAGGGATTCTTTTTCAGTCGTGGAGTAATTTCGCTCCGCCTTGGACAATGTCCGACTTGCGTAGGCGATGACTCGCTCGGTGCCTTCTTGTACTTGAACCAGTACCGCGCCAAGTCCTGCGTTACTTGCGTCCGTGTGAATCTCGGTTTCCGCATCCTGGTCGAAACTTCTAAGAACAGGAGGCGCCTGCAGTCGTCGCTTCAGCTCGTCGAATGCCTGCTGCTGCTCCTCGGCCCATTCGAACTTCTCGGCGTCCTTCGTGAGGTTTGTGAGCGGTGCGAAAATCCTTGCGAAGTCTTGAACGAAGCGCCGATAGTAGGCAGATAGCTGAAGGAACCTTCTCACGGCCTTCTTGTCTCTTGGCACTTGAAATGCTGTGACGGCGCGAGTCTTCTCTGGGTCTGGACGAATGCCTTCGTTACTAACCATGTGACCTAGGAACTTCAACTCGTCATAGGCGAACCGACACATTGACGGCTTGAGGGTGGGTCCGGCGGTCCGTATGGCTTGGAGAACAGCTCGGAGTCGTCGCATGTGCTCGTCGAAGTCGCCGGAAAACACCACAACTTCGTCGAGGTTGACGAGACAGCTCTGCCACTTCAGTTCGGCCTGTACGGTGTCCATGACACGCTGGAAAGTTGCTGGCGCCGTGCATAGTCCGAAGGGCATCACCTTAAACTCGTACAGCCCATCCAATGTGATGAAGGCTGTCTTCTCTCGGTCCCGTTCGTCGACTTCAATCTGCCAGTAGCCGCTCTTCAGGTCCATCGATGAAAAGTATCGAGAATGGCGCAGCCGGTCTAACGTGTCGTCGATGCGGGAGAGTGGATAGACATCTTTCTTTGTCACTGCGTTCAGCTGCCGGTAATTCACGCAGAACCTAAGCGTCCCGTCTTTCTTCTTAACCAGTATGACTGGGGAGGCCCAAGGACTGCTTGAGGGTTGAATTATGTCGTCGTTCAGCATCTCTTGAACTTGCTCCTGGATCCCCTGCCCTTCTTTGACGTCTGGAGACCATCACTATCACAGCTACTGTTGTTATTTAGACTTTGGATTACTGATATCGCCTCAGGCGCGGTGGCCGGTTGTAGAAACATTGATTTGTCATTTCGAATGCTCACATATTTGAGAGCAGCCAACGAGTTACCACGTGTAGTTAGGTTTGCGAAGAACTGATTAAAAGCGTCAGTCGATTCGGCTCCAGACAATTCCCTTCCATTCACTCGTAGTTTCGAGACAGGAGCATGCGGAGAACCACGATTTAATAGTTCGTTTAGTAGGGAACATAACACGTCATGGCGATCGTTTTTATCGCTTAAAGCAGAGGAGTGGTATTCTGTCCGCGCAGATCGCAGATTCTTTGTCAATTTATTTCGGTACTGTTTAAACGTCTTTAAATCATCAAGTGCACGAGTATTCAGGAAGCTTCTGTATAGCTTGTCTCTAATTTTCATCTCCTTAAGCAGCTCTGGCGTAATTCACGGCTTCCTTGTTTTTCGACCGTGTTTACGTTCTTTAATGGGGAAGTGGTCGGTATTTAACCTTTTGAAAATGTCAATAAACTTATCGTCAGCATCATTCACCTCACTGAATGTACCTGTTCTGTTCCAATTTTCCCGCAGCAATGCAAAGCGAAAAAAAATCAAGGGCTTTCTCCGTAATTGATTGGTATAGAATTTTAGGGCCTTTCCCGTACGAAAATGTCAGATATGGCCGTCATATATTTTATATACGTTCAGATATGATAATATAAGCAGTCAAATAGGGCTGTATTTCGCCAGATATGGGAGCTAATACGGCAGTATTTCGACATGTAGGTGGGCAAATACTGCCAGATCTGGCCGTATAAGTGCGCAAATACGTCCATATATCACCATATACGCGTGCAAATATAGCGCCCCTGATAATGATATATGGGCCCGTTTCAGTCGTGCAAGCAACAAGTTATATGTACTCGCTAAGACACTAGTTGATTAATCTATATTGCATGAGTCTCATGTAATTGGTTAACTATTGTCAACATCCTGAAAGTGAAGTTATTCCAGGTATTTGGACCAATAAATCAAGGGCGCAATTTGAAGATTGAAAGACAAATGAAATTTGGTTGTATGTTTGATGTGTGACAATATGACGAAGTGCGATCGGAGCGCGAGTGAATAAAATAATGGATCTTAGTCGCAGCTCTTAGGCACCCGTTTCCGAGTTAAGCGGTGTTGGCGTCGCCATCGGTGTAATCGTCCCGCTAAATTTAGCGAGAAATTGAATTGGTACGTATGTCACGTGACGTCAATTTTCCCGCAAAATCTGGCAGTAAAACTATTTTTTTTTTCATGTTTCCCCGCTAAATTGAGCGGGTAAACACGAACCGTTAGCTTACTCAAGATGCAAGACGCTACTTCGCCGTCCCGAATCATTTTCCCTTCGAACGGAAGCCGTTGCGCCCGGAGTACAATACGCAGCTCTTTCAAAACCGTTCGCGCAGCATCGCATCCGTTCGTATGCGAGCGACGGCGATTCATCGTGTGTTGAAAGTCGGAAGATGTGCTGTCCGTGGTGTCTTTTATGTATAACTCGTTCGTAAAAAAATCTGAAACAGTGTACACGTGATTTTAAACTTATTGGTAGAAATCCATACATACATACATATATATATATATATATATATATATATATATATATATTTATCTATTTATTTGTCGACATCATGCACAAAAAAAATAGTCGCGTTAATTTTTTCATTTAAAATTATACTGTGGCTTATACAGCGTGAAACATAGTATCTTGAAACTTGCATCGTTTTGAGTTCAAAAGCTAGACTTCATAGAGCTGTATGTTCACTCGGTATTGACAGCAGGGTAGACGCTACGCATGTTTTAGGCAAATCGTGTCTCCGGTTAGGGTCACGTGGCTACAGTCTAGAATCTGGTGACAAAGCAGGACATCGCACCTGCCTAGCGCCCAAGGCCACACATAGCATTCACAGCACTGTCAACCTTCATTACGTGACACATCTCCTGGTTGTGGCCCCAAAAGATAAGCCTTTTGTTCGTGAAACCCCGTTTTGGCCGCTCCTTCGATCCTTTTCTCTCTCCCTAAGCTGAAAGCGTTATAAATGGTGAGTGGTCACGTGGTTTGACGGATGACGCGTCAGCCATTGCCGATCTCGGAATGCGTTTAGCCGGACCTAGTTTGGCGTGTGAATTCTCTCTATGTGGCAGATGCGTATGTCTCCTTCTGCAAGCGATTTCTTCAAAGAAGCCCAAGAATTTTTTGTGATGCGTTTAGTGTTCGGTTCTACAAACGACAGCTTGTGTTACATCGTGTTGAATCTTCACGGGCACCTTCTCGTTTCTGTGTTCGAGTGGTGGTTTTGCCGTGGCCGTGTCGACATCTCCCTCGTACCACACCTTTCAAGTCGCGTCTCGTCAACGTAAGTGCGCTGCAACCTACTTCGTGACAATCGATCGTTTTTCCTAAATGTATTCTTCCAGATTACCTCTAGATTTAGGCCGTGTCTATCTCCTGGCAGCCTGGAGAATCATTGTGCAGAATGTTTCGGCATTGGTGCGATTGCGCTACAAGCAGAAAGTTTCGACATGCCGCCGACTAAGTTTTGACGTGTCGCCAAAAAACAACAGCGGCACAGACTCTTAATTACGCGTTCCAAAATTTGACGAGCGGCTTTACGAGTCGCTTGTAGAAAGATTGTTACGATTTTGCGAAATACTGGTAAACAATGCTAGGTCGTCCGCGGGCGTATCCCTTTCCGCCCGCTTGTACTTTCTCTAACTCGACGGACACTCTGTGTCGCGGTTCATGCTGACGAAACGATCGTCGGGATACCGGGTAATTGGTACAGCCGAGCGCGGCACAGTTTACCATTGCTCCCGCTGTGGAGGGTCGAAGAGTCAACTACCAGCACAATGGATACCGTTTTTTTTTTGTTTTTTTTATTCTTGCAGATTTGTTTTAAAAGAAGCCGTGAAAGCTACACTTATGCGGTCTGTGCGAGAGTGATACGCCCAGGGGGACGTTATGTAGTTTGCTAATTTTTACGATAAGTCGGCTAATTAAATAAAATTAATTAATTCACTTTTAATTAGTGAAAATAGACATATGGTTTCAATTAGAAACTTGCTGAGCGTCGTCCAAAACACCTAAATCAGTAATTTTTAGAAAGATTGAGCGCGTGTGAAGCGCAGTAGTGCGCTGAAGTTACCACTTGTGGACCAGGTACAAGGCGGGGGCTAGATAAGAGACAGAAAAATTTCGCGGGCGCCTTACCGAAACCGATAGCCTTGTACCTGCTCCACGAGTGGTGGCTTTAGTGCGTTTCTCACGTGCTGAAAGACTTTCTGAAAATGACTGATTTAGGGATTTTGGACGACGCCCCGCTAGCTGCTTATTGGAACCGTATGTCTATTTTCACTAATTGAAAAGTTCATTAGTGAATTTTATATAATTAACCGAGGAATCGCAAAGCTTAGCGCCCACGTAATGTCCCCCTGGGCGTATAACTCACTCGCAGAAACCGCATAAGTGTGGCTTTCATGACTTTTTTTAAGAACAAATCTGCAAGAATAAAAAAAAGCACCCTGATATGGCAGGCAGATATACCCCTATTTGGCAAACCCAGATATGGACGTATAAAAAATTGGGCAGATCTGGTTATATAAGGCGTATATAAACTGATGTGCTTGATATGGCCAGATCTGCCCAATTTTTTATATGTCCATATTTGTTTTTTTTATATAAGTCCAGATCTGCCATTTTCGTAAGGGTTGTTTGATGCTAGGTGAGTTCTTTCTACACAAAGAAACACAGGGAGATGGTCACTAACGCTGCAGGCTATAACTCCAGCCTTAGCGTACGACTGCAATGAATTGGTAATAAACACATCAAGGACGGATTAGCATTTGGCTGTGACTCTAGTCGGAACATTAATCATGTTGACAAAATTAATTATTAGAGTTTATTGCAGTGCTAAAATTCCTGGCAGATTGGTTATTGTTACTCATATCGATGTTGAAATCTCCAGCAATTAAGGTCTTTTTGTTTTCACCAACGAAGGCTAGAAATTGATCGTAGAATTTAAAAAAAATATCGAGATATCTCCATTAGGTGACCGGTAACAAACCCAATATACTGTCTTATTTCAACACAAAGAGAGTATCTCATAATCAGGCGTAATCAAAATCTAACAATCAAGTAACTGACATTGAGCATTGTCGCCGAGCAGTAACGAAATTCCACCACCTCGTCCATTGGATCGGCTTAAGTAGTAAGTCTTATAGTTTGGTAACCTGAGCACATCATGTTCACTCATGCTCCGAGTACCAGTTAACATAATGGCAGAATGTTTAAATGAAAATTCAGTAAATAATTCTTCCAAACAAATTACCTTGTTCTTTACAGACCTCGTATTTAAATGAATACATTTCAGAAAAGCAGGTGGGAGCCAAGCCACAAGTTGGTCAACGTCACTCTGCAAATAATAGCACTGATCGTCGTCGATGGCACATTATTTTCTAAAACGTTCATCTGCAGCGTACTCGTGTTTTCTCCCCCCTAACACCCCCCCCCCCCCCCCCCAAGAAAAAAGGAACTTTGCAGGGCAGCTTTGAGGGATGTGACGGGCGAGCTAACCATAATGGGGGAGGTGCTAATCCTCATTATAAGGGGGGTTGTCCGGTTTCTTGGGTTTTTGCGTTGGCTTTGCCTGGTAACTTTGGGCTGCTCCGCTGCACCTGGGCCGCTCGTTTGGGGAGACTTGCACGGAGCGCCTGCTTCCGCTCAAGGGACGGCCGACTTCGATGCCGGCGTCGAGCCGGTTGCTTCAGCGGATGCCGCCAGCCCGTCTGTCAGCTGAAGGACGTCGTCGATCTGTGCCACTTTTCCGTTGTCTTCCTAGGCATCGCACTCTCCTTCCGTCACTTCCGGATGCTTCCCTGAATCCCGCGATGTATCATCAGCGTCGAGCGCCGGCAGCTGCTCCGTGAAAGCAAGCTGCTTTGGCTCGTCACCGCCGTCCAGAAGTACGTCTTCAAGGGCCGCGTTGACTTGGACCCTGGCTTTGGCCGCGTATGTCGGCACTCACTCAATCTCGACGTGGCCATACCCACGACACCTGCGGCACCAAGGAGCCTGGCACTGCCTCCGCATGTGCCCAGCTGGTTGCAGCGGAGACACAGCGGCGGTCGGCCAGGCATTGAGAGAAAAAGCGGGTAGCCAGCGATTGAGGCCTCATGAGGAAGGTTTTGCTTGTTGACCCCCTCACAGGGAACGAGTGTGACACTTCTCGTTATGCTGTGCACCTCATATGCGCCGTTTGGTGCACGCCATTTCTCCCGTGTAGAACGCTTCAACCTGCCAAGAGAGGCAAGAGCGCCTTCAACCTCGCTGTCCATCACGAAGGTAGGCAGCCAATGTACTCGCAGCGTCACCTCCGTCTGGTTGGGGTCGATGATGACGTACCTTCTTCCCTTCACGGCGAGCTCCTTGAATGCAGCGAGGCGCTCCTTCGGCTCGGCGGTGTCTAGTGTGCAAATCAGCACGTGGTTGTACCGGAAATTTCCCAGCCTCACCACGTGCTTCATACCCACGGTCTTCTCCAGCGCCTCAGCGAATTCCTGGGTCCTGTACGGCCTCCCACACAGATCACCGTGTAGAAACACCGTCGTCTCCAGCCGCCTTCCATGCGGGAGTTGGGGCAGCTGCATCCTGTAGCCGTCGTCAGAGGGTTCCGTTGAATCCTGTCTGGTCGGCGCCGCCGACGCCGCTGCTCCGTTTCACATTGCTCCTGGCGTGAGGAATCGGGAGGTCCGGAGAAACAGGTCCACTCTCGACAAATGCAGACCTATATATATATATATATCTTTAGCTTTCGCATTCCACTCTTAAAGGCGAAGCTTAAGCATCCTTCTGCATTTTTTTACTTGATGTTTCAATAAAAACAGTATTTCACAATTTCCCGTTGCCCGTCAGGTCATGCACAACTAAATCAATATTATTATACTATGAAACCTTTTACATGAAATCAGCATATGCCATTACATGGCCAGACAAAAATTTCACTACCACAATATCCCGAGAGATAGCCTACCGAAAAGCGAGAGAAAATTAGATGAAAACAAGGAGTGGGCTAACTTTCAAGGTGCAGTCAAGAAGTCTTAAAAATGCTGTGTTAACAATATGTGCCCCTCCCAAACTTGTTATGGCGGCGGGGCAATAAAGCAAAGATTACTGTACCTACCCGTCAGCAACGTTCGCTTATATCTGACCTTAGCTATCTAGCCGAATTTACGCCGAGGTCATTATCACACCAAACACCACGATTACAACAAATGTTTCGCAGGGAGACAAGAGAAGGCGCAACAATCACCGCCAACAAACGAGCATACGGCGCCGAGATCCGGCGTCTTTAGCAGACAATATTTTCGACTCAAAAGCGACGCGCATTTCGCAGACAGCGACAGTCACAGAAACAACAACAGGCGTGGTAACAACAAGGAACAGCAGTTGCTTGTTTGCTATAGATGCCGGCTCTCGGCGTGGTATGCTCGTTCGTTGGCGGCAGTTGACGTCGCGACCGCTTGCGCCATCTCTTATCTCCCGTGCAAAACGGTGCCGTGTTGTTTGAAGACCGGTGGCGTCGCTGCGTTTCCATAGGAGCTAAGCCTTTTTCTTTTTTTACTTTTTCCACGGATAAGTTCGCTCTTTGCAAATTTCACAAAATAAATGCACAATCTGTGGGCAACGCAGCACAAAGTCGTAGCGCTATAGGTTAAGAAACCGAATTTTGTGGTCGCTTTAAAGTGCCTGGCGTCTCCTTGAATCACCCTGTATGGTGGCCAAACCATTCAGAATAACTAGCTGGAACACCCGTGACCTACGTTTCAATGAAAAGGCCCATTAACGACATGCTTATTGGGGTGATCGTTTGGAAAATGTTTATTGCAGTCGTTTTAAAGCAACAAAAAATGGTTTACCGGTATTCGAACCCAAATCGAACGCGATCCGTGACAACGTCGGTTCGCACAATAAAATAACAAGGGTGAATAGGATTTGTCAGGTCTTACGCGAAGATTTCTCGGTATTGACCCACCTTTCTGGGTAATCCTACGTCGTACACAAAATCCACAACCACATGCGAGCACATTTCAACCACCAATCTTTATGTTCGTCACATCGATTCACACACTGTAAAAAAAACTACTTCAAAAATGCGTGCATTTGCGCCGTCAAACGATGCCTTACAGCCTAGTTTTTTTAGAAGTCGTGGACCCACGACACCGTACCCGCACGCGCCAAAGCTCGAGTTCGAAGGCAGAGAGCTGTAGTGGCTCAATGCCACACAGCTCGCCGCAAGCGAGAACGACCATGCGCACTTCTTCATTGGAGATGATTGATTTTCACTCCCGCTAGGGGAGACAGAAAAAGGAGATCGACGAGGAAGAAGAATAAAGCAGTTGAGATTTGGTACGCAAGCTTTCAGGTCGTTCTTTCTCGGACCTCGCTCGCCACCTCAACATTGGTGACCCGGAACTTGGCAGCAGTGCCATGACCTCGCCACGAGAGCACGATCCCCTGTCGGTTTCCACCGTCAACATCAAGTTACCGCCCTTCTGGACCTCTGATCCAGAATTGTGGTTTATTCAAGTGGAATCACAATTCGCTGCACGACGCATCACGGCAGACCTCACAAAATACCACCACGTGGTGAGTAGTCTGCCGCCCGCTACAGCGTCTGAGATCCGCGATTTGCTGTTTGCTCCACCCGCGGAGGATGCGTACAAGACGCTCAAAGAGACCCTCAATCGAAGGGTTACCCCTTCAGAACCCCAGAGGTTTCAGCAACTGCTTCGCGAAACTGAGCTCGGAGACCGCACACCGAGTCAGCTACTCCGTCAAATGCAACAACTGATCGGGACCAGGACGACGGATCTCGACAGCATAATGCTCCGAGAACTCTTCCTCCAGCGGCTTCCTACAAACGTGCGGATAGTACTCATCTCCGCCGGGGAAACGAACCTCTCCAAGTTGGCTGAGCTCGCCGACAGACTAATGGCCGTGCCCTCTTCCTCTGTCTCAGCCGTGCAACCAGAGCCAGCTACTTCTGACCAGTTGCAAGACATTCGAGACGGGATATCGCGCCTAACCGCCACAGTAGCTGTACTGCAGGAGTCTGTTTCCCACCCGTCTAACCAGAGTACCAAGCCGCGACAACAACAGCAGCAGAAGGTATGCTGGTATCACCACAAGTACGGTAACGCCGCACGCAACTGCGTACCACCCTGCGAGCACTCGTCGGGAAACGGCCGGGGCCGGCACTGAGGGCGACCAGTGCCTCCGCCTTGCCAGAGAGTCGTCCCTCGGTCTTTTTCCTCACCGACCGCGACAAGGGCGTTCGTTTCCTTGTTGACACGGGCGCAGAGGTGAGCGTGATCCCGGCGTCGTCTGCCGATCGAAAACACCCGAACTCGTCTCCCTTGCAAGCCGTGAACAACAGGACAATCGCCACTTACTGGAACCGCTCTCTGTCCATCGACCTGAGCCTCAACAAGACGTTCCGCTGGGTGTTTATAGTGGCCGACGTAAAGTTTGCGATCCTCGGAGCAGACTTTCTTCGGAACTTTGGCCTTTTATTGGACGTGCGCAACAGACGGCTCCGAGATCCCGTCTCGCAAACGGCCGTGCAAGGCAAGCTTTCTAGGCACCCTCCATTGAGCCCCACGCTCTTAGGACCGTCGGGCCCTGCCCGCTTCACGGCAATCTTACAGAAATTCCCTGATTTGATGCGCCTTCCGCAAGCGGACTCGGCTGTGAAGCATGAAGTCCGTCACCACATTACCACCACAGGCCCGCCCGTCCACGCACGGCCCCGTCGTCTATCGCCGGAGAAGCTACGGGTAGCTCGTCAGGAATTCGACCACATGCTCGAGCTTGGGATAATCCGCCCATAATCCAGTCCCTGGGCATCCCCACTGCACATGGTGCCGAAGTCCACACCAGGAGACTGGCGCCCGTGCGGAGATTACCGAGCACTTAACAGAGCGACAGTTCCTGACCGCTACCCGGTTCCACACATTCACGATATTACCACGAACTTGCACGGCGCCACAATCTTCTCTAAAGTGGATCTGGTTCGAGCCTACCATCAAATCCCCGTGGCAACAGAAGACATTCCGAAGACGGCCATATCAACACCGTTTGGTCTATTCGAATTCCTCCGGATGCCGTTCGGTCTATGCAACGCAGCCCAGACATTCCAGCGCTTCATCGACGGCGTCCTGCATGGCCTTGACTTCTGTCACGCCTACCTCGACGATGTACTCGTTGCAAGTAGCTCGCCGGAAGAACACGAGGAACAACTGCGCACCGTTTTCCGGCGGCTGACCGAACACGGAATCATGGTGAACACCGCGAAATGCGAACTCGGTGTACAGAAGTTGGCTTTCCTCGGCCACATCATCTCAAGCTCGGGAATTCTACCAACTCCAGAGAAGTTCGAACCATTAGACAGTTCCCCCCACCAAACTCAAAACGTCAGCTTCGCGAGTTTCTCGGCCTGGTAAATTTCTATCGCCGCTTTGTTCCCCAGTGTGCGGCCATCCTGCACCCTCTTCACAGCCTCTTGGCAGCACCAGGGAGTCCAACCACTGCACTTGACTGGACCGATGAGGCGACAGACGCTTTTCGAAGAATCAAGAACTGTCTCGCAGATGCTGCACTCCTCGCCTACCCTCAGCCAGGGGTGCCACAATGTGTCATGGTCGACGCTTCAGATACAGCCGTCGGAGCCGTTTTGCAACAGCTCAACGACGGAGTATGGCGACCAACCTCATTCTTCTCCAGGAAGCTGACACCTACTGAGCGACGCTACAGCACATTCGGGCGCGAACTACTCGCCATCTACGCGGCAATCAGGCACTTTCGCCATTTCCTGGAAGGAGTGGATTTTTTTATACTAACGGACCACAAGCCCTTGACCTACGCCCTCCGCTCTCTCACCTCAGATGGCAGCGCCCACACAGCGCGTGAACTGCGTCAGATGGCTTACATCTCGGAATTTACAACGGACATTCGCCACGTCAGAGGGGCAGACAACGCCGTGGCGGATGCGCTATCGCGTAACCCAATCAACGCTCTCAACTTGCCCCCGGAATTCGACTTAAGAAAACTGTCACTAGCTCAGCGTGGCGATCCAGATTTGAGCCGACTGCAATCTTCAAAAAACGCACTAAAGCTGCAGTGGTTGCCTCTCACCGGAGTGCAAGGCAAACTGTGCTGTGATGTTTCCACAGGTAACCCCCGCCCTTTTGTGCCCTCCAGTCTCCGCCGGGATGCCTTCACATCGCTGCACATGCTGTCGCACCCAGAAATCCGTGCGACACAGAAGATGGTAACTTCCCGTTTTGTCTGGCCCGGGATGAACAGGGACGTCCGGCAATGGACTCGAGAGTGCCTTTCCTGTCAACGAACGAAAGTGCACCGTCACATAGTTACACCCTTGGCAAATTTCCCAACACCGGACGCTCGATTCGACCATGTCCATGTGGACATAGTCGGACCGCTGCCGCCCTGTCAAAGTCAGGCGTACCTGTTGACGTGTGTCGACCGTTTCACACGTTGGGCGGAAGCAATTCCGATTCCCGATATCACTGCCGAAACAGTCGCTCGTGCCTTCCTCCATGACTGGCTCTCTCGTTTCGGCGTGCCGTCTACCATCACAACGGACCGAGGCAGCCAATTTGAATCCACCCTCTTCAGTGCCTTTACTCAGGTCATTGGCACCACCCGTGTAAGAACCACGGCCTACCATCCGATGAGCAATGGCATGGTGGAGAGATTGCATCGCCAACTCAAGGCAGCCTTGATGGCGAACGAGGAGCACTCCTGGATGGAAGCGCTTCCTCTCGCCCTCCTGGGCATCAGGACTGCCTTGAAAGCAGACATCGGCTGCAGCGCAGCCGAGCTTGTCTACGGAACGACACTGCGTCTCCCCGGCGAGTTCTTTTTGTCCAGCCAAAGGGAGGCCCAGATCAACCCCGGCGACTACGCGTCTCGTCTCCGCAGCATCATGGGCAAGCTTCGTGCTACACCCCCGCGTCAGCCAACGACACGAGCCATTCATCTGGGCACAGACCTCGCATCCTGCACGCACGTGTTTGTTCGACACGACGCGGTGCGACGATCACTTCAGCCCCCGTACGATGGACCGTACAAGGTTTTGCGTAGGGGGGATAAGATGTTCACAATCAACAGGCGCGGTCGTCGGGAGGTCGTGTCAGTCGACCGTTTAAAACCGGCCCACATGGACCCCTTCGGAACCACGGAAGCCCCCCCCGCCGCGAACACACCCATCGCCAGACCGCCAGCTCCATCTACGGAGATCCCGAACTGACCCCCACTGCCCCTGCCAACTAGCATCGGGCAGCACACGCGCTGTAAACGGCGCACCAAACACCCCCCCCCTCCTTTTTCGTCTAAATTTGTGACCTATTTTTTCTTTTCTTTCTTTTCCGCAGTGAAATCGCTCGCGCACTCACTAGAGGGGGAGTGTTGTAGTGGCTCAATGCCACACAGCTCGCCGCACGCGAGAACGACCATGCGCACTTCTTCATTGGAGATGATTGATTTTCACTCCCGCTAGGGGAGACAGAAAAAGGAGATCGACGAGGAAGAAGAATAAAGCAGTTGAGATCTGGTACGCAAGCTTTCAGGTCGTTCTTTCTCGGACCTCGCTCGCCACCTCAACAGAGCCGAGCCGCCCCGAGCCGCCCCGAGCCGCCCCGAGCCGCCCCGAGCCGCCCCGAGCCGCCCCGAGCCGCCCCGAGCCGCCCCGAGCCGCCCCGAGCCGCCCCGAGCCGCCCCGAGCCGCCCCGAGCCGCCCCGAGCCGCCCCGAGCCGCCCCGAGCCGCCCCGAGCCGCCCCGAGCCGCCCCGAGCCGCCCCGAGCCGCCCCGAGCCGCCCCGAGCCGCCCCGAGCCGCCCCGAGCCGCCCCGAGCCGCCCCGAGCCGCCCCGAGCCGCCCCGAGCCGCCCCGAGCCGCCCCGAGCCGCCCCGAGCCGCCCCGAGCCGCCCCGAGCCGCCCCGAGCCGCCCCGAGCCGCCCCGAGCCGCCCCGAGCCGCCCCGAGCCGCCCCGAGCCGCCCCGAGCCGCCCCGAGCCGCCCCGAGCCGCCCCGAGCCGCCCCGAGCCGCCCCGAGCCGCCCCGAGCCGCCCCGAGCCGCCCCGAGCCGCCCCGAGCCGCCCGGAGCCGCCCGGAGCCGCCCGGAGCCGCCCCGATCCGCCCCGATCCGCCCGGAGCCGCCCCGATCCGCCCCGAGCCGCCCCGAGCGGCCCCGATCCGCCCCGAGCCGCCCCGATCCGCCCCGAGCCGCCCCGAGCCGCCCCGAGCCGCCCCGAGCCGCCCCGAGCCGCCCCGAGCCGCCCGGAGCCGCCCGGAGCCGCCCGGAGCCGCCCCGATCCGCCCCGATCCGCCCCGATCCGCCCCGAGCCGCCCCGAGCCGCCCCGAGCCGCCCGGAGCCGCCCCGAGCCGCCCCGATCCGCCCCGATCCGCCCCGATCCGCCCCGATCCGCCCCGAGCCGCCCCGAGCCGCCCCGAGCCGCCCCGAGCCGCCCCGAGCCGCCCCGAGCCGCCCCGAGCCGCCCCGAGCCGCCCCGAGCCGCCCCGAGCCGCCCCGAGCCGCCCCGAGCCGCCCCGAGCCGCCCCGAGCCGCCCCGAGCCGCCCCGAGCCGCCCCGAGCCGCCCCGAGCCGCCCCGAGCCGCCCCGAGCCGCCCCGAGCCGCCCCGAGCCGCCCCGAGCCGCCCCGAGCCGCCCCGAGCCGCCCCGAGCCGCCCCGAGCCGCCCCGAGCCGCCCCGAGCCGCCCCGAGCCGCCCCGAGCCGCCCCGAGCCGCCCCGAGCCGCCCCGAGCCGCCCCGAGCCGCCCCGAGCCGCCCCGAGCCGCCCCGAGCCGCCCCGAGCCGCCCCGAGCCGCCCCGAGCCGCCCCGAGCCGCCCCGAGCCGCCCCGAGCCGCCCCGAGCCGCCCCGAGCCGCCCCGAGCCGCCCCGAGCCGCCCCGAGCCGCCCCGAGCCGCCCCGAGCCGCCCCGAGCCGCCCCGAGCCGCCCCGAGCCGCCCCGAGCCGCCCCGAGCCGCCCCGAGCCGCCCCGAGCCGCCCCGAGCCGCCCCGAGCCGCCCCGAGCCGCCCCGAGCCGCCCCGAGCCGCCCCGAGCCGCCCCGAGCCGCCCCGAGCCGCCCCGAGCCGCCCCGAGCCGCCCCGAGCCGCCCCGAGCCGCCCCGAGCCGCCCCGAGCCGCCCCGAGCCGCCCCGAGCCGCCCCGAGCCGCCCCGAGCCGCCCCGAGCCGCCCCGAGCCGCCCCGAGCCGCCCCGAGCCGCCCCGAGCCGCCCCGAGCCGCCCCGAGCCGCCCCGAGCCGCCCCGAGCCGCCCCGAGCCGCCCCGAGCCGCCCCGAGCCGCCCCGAGCCGCCCCGAGCCGCCCCGAGCCGCCCCGAGCCGCCCCGAGCCGCCCCGAGCCGCCCCGAGCCGCCCGGAGCCGCCCGGAGCCGCCCGGAGCCGCCCCGATCCGCCCCGATCCGCCCCGATCCGCCCCGAGCCGCCCCGAGCCGCCCCGAGCCGCCCCGATCCGCCCCGATCCGCCCCGATCCGCCCCGATCCGCCCCGATCCGCCCCGATCCGCCCCGAGCCGCCCCGAGCCGCCCCGAGCCGCCCCGAGCCGCCCCGAGCCGCCCCGAGCCGCCCCGAGCCGCCCGGAGCCGCCCGGAGCCGCCCGGAGCCGCCCCGATCCGCCCCGATCCGCCCCGAGCCGCCCCGAGCCGCCCCGAGCCGCCCCGAGCCGCCCCGAGCCGCCCCGATCCGCCCCGATCCGCCCCGATCCGCCCCGAGCCGCCCCGATCCGCCCCGAGCCGCCCCGAGCCGCCCCGAGCCGCCCCGAGCCGCCCCGAGCCGCCCCGAGCCGCCCCGAGCCGCCCCGAGCCGCCCCGAGCCGCCCCGAGCCGCCCCGAGCCGCCCCGAGCCGCCCCGAGCCGCCCCGAGCCGCCCCGAGCCGCCCCGAGCCGCCCCGAGCCGCCCCGAGCCGCCCCGAGCCGCCCCGAGCCGCCCCGAGCCGCCCCGAGCCGCCCCGAGCCGCCCCGAGCCGCCCCGAGCCGCCCCGAGCCGCCCCGAGCCGCCCCGAGCCGCCCCGAGCCGCCCCGAGCCGCCCCGGGCCGCCCCGGGCCGCCCCGAGCCGCCCCGAGCCGCCCCGAGCCGCCCCGAGCCGCCCCGAGCCGCCCCGAGCCGCCCCGAGCCGCCCCGAGCCGCCCCGAGCCGCCCCGAGCCGCCCCGAGCCGCCCCGAGCCGCCCCGAGCCGCCCCGAGCCGCCCCGAGCCGCCCCGAGCCGCCCCGAGCCGCCCCGAGCCGCCCCGAGCCGCCCCGAGCCGCCCCGAGCCGCCCCGAGCCGCCCCGAGCCGCCCCGAGCCGCCCCGAGCCGCCCCGAGCCGCCCCGAGCCGCCCCGAGCCGCCCCGAGCCGCCCCGAGCCGCCCCGAGCCGCCCCGAGCCGCCCCGAGCCGCCCCGAGCCGCCCCGAGCCGCCCCGAGCCGCCCCGAGCCGCCCCGAGCCGCCCCGAGCCGCCCCGAGCCGCCCCGAGCCGCCCCGAGCCGCCCCGAGCCGCCCCGAGCCGCCCCGAGCCGCCCCGAGCCGCCCCAAGCCGCCCCCAGCCGCCCCGAGCCGCCCCGAGCCGCCCGGAGCCGCCCGGAGCCGCCCGGAGCCGCCCGGAGCCGCCCCGATCCGCCCCGATCCGCCCCGATCCGCCCCGAGCCGCCCCGAGCCGCCCCGATCCGCCCCGAGCCGCCCCGATCCGCCCCGAGCCGCCCCGAGCCGCCCCGAGCCGCCCCGAGCCGCCCCGAGCCGCCCCGAGCCGCCCCGAGCCGCCCGGAGCCGCCCGGAGCCGCCCGGAGCCGCCCCGATCCGCCCCGATCCGCCCCGATCCGCCCCGATCCGCCCCGAGCCGCCCCGAGCCGCCCCGAGCCGCCCCGAGCCGCCCCGATCCGCCCCGAGCCGCCCCGATCCGCCCCGAGCCGCCCCGAGCCGCCCCGAGCCGCCCCAAGCTCGAAGACGTTGACGGCAAATCAGTCACGGTACTCGTTAATGAGCTCTAGCAGCCTGTCAAATTCTTCAGCAGTCGCCTGAGGCCCCTTTCGTATATCCTCCGCCTTAATCGGTTCCAACAAATCCGTCGTCTTTCGCTAGCACGCAGTCTCAATTGTTCCTAAACACCAGGATTTTCTGGCTGCTACTTCTCCTTTCGAAATATTGAGGTCAGACTTCGATAAATTCAAAATAGGCAAAACAGTGTTGCCGCCTTCCGAGATGTCGATTACGCAAGCAGGCAAACGGTGTTCCCTGCCCTCTTGTTTTCGAAATTGAGCGTCAACGAAGACGTGTCTTGTGGCGGATTCCTTGGTCGTCAGACGAACAATTCCCACGTAGTCCGGTGGAATCACGACAGACTCCTTGGCCCAGAGCGTGGCAGAACGTGGCGGAAGATCAGGAACTTGAACGGATCGAAGCTGGTCATCTTCATCAGGAAAGCTGCCGTGCTCTTCAAAAATGCGAAGTGTGTTCCTTTTTCGCACGATTGTGACATCTGGTTGCTCAGTAAAGGGCTGTCCAACGAGAAGCGGAATCGCTTACGCTTCACTTGGAACAATGTAGATTGGAACGCGGGCTGTAGCTTGGTCCACTGTGACGCTTACTTCCGTCATTCCACACGGTAGAACTTGACCGGAACCGTAGCCCGCAATCTTGCATCCCCGGGACGGCTCGTTATAGCTGATTCTCAAATCGTCGGCATCTATCTTGCGCAACGTAACTGTTGTGTTCACCTAGTTTCGATTTCCACTTCATCTTCTTCACAGTGTTGTAAATAGTTCGATGCTATCATCATTCTTCTTTTCTTCATCTTTCATTGCTTCTATTGGCTCAATCTAATAAAAGAACAGTCTATCAGAACGCTCGGACCAGATATGTTGCTCACTTCACAGTGTCCCCGTATCCAGGGACACAACATACATTTCTGGCGACGAGGAGTTCCTGGAACCGATTGTCTTCACTAGCAAGACATCGCCATCGGCTGCGCCCTTTGTTTCGTCGGCTGATTCTCGGCGAATTATTCTGTTCGTCCAGCCGCGTCCTTCGGTCGTCCCCAGCCACATTCAAGATGGCTGTGCTATAGAACGGCCTCCCTCGCAAGCAGAAGGTCATCATCCCTTGATGGCGACGTCCGGCGGCAGACTTCCACCAGAGTTCTTGGCGAAACCGGGTACTCCGCCCATTCCGTGGAAACGTTGGATACGCATTTTTGAGCGATATCTGCTGGCCACTGGCGCTCGAGATTACGACGCTGAACGTCGGCAGGCCATGCTCCTCAACTGTCTCGGCGAAGCAGGCCAACAGATATTCGACTCATTACCAACGCCCGAGAGTGCTGTTGCAACGGCGCCAGCAACGTCGGCAGCAGCAAGCGGCGAACAAACTCGCCGTCCACCGGCGAGAGACATCTACAAAGAGACAGTGGAACTCCTGGAAGCAGAGTTCACTCAACCCGTCAACGTGACTCTGCAACAGCTGTAATTTCACCTTCGGAAGCAACAAGAGGGTGAGTCCCTCAAGGACTTTCTGTCGGCGCTGCGAGCCTTAGCGTTCCGGCAAATTTTGGGGACCAAACGCAAGCACAGGTCAGGAAACAGTTCATGATCGGCGTCGCGTCGTCTGAAATGCAAGAGCGAATGGTTCTAGATGCCGCTCTTCCATTCGACGTGGTCCTTCAGACGCTTCTCAACATTGAACATGCACGACGTGAAGTTCGGGAATGGACAACGGCATCGACGCCTTCACCGAACTCTCTATCGACTTGCAACGTTTCCACCGGAAGTGCAGGCTTCGAAGCAGGATCGTCGACAGAAAGGAGCTTAAGACGGAATCATACACCACCACCGTCTTCAAGAAACTCATCACCTCGAGAGTCTTCCCGTCTGTACAGTTCTCGCTCTCCCGCAAGAAGTGAACGTGCTGAGAGCCGAAGATCGACATCTCAAAGCACGCGCGACGCACGCGCGCCAGCTGTTTCGCCCTGTGCCACCTGTGGCGGTACCGGCCGAAAACAGTCGTCTGGAGGTAGACCACGACGGTCTGGACAGCCAGGTCGTAGGTCGGTCCAATTCACATCTTCGCCTAGCCGGTGGCAAGACCGACCCACAAGACATAACAGTCAGAGAATTTATGGACGAACGTGTGCGAACTGCGGACACGGGTTGGAACGCTGCCAGAGTTACGACACGTGCCCAGCCCGGAATCTTTACTGTTAAAAGTGGGGTCGTCGTGGTCACTTCGGCGATGTCTGCAGAAGCACGCCCCAGGGCTCTTCACAACGGCCGCGGCGCAAAAAAGTCGAACAGATTCTGTCGGATGACGACGACGACGATGACGAAGACTCAACGCTCGTGAATCACATCACGGGAATGTGCAAATCACGAATCTTCATTACGGTAAAAGTCTTTAAGACGTCACTACCGTTCTTGCTTGATACGGGATCGTCTGTTTCGATAATGGACAAGTCCACATTTATACAGCAGTTCGCAAGAGACGGCAAAGGTGTGCCACCCCCTGTCACGTTGCTGAATTTTTTCCGCGAGCCGATCAACGTGTTGGGAGCTTTCACGGCCACTGTTACGTTCAAAACGAGACAGGCACAAGTGCTGTTTTATATAGCGGACAACGGTACGTCGCTACGTGGAATGGACGCTGTGGTAGCACTGGACATTCAAATGCGTGGAGCAGCCAGAACATGCTTCCATACCGATGCTGATGAGGCTGATGAAGAGTCGCGACTGCCAGACCCTCCTTTGATATCTGAGAAGACTACTGACAACACGGAAGGTCGACAACCAACACCTTCGACATCTACAACTGATGTAACCTGTCAGCCCGACGACATGTCCGCGGCGCTGCAAAGAAGAGTGGGCGACTTCCAGCGTGTCTCGCACGTTTTAATCACCTCTTCACCCCTGGCTTGGGTCGAGTGAAAGGAATCCAATGCAAGCTAAAGATTCAAGCGTCGGTTCCACCGGTTCAACATCGCATGAGGCGAATCCCTCAAGCGGCTCGGCAAGCCGTCTCGGAAGAAGTCAAACGCCTAGAACAAGAAGGCGTGATTGAGCGCATTAATGTCTCAGAATGGGTCTCGCCGATTGTGGTAGTGCAGAAGAAAGACGGCATTATTCGGATGTGCGTTGATCTTCGTAGCGCAAACAAAGCGGTTGTAATTGATAGTTGCCAGCTTCCTCACATCGAAGAGCTGTTGAACCCTGTACACGGTGCCCGTCACTTCTCAAAATTAGACCTCGCGGCTCCTTACCATCAAGTGCCATTGCATCCAGACAGCCGTGTCATAACAGCATTCATCATACACGAAGGGCTGTTCCGCTACAAAAGAGTGTGTTTTGGGCTAGCCTCTGCTCCGGCAACGTTCCAGCAGATGATGTCCAAAATCCTGCATGGCTGTCAAGGCGTACTGTTTTACCTTGACGACGTTGTCGTCTTTGGCAAGACTCAACAAGAACACCTGGAACGTCTGCAGAAGGTCCTTCAACGCATTTCTGACTCAGGGCTCAAGCTTAACAACAAGTGTGTCTTCGGCGCCCCAAAACTCTCTTTTCTGGGACATAAAGTCAGCGGCGCCGGAATTGCTCCTTTGCAACAAAAAGTGGATTCTCTTCAAGCTGCTCCGATCCCAACAGACCTGACGCAGCTAAGGTCCTTCCTGGGCATGGTCGAGTATTATGCACGATTCCTACCCCACCTTGCGTCTGAGGTAGAACCTTTGCGCAAGTACCTCCGGAAGGGCACGCCCTTTATTTGGGACCAAGCCGCGGACAAGAGCTTCGCCCGAGTGAAGAAGTTGCTTTCGTCTTCAAAAACACTCAGGATGTTCAATCCAGACCTACCCATCATTGTGGCTACCGATGCTTCGGCGTACGGGTTTGGAGCCGTGCTTCAGCAACTCCACGGCACGGAAGTCCAGACGGTCGCCTTCGCATCACGTACACTGACCGCGGCAGAGCGCAAGTACTCGGCGGGGGAAAGAGAAGCCCTTGCATGCTTGTGGGCGTGTGGCATATGGCACACGTACCTGTGGGGTCGTCGCTTCAAGTTGCGGACAGACCATCAGGCACTCGTTGCACTGTTAAACACCCGAGGAAATATGCTTCGCCCATTCAGAATTACGTGGTGGTCGACCCGTCTCCTGAAGTACAACTTCCAAGTCGAGTACCAGAGGAGCAGTGAAAATCAAGTTGCACACGCGCTTTCCAGGCTTCCGGTACCAGATGACGAAGGCGGAACACAATTCGACGAAGAGATTGTGTCATTTGTCTCCCTGGACAGTGAATGCGTAACAAAAGCGCAGTTAAAAGAGGAAATTGCGGCGGACCCGCTCCTTTCTGCAGTAATGACCTCCATCATCATCTGAGTGGCCACCCTGGAGGGCGTTGTCCGCAGATGAGGTCATTCTCCATGATCAGAAAGACACACCCTCGGTGGATGACGGCCTTCTGTTAAGGGGTCAGCAGTTTGTCATCCCAACAAGCATGCGAGCGACGCTGATCGCTAGGGCACACGAAGGTCATGCTGGCATTGTCAGGACGACAACTCGCCTTCGCGAACTTTACTGGTGGCCCCGCATGAACGCGGAGGTGAAGCAGGCAGCTCACGCCTGTGACATCTGCAAGACAGCCGACAACTCCGCGAAGACGGCAACCACGCCTCTGCAACCGGTGCCTCTGCCGGATCGCCCGTGATCAAAGGTCGGCATCGACATAGTAGGCCCTTTTGAGAGAGCGCCGCCGGCATACCGCTACGTAATCACGTTGGTGGATCACTTCTCTAAATGGCCGGAAGTTCAGTTCTGCTCTAACGTCACCACAAACACGGTGACTAATTTTCTACATCTGGTGTTTACGCGCGAGGGCTATCCCGACAGTCTCGTCTGCGACAAAGGGCCCCAGTTCGTTTCTGAGGAATTCAAAACTTTCCTGGCTCATCGGGGAATCAAACACAAGCTTGTCTCTAACTACCATTCAGAAGCCAACGGGCAGGTGGAAAGATTCAACAGAACCCTCAAGTCATACATACAGTGCGCAGCACTCGAGAACCGCGCACTGCACGCTGCAGTCCTGGACTACCTTTTCGTCTATCGCTGTACGCCGCACGCCACCACCAGGTTGTCTCCTGCTCTTGTGCTCCACGGTCGCAAGCCGAGAAACAGGCTACACATTTTGGGTCTCTCCTACACAGAGTTCCTCAAGAACCCGTTTGAGGAGATGCGGCGACTGCGTGAGCGTGTAGAGCAGAGACAAGACCGCTGCAGGAGATATACCGATGGAAGACGGGCGGCTAGGACACCGCGCTTCAGAGTGGGAGACCTCGTCAGAGTGAAAAACCCTCGAAAAGTGCCTAAGGGAAGTTCAGCTTTCAGTTCTCCTACGCGCATAACACAGCAGGGTAGCTAAACTCGTGGAGCAAAACATTCTTCGGTTTTTGACGTAGCGGGGGGAGTGACCAAAAGAACACCGCAAAGTTTCCTCCTCCTTGCGCGCGCTCAACTTCGCAACTTTTGACGAAAAATCCCTCGCCATCCATAGGCGGTGCACGAGAGCACGAGACAGCGCGGGGAGGCGAGCGTTCACGCCGCTCGCTGTACGTCGTTTTTGAGCCCTCTAGCGCCGACAATCCCGTCATGCCTCGCCCAGGCGAGGAGCGAGAGCAGACGACGAGAGTTCGTCTACTACGATGAGGCATTCCCGCAGCGGAACTGAAAGAAAAAGTTGGTCTTCTGCTCGAAATTGCGTCCCGCGGGCCACAAACTCAACTGCGAGCTTGAATTGTAAGTGTCTGATATTTCACGAAGGGAGGAATCGACGGCCCGTGTTTTATTTGCAAAATTTGAGTCGTTTTGTAGCCGTACAGATGCTGAAACCTACCAGTGTGTAATGAAAGGCCCAGGACAACCACAGAGGCCGCGAGATCTAGCACTATTTGTGTATGGGTGAAAAGTGGAACATCTTTCGACAAAGCTCCCACAGCAGAAACCTGTGACGCATTCACTCAGCGTCCGGGAAGGCTAAACATGGAGACTTTGCCCGAGACTCAAGCAAAGTCATATTTGAACGGCAGCTATCTTGCTCCGTTATATTTTGTTTTGAGAAAGCTCTCGTTCTCAATGCCCTCACCAGGGAAATAAAAAGTCTTACGAAACGTAGTGCTAGATGTTCCAAAGAACTGGATTTAAGCCGTATCCTTTCAGTGGTTCACTCATAATACTATGTCTAAAACGAAGCAAGCTCTTGCGCGTACAGTGCCATCAATTTCCTCAAGTGTCTGCTGTTTTGTAGTCAGCTGGTTTCGAAAACTTAAGCCGTTTGTAAATATCTCTGACAGCCGAGTTGCTTAAGTGGAAGTCATCGCAAATGTAAGTTCCACGTTGCAACAACTAACGTTTATATAGATAAACGATGGCAGCGACTGCACTCTCGCATTGCCACTCATCGCGTCGAACCAAAAGGCGCTAGTTTCGGTTTGAGGTCGGTACTTTTCTACAACATCTATGGCGACAGCATCAGTCTGCACTCGGTGCATTCGGCAAGTTCGTTCGGGGCGTGTTCTCCATGCAGCACTCAGCGGGTGTAATACATTAGAACTCTCACATTGCAAGTCTGGATCGCGAATCGGAAGCCCGTCACTGGCCTCACCGGCGGCCATTGCCTGACAACAGGCAATACGCCGCGTCCTGTCTAGTTCTCCCTTCGTTTTCGTCCTTGTTGCTTTGGCCTATTACACCATGAGGCAATACACGCAAGTGTAAGGGAGAAACACGGAAATATTGGAATCTTGTACGTGGTGCTCGAGGGCGAGCATTTTATGACGGGCTGCGATGATTATGTCGGGTTCTTGGAGATCAAATAGACATTCGTCAAGCGTTCGAACATCGATTAAAAAAATTAGCTGGAGCACGATTGACTTTACCGACGTCGCTTGCTTCGGTTGCTAAATAAATGGCACGTTCAGCGACTGAACGGCACGCTCCGAGTTTCAGTTTGTCACGGAAGCCCTCACAGCAGTTCAAAGAAAAAGCTTTCACCATGAAGCACTATGTACAAGCGGTCAAAACGATGCGAATGTCCCCAGCAAAGGCCTTGTAGCTTATCGTTCGTTGAGCTTTGATGACTCCGAAATCCCGGATGACTCCACAATAACTCTCGGTAGCCCTTGTCTCATTAAACACATAACAGTTAACGCCCAACAAAGTCGCCCTGGACCCTCAACCACACAACATTTAGTTAAACAAGATTGGTATTCTAACGCGTTAACAGTAAATATTGCCCACAATATTAACTGTTATTTGCGGAAACACGATAGAAGTTTCATGGTAGAGAACAACCTACTAACGTAATAAAATTGAGTTTTTCCGTTTCTCCTATAGCATGCATAAGATCGTGTCAAGCAATGACTGCCGGTTGTGCCGCTCGACCCCAGCAATACAGGCCTCTATCCGCGATCTAGCCTCCTAAGAAATCAGTGGTGCCAGTGCTATTAAACATAAATCGTTTATTTGCATCGGTACACCCATACCTGCCGGATGTCGGGAAGGCGCAAAACCGTACGTACGGCCAATATTAAAGCCGGTTTTCGGCCGAACTTGCCTCGACACTCGCCAAGAAGTAACTTGCTGTTTCGGGGTTTCGTTTGTGTAATTTATTTATTCAGTCATATTATTGGGTCCCGGGCCACTGTGTACGCCCCAAAAAAGAAAGAACCACGGACAGCACATCTTCCGACTTTCAACACACGATAAATCGCCGTCGCTCGCAAACGAACGGAACGTCATCGGCGAAGCCGTTCAATCAGCGGGCTCCTCGCGCCCCTCACGCGCCGCACGCGCGCCTCGATGAACTTTGCTACATTCTGCCTCTCTCAAACAAATGAGCGTTCGAATGATTGACACCTCGCTCGGCGCGACGTCAGCGTCGCGAGAGTCCAATTAGCGCGTTCTGCAAACTTCGGGCACAAAGTTGTGCTTGACGAGTTTAGCGACCCAGGTCGGAAGGTGGACCTACCGACTGGAGGACGGCAAGGTATGGAATGCCTCCAAGCTAGCAATCGTTCCAGAGCCGGAGGTGACTGTGCCTAAAAGCCTCCTCCAAAACAAAATCAACGACAAAGAAAGGGCGATGTGCAGTCATCATGACTGGCAACCAACAGCTGTCGCTCCGACACCTCGGTTGAGACCAGGGTCAGCGGAACCAAATTCAACAGCGGTACCGCCCCAAGTACCAAGACTGCGACGGTCTCAGCGCGGCCGGCTACCAACAGAGCGATTCAGAACTTATATATAACGGAACTGTCATAGTTTACCTCATGAAACCTGTATGTGTGAGTGGTTAAAAATGAGTACATATAGTAGTATGTGTTAACGTCTATAGTCCTGGTCAGGAACAACTAAACGTGTAGAATTGGAATGAATGTGCTGTAAATAGGTCTGAAAATGGGTCGTGTTACCTTGAGCGATGCCTTCGAAATTGTTCTTGGATTCAACGTAACGAATTTAGCATTGTACATCGAAAGAAAATTGCCAGTTGTATATATGTTTAATTGTTGTTGTTCACATGCCTTTGGTACCGTATAGTGATCCGGTTTAATTTGTAATTTTCTTGAAATGTTCTTCTCTTCTTGGCTCTCTCTATTAACTATACTCAATGTTTCATTCTTAATTTCCAAATTCAAGGGGAGGGGGAAGAATGTTGTGTTTATTTAGTTTCGATTTCCACTTCATCTTCTTCACAGTGTTGTAAATAGTTCGATGCTATCATCATTCTTCTCTTCTTCATCTTTTTTCTTCTATTGGCTCAATCTAATAAAAGAGCAGTCTATCAGAACGCTCGGACCAGACTGGTTGCTCACTTCACAGTGTCCCCGTAGCCCGGGACACAACAGTAACGCACTGACTTCCAAGGTCAACGTAAGCTCGAATGGGCTTCTCGTCTACCAGAGCATCTTGAAAGTACTCTCGTCTCGCGCATTCACTTCCTGTTTATCTTCAATGTGATGACTTTTGACGTTCGTACTACCTTTGGCGCTTGCTCTGCAGTCCGCTGTTTTATGTCCTATCCGTTGACATCTGTTGCAGCGTTCTCGCTTCTGTGGTTTACTGCAGTTTGCAGATATATGTCCGTATTCGTCGCAGTTTAAACAGCGCGGCTCACCGCTAGAATTGAAGGCCGGTTTTCGTTTAACAACTCTTTGGGTGGATCGGTGATTCGATGAAACTGTCTTGACAGTCGCTGAAACGGTCGCCACATCTGACCGGTGGGACGCTTCCTCAATGACGGCGAGTCGGTCGTCCAAACATTTTAGACATTCCAGCAGAGCCTCCGGTGTCGGGAACTTGACAACGCTCAGACTTCGAACGAGAGATTCGTCATTGATGCCGGTTATGACATAATCCACAATCTGATCTTCAGGAAGTTGACAGGGTCGAGCTAGGCTGACTTTTTCATGGAAGTACTGCTCGCCGGTTTTGTTTGCCAATTTCCGTCTCGCTTCCATCTCTTGGTGCCGGCGCTGTAAGCATATGACGGGTGGAAAAGCTTTCTTCAGCTCCGCCTTCCATTCAAGCCACGAGCGCTGGACACTGACGAGGCCGTCGTATCATGTTTTAGCGATTCCTTCCAGTTTCGTCAGCGCAAAACACGACGTCTGTCGCTCGTTCCATGAGTATATCACAGATAGTTCGTCGACTTTTCTTATCCAATGTTCGATGGTCTGCGCTGGATACGGGGATGAACACTGGTACCAGCTTACCAGAGTCTGTCGGTGGTCTTGCGTCATTCGTGGGCTGAGCTGTGGAACGTAGCAGGTCAGCCAAGCCCGTGATCGCTCCTCGCACGGCGGCTTGTACGGCCTCCTGTACAAGAGAATTAAGTCCAAGAAGGTCGCCTGTCGGTACATTCAATCCAGTCTAAATTGCCGGAGGGACGATCGATGGGCTAGCCACCGACGTTCCTTGTCCTTGATTACCGGTGTCGGAGAGTTCAGGATTTCTAGCTGCCACACTACCTTGGCTCGTTGTCGCGCCATTGCTACCGCCAAGGCCTGTGCTCCCTGCTCCGGTAGTAACGGTGACTGGAAGTCGGGGAGGGCCCGCTGGCGCAGTCTGTCGGGTCCGGTTCCGTTCGCTGCGCCGTTGACCTTCCTCGTTCTCTTCAGCCATGTCGAGGTTTCGTTTGGCGCCGCTGTGCCAAGTCGTAGCCGCAGGATTCAATCCGAAGTGGGCCGTGGTCGCTGGCTGTCCCACTTCTGTGATGTTACGGTCTCGACATTGAAGACGGGGGGGGCCGAGAGAAGGTTAGTAAAGGACGTTTAATATACGTCAGGCAGCTATGGCTACCGAGAAAAGAACTCAAAGTCACGCGGATTGTAGAGCGCTCTTGTGGTACTCTTCGTCGTCTTCGAGGACGGCGCTAACACTTGCAACATTCAGTGGTTTGCTTTGGTATACACACATCAAAGTAAACAGCGAAGGACAGAAAAGAGACTTGATGTTTTTGTAAATCGTAGCTTATTTTAACGCTCGTGTCAACCTCTGAGAGCCTTTAGCTGTGCACTGTGGCAGCCGTCATCTCGGCTGCGTTTTCTCCAATGTAACATCAGTCAGTGTTACACACGCTTAGCTTCGCTATCTTCCTATCTCATGCGCGAAATTGACGTAGAAGCCAGCGCCGCGTCTCTTTCGGATACTCAGCCTCCAGCCCCCTTCATTCCGGTGTGCTTGCCGCCGCGACCGTTCGATATATTGGATTCGCGGGCTTGTTCGAAGAAGCGTTGTTTGAAGCTGACGAGTCACCGAAGTGTTACCGGCCGCTCCTCTTTACGAAAGTCGCGATCGGCGCTCGGTTCTGAGCTCGTACTTTTTTTCCTCCCGGGTAGACCATGAGTGCCGAGCACTGATCGGTTGTCTCGAATGACGCCGAACGAAGTTAAAAACGCTAGCGAGTGAGTCAAATTTTTGTGACGCACCCAACCGCCCTGCAATCGGCTGCGCAGAGCACTTAGTCTAAAAACAGAAAAACAGCGTTTTCTTATTTTTCTGTCGGCCATGTTTCACCCCAATCAACGGAATGGGAATCGCGGCAGCACGTCGGTTGACTCATTACTGTGCCTAGATTGTTGACTGTCTCACTGCAGCGGAGCCTTTTTGACGTGATCTTATTCTTATATCGTTATATCTTGCTTTTTCATCTTGGCTGCATACTTCTAGACGACCTTTTACACGTTGCACTCCTTGTTGACATGTCGCGGGACTGATTGGAAGTCACTGTTTGCTCACTCCTTTTGCACATATTTCATGTTCAACATCAGTTATCTGAAGGAGGCACCACGAAACCATAAACTTTGTTCAGAGATACCTCAACATACAGTATTAGGTTGCTGTTTTGTGTGTTGTAGTTTCGTACAAAAATAAATTACACTTTGTTTGTAATATACCCTATAATTGTTCAGAACCCGGGATGGGCAAAATACATGCAAATATGTATCGAAATACAAATACAAAATACTTCAATAGAAATGTATTTAATAACAAATCTAATTACATTTCCAAAAAAGCATTTAAGTACAAGATACAAATACAACCAAATGCATTTGGTCTCCCTCCAAATACTTTTCCAAATACATTCCTCCATATTTGCGTCAGCGACTTCCCCAGGTAGCACACCGCGTCGGCCGGTATCGGGACTACGCCGGCCGGTCCCGGTAACAGGATGGCGGCGCCCGGCAATTGGCGCCGGTGAGCTACCGGCCACGGCCGGCGTTGGGGTTTCGTCTTGCTCACTGGCCAGTTCCGCCGAAGAAGTTACAGTGACTGGCCGGCCGGGTTTTTGCTGTCTTTGCTGGCCAGACTTTCTATGGAGGTTCCAGTAACTGGCCGGCATTGGTATTTTGCTGTCTTTGATGGCCAGTATTTACATGGAAGTTCAGTAACTGGCCGGCATCGGCACTTTGCTGTCTTTGATGGCCAGTATTTACACGGAAGTTCAGTGACTGGCCGGCATGGGCGCTTTGCTGTTCAGGCTGGCGAGCCCCGCCATGGAAGTTCCGTTTACTGACCGACATCGTTTTATCTTTTTTTTTTTTTGCCGTTTTTATTATGCAGTCAAGTCCTCCAGATTTTGACGAACTGTGGCAATTCATGAATAGCGAGTGGAAATATTTGCGTAGATCAATCCTTCGCAAATAACTGCCGACGCTGGTGTATTTGATCCCAGCATGACAGGGCTGACGTGTTTTATCGCGAAAACGCGAGAAAAAATAATGCGGCGTGGAACATTTGCAGTTCAGGATTCGAGACTCTGACCACCTACGCTATGAAGAATAAATTACACAACACCGAGCGACACCTTTTCAGGAAGCTAGTTTAATTTGATGCACTATACTTAAGGTCGGTGGTATACGCACGTGTTTGGCACTGATAAGAAAAATGAAATAAAAACGGTATAGCGGAGAATCTGGGTGAAGAACAACAACCACAATTAAGAAACACGTGGCATGATTGAGCACCCGCTTTGAGTTACAAAAACAATAATTTGCATTACATTGCAGAATCTGGACAAGAAAGAGATCTGTGTTTTGCTTATGACGCTGCGAGATGTACACAACTTTCCTGAGATCATGTTATTGGTGATTTTAATTGAGTGTGAAAATATGCTATTTCAGGCAAGAATCGACTATTTTCTGTGGTAGCTACGACCATCTAACAGAAATATTTCAAATGTTCACATAGCCAGATGATCTGTCCCCGATAGCTTATGTTATACGACATACCGCACCAAAAAAAAGTAAATATAAAAACATTTTTTTTTAACACGATAAAACGGGAAACACAAAGGCGTTGTGGGTGTTTACACAGCCGGGTTTGTGAATGTGACCCCTTGGCGCTACAAAACATAAATGTTATCACACCGAACGATACCGTTTCTGAAAGCTAGTTTATTTATCCGCACTGTTCTTCGATCTCAGGAATAAAAACATTATAGGCCTAATAAAAAAGTAAAATTGCGGAAGGGGGCAGGCGATGGATATCACTGATGTGCCAGAACAAAATTAAGTACTACTTTCCGGAAGTCAGAAAATTAAGAGATGTGCTCAATACGTAGCGCGCTATGAGCTCAGGTAAATAACTGCCTTAAAATAGCGGTATTTTTGTTTTAATAGTGGCTAAAGGTGACCGCCTTCAGACAAACTTCGGCTGCATCACTGTGGCAGTTTGACCATTTACATACACATTTTCTCATTTTTATCTCAATATTCCCATTATTATTAGCTTCTTTACTTCGTTGAAAGCACTTGCGCTGTTTGCGTACTACACCAACCAACCTATTAGCACGGAGGGAGCGATTTATCCCGGCAAACAGAAGGGCCACGGTTTGTGCATTGCATCAACTCAAATTTGGGCTCGCACTTTCTATTTTCACATTCTGCATGACTTTTACCCTAAAGTAGGGGGCAGGCGACTGCAAAAAACACAGCAAATATTTAAAATAATAAAAACAAGGAAAAAACGCAATAAAAAAAAATTAGAAATCTTTCTTTCTAGTGAGATTCGAACCACCGACCACTACGTAAACAGCAGGACGCGTTAACAACCGAAGCCAAACCGACATACAGAATGTCTGATGTTTTAAAAAATTATACGTCTGCTAAAGTCGGTTGGATACATTGTGCGGTTAGTTTCGTATTTCATTTTTTGCTACGTGTTCAGGACGGATTTATATTATTGTGGCAATGTTTACATGCTAAATAAGTTATTATTACTGTGTATACTAATGTTTTTTTTTTTTGTAATTTGCATTGCTGGTCGTTTTATTGCAAGCGTGTTGAAGATAGTTTCCGTAAAGTCGCTAGATATCCATTAGAGCCAACCAATGCAATCCAATCCAATCCACAGCCCTTTTTTGCACGTTTGGCCGGGCGTGTGGGTTTTCATATCTCTGTCTTCAGGTCAATTCACCGATTAGTCGTGATGCGTGGAGTTTATCTTAGTTTCAAATGTGTTTAAACAAGAAGGAAGCGACTGTGAGCCGTGGAACTACGTCAAATCTGCTCAACAGCCAAGATCATGGTACGGTCGTTCCAAAGTAAGTTCCTTTCTTTGTCTGTTAGGGCTAGATTATTCTTCCCTCCGTTCAAAATCCTTGTTATTGTCTAGATCGCTTGCTTTTACCAGTATTACTAATTGTGCGCGAATGGGGTAATGCGAGGCTGTTTTTCTTCGCTCACAAATAGGCTGCATACTCGTTCGAGGTCCATCAGTAGCGGCGGAACGTTTGGGGAGATGGAGGGGGGGGGGGGAGGGGGAAACCGCGGCAGCGCTTCGGCAGCGGCGGGCGCGCGGGGGGGGGGGGGAAACCGCGGCAGCGGCGGGGGGTTGGGCCGGCCCGCCGGCGGGTGGAGGCGGAAAGGGGAAGGGGGGTTGTTTGATTGCCTCCCTCCACCGTATTGTTCACTGGTAAACTAGAATGTCTGGAAGAGCGCGGTGCCCTCCGCCTCTATTATTTGTCGCGGGCGTTGGCCGTTGCAGTGGGACAGCATCGGCGACATGGAACTTTGTGGTGTCGTCGGACGAAAATCGGTGTTTGTCGCTCTAGTGGGACGAGGCTTTTAGAGAAAACGTGAATAATTAGCAGATACTGTGAAAACCATACAAGGGGATTATTTTAGGCCTTTATTATTTTTAGTATGGGCGACCAATGTGTCCGCACATCCGTCTGTTACCTGAGCTGCCAAGAAAATTGTGTTTACAGTCTTATGCATATGGGTGGGAGTTAGCACATTCCACTGGGACCTGTTCGAACTTTTGCTAAAGCTCCTTTCGCATTCTTTATTTTTTTTCTTCTCCAATTTGTGAGTTGGGAGTCTACACTCGTATGTAGTGTATGTATTCCTCTCTTTTATTCCTTGTTTTTTGTTTGTTACTTTTCAGGATGTTCAATCAGAATGAAATCACTACTTTATTACATGGAAAGGCTGTTGTTATTTCCAAAGTGTCTGTAAAACAGTCTACCTGACATCTTTTGCTCACGCCCTGGTTTCTGAAGCTCGCATTCTCCGAACACAGCCTTTCTGATTTCTCTGATCCTTTTTCTTTTATGTTCAATAGATCAAGTTGTGAGTGTGCACCAGTCTGCGTCCTATGTGTTCCTGTCCTTTTGTCCTTGTCTTTTTGTGCACTTTTTTCAAGTTGGTCCATGATATTTTTTATCGTATATTCTAATCTGTGTTTTCATGTTTATACTTACTGCAGTCCTTACCGAGTAGAAGTTGGCATTATCTTTCGCCATTCTGATGTGAGTGTCCTGAGACGACACAGAATGCCAGCTTCCTCTGCTGAAGGCCAGGCTTCATGGAAGACTGCCAAGGCTCTTCATGGTAAGGTTCTTTATATATTGAGCAATATAATAGAAACTTATTGCTGATAGGATTGTTTTTAACGCAGACTGTGTTTATGGACTGGCCTTTAGCAATTCCGATGCCATTCACGTGGAATGAAATCCTGTAGGGAAATTGCGCATCCCATTCGTAAGCGGAATGCTGAGTTTACAACAGAAGTTCGTCTCGACTTGCTGCCAGTATTGCTGTGTGTGTTGTGTTTGCATTTTAGAGCGCAGCTCTTAGGGGCCCGTTCCCGGCTTGAGCGGCGTCGCCGTCGCCGTCGGCGTCGCCGTCGCCGTCGGCGTCGGCGTCGGCGTAACCCTCGTGAGGGTTACGAGGGTTACTTACCCTCGTAACCCTCACGAGGGTTACGAGGGTTTTTACCCTCAGAAGGGTTACCTTCACAAGGGTTACCCTCACGAGGGTTACTTACCCTTGTAACCCTCACGAGGGTTACGAGGGTTAGTAACCCTCGTGAGGGTAACCCTCGTGAAGGTAACCCTTTTGAGGGTTACGAGGGTTAGTAACCCTCGTGAGGGTAACCTTCACGAGGGTTACTAACCCTCGTAACCCTCAAAAGGGTTACGAGGGTTAGGTTACCCTCGTGAGGGTAACTCTCATAACCCTCGTGACCCTCACGAGGGTTACTTACCCTCGTAACCCTCACGCGGGTTACGAGGGTTAGTAACCCTCGTGAGGGTAACCTTCACGAGGGTTACCCTCACGAGGGTCACGAGGGTTATGAGAGTTAACCTCACGAGGGTCACGAGAGTTACCCTCACGAGGGTCATGAGAGTTACCCTCACGAGGGTCACGAGAGTTGCCCTCACAAGGGTTACTAGGGTTACCCTCACGAGGGTCACGATGGTTACCCAGGTCAAGTGACCCCCCTGGGGTCACGTGACCTGGGGATACCCCCCGAGGTCACGTGACCCCCCGTTGACGTCATCAGTGACGTCACTAATGACGTCACCGGCATCCGCATCGTCATCATCATCACTGATGGCGTCATCAGTGACGCTACTGATGACGTCATCGGTATCGTCACGTGACCCCCCGACGTCACGTGACGCCCCAAGGTCATGTGACTCCCACAAGGTCACGTGACCCCCAAGGTCACGTGACCCCCCGCCCCCCGAGGTCACTCGACCCCCCCCCCCCCCCCAGTACCCTTCCCTCCTCCTCCTCAAGAGCTGCGCTCTAATTCGGCATTACAAAGAGTTGTAAACGGCTTTCATTTTTTATTTGTTTATTTAGTGTTCCCAATAATGGCTGAAGCCTTCCCATTGGAAGTGGCAACACACAAACACAAATGAACGGCAAGAGAGGTGAACAGCGCCACTCACACCGTTCGCAACCGCACCCACCGCACACCGTTCGCCACCGCACCCATTGGTTTTCGATGAGGTTTGCAGTATTGGTCTCTATGGTATTTGGTCATATATCGCACATGAACACAACCAGGGCACTGTGCCTACAATTCAGCACTCACAAGATTTGCGTTAATACACCCTGCAGCTGGTCGCACTTTCAGAGTCATTTTAATGTTGCAAAAATGAATAATGACATTGGCATATTTCTCGTGCCAAATCCTTCATGCCTGTTCCGAACTCTGATCCCCACGAGATCACAGTAGAGTCGTTTCTGTTGTACAGTAAAACCTCGTTAATTCAACCCCCGCTAATTTGGAAATTTGGATAATTTGAACTGCCGATTCGGTCCCGTCAAACGTATGTATATTAGTCGATGGCAGCAAACGCTCATTAATTCAGAGGGAACGCGGTGCACTATCGTAAATTCTGACGAATTCGGCAGGTGGCGCTATCTACCGTCTGTTCCAAAAGGTATAACCGATATCCATCCGAAGTGCACACGTGATTTTTCTGGTTTTCCCATGGTTTTTCGGTTCTCCGTGTTTCGCACCAGTTTTGCTCTGGATCGCCGTGCTTCAGCGCGTTACTCTCCTGGCAAGGAAGCGGCAGAAGCATTGCTGCAACGGAAAAAGGGTAGCACAAGTGACCGACGACCGGAATGGCAAAATCGCGACACGCGGGCCTATTGTTCCCGAGCGTGCCAATAGCGAGAGTGACAGTCACGTTTTATGCCTCAACGCGGGGATCCTAAAGCCCGCCATTTTAACAACTATCCTATCCCTCAATTTTTCGTCGGCCGCCCCCGCATTGTAAAATGCAACGTGACTGGCACTCTCGCCATCGGCGCTCGGGAAAAATGGCGCCGGGTGTCGCGATTTCGCCGCCCCAATTACTGGTCAGTTGTGCTACTCGTTTTCCGTTGCAGCTGTACTAGGCTAAGAATTTAGCGACGAAAGGGGAAATACTGAGGGCCTTGGAGGGCGGCGTCTTTCGACAACTTATGTAAAGTTACGACGTCAAGAGAAGCACTTTGGCCACGTACGTAAAAATTTTGGCCGATTTCCTACGGGCTTTTGAGAGCGAGAAGTTCAACGCGAAAAGAAAGCGGCCTTGGAAGGTGGTGCACCCGAAACTAGAAGAGGCCTTGCTGTGCTACATTGTCAGCGCACGGGATGCGTAGCTCCGACAGTACGAGTGCGGTGGAGCACTCGACCGCGCTAAGGAAAGTTGCCGTCTTCGCCCAAGTGTCGTCCAGAAAGCAGGCGGTAATAACAAATTTTTTCTCAAAATAAAAGTGGGTCACAGGGCAACATTTTCGCGCAGCTTTCTTTGTCCTTTCGATATTTCTACTTTCGGTTAATTCGGACATTTTTGCCGGTCCCATGAGATCCGAATTAACAAGGTTTACTGTAGTGGCACGCAGATTCTATACTTGTTTTGCTTCAATCTTTGTAAGGGGGACGCTGTAATCCAATTCTACTCATCTCTGATGTACTAGATAGCACCATATTTGCAGAGATAGTCTTCAGATTTTGTAGTTCCAGCAAAATATATTTCAGCTTATAAAATATTTGTTATTTGGCTTGTAAATTTTCAAGCAGATCTAGATTGAAGGCAGCAAATATCTTACCTGCAGTCAAGGTATGTGTCCGAACTATATTGCATTAAAATAATTGACCCAACCTCTTATTTTTGTTTTCAGTGCCTCTAGCGAATTGTGGATGCTAGAATTGCTTTTGTTTGTTTCACATAATCTACAACACTTTTTTCATCTTTATACTCAGTGCAGCCCTTGCCGAACGGAAGCTAGCATCGACTAGGCCAATTCGTTCCTGCATCATCAGCCAAGCCGAGGATCAGGTCCATGGCAGTCTGCGAAGGTTGTTGATGGTAAGCTGCCTTATATATACAGCTGTGTAATAGCAGCTTGTCCTGGATGACAATTTGAAATGCGTGTTTATGTTTTAGAAAGTGAAATTTGCATGGGCATACTTGCAACGTGAAACCTCACCAAGCCTGTTCTGATCTTTCATCCTTTTGAGATTTCAGTACAGCCGTTTCTGCTGCACACATACTGCCTACTTTGGCCAAGTAGAGACTTGATCCATATGAAGGTAAGCAGGTGATTATCAACTGCTCAGTGCTGTCCGTGGTGACGTTCTCTCCTTATCAGATGGCTTACCATGCTTGGTTCGCAAGGCATTTTAAAAGGAGAGCAGGTCCGCTGGTGCATGATGCTCCCAGTACTGAACAGTCGACGATCGCTTGTTCACACTCGCAAAGATCACGACTGTACTTCAAGCTCGGCAAGTGTGACACTTATGTGATTCAGCCAGTGGCTGTGCAGTATAAAACGCGCCCAATTGGCAACTTTAATGCAGTCTCGTGTAGTCCCATTGATGTTTTCTTTTGGCATGCATGATATGTGTTCACACTTTTTTTTCCCTCGCTTACCGATAGTTCTAGCTGTCTGCAGAGAGTGAGTGTGAAACATGCCAACAAGCCTCTAAAGCAGTATGCAGTGCAATTTTGGTCTATTGTGCAAGCGAGGAAGAAGACTGCTCGTTTGGCTGTTGAGGCTGTGACATAGACATTAGATAGTTTTATCTGAGCATTGTTAGACCCGCTCCACTCAAAAGGAAAGCACCTGCATGCACACAACGCTCAGTCAGCAACGACCAACCGGAGCGCAGATGCCGATGGAGAAGACAATTCCTGCACCCCTATGGCCACTGACGACTGAGCGTTACATGCATGCCTGGTTAATTTCCCGCTCAGTGCCTGAGCTGAGCGGGCCGTAAAAAGCGCTCAGCAAAAACTTTTTCTGATAGGGGGTGGCTGACGCATAGATATTTCAGACAGAGGGATGGCCGACACTGCTCACATCAATTCTCAGTGTGAGCAGCTCTCATCGCAATACGGAAATTATGATTAAACCTTCCTCTACCCGTTTCTGAAGGTTTTGGGACATGTGCTCCTGGCAGTATTGTCGGGCTAGACATCATTACACCCAGATCCACTCTAATAAATTCTAAGAGGATGAAGTCAGTTGCCACATAACTTGTGCAAAACTAAATCTGGAACTCACTCCTCCTTCCTGTTTACCACTGTATTGAGAACCTTGTCCCAGTATGTGATGGGTATGCGAAGAAAATTGACCAGATAAACAATATCACTTAGAAAACAGATGTCCGATACATATTAACCTGCATCTACCAGCCACTGTACACTACCTCACTACTGATTTGGTATCTTTCAATTGATATTCCTGAACTGTTCGCACCTGTAGACATCTTAATGATGATAACGAGGGAATGTTTCATCTCATGGGATGTCATATGCTTAAAGTAAGTGAGGCTTGCGGGCATTTTAAAGGGCTAGGGCGTGCCGATGGAAAACACTCAATGTGAGTTTGATGGTGGACGCTGATAATATATACTAGTTTTTGGGAAAGTCGCTATTTTTTCTTTCATGAAGTCTGCAGATGACTTTTAGTCGTCAAGTTGCCATTATGTGGGAACCGGGGTGTCATACTCTGCAATGCATTACATGTTTACCTGTGCCTACCCAATCTCATTAGTATGTGTACAACGGTCAGCTGTATATGTCAAGGACATGATTTGTCATTGTCTCAGTAATGCTAATGAATCGCTATGTTTACCTAAAAATGCTGAATGTGGATATCGGGGACTGCACACCTATCGTAACAAACGTCAGTGTTAAACAACATGCCAACTACTCTGCCAAGCTCGCCCGTCTCTCGACATGCCCTTTTGAATTAAAATAGATTATTTCCACAAGCCTTTCTCTGAAGTGGGCCTTTTTCATACAAATAGCTGACCTTGATTATGAGAAAACTGGACCATTTTCGCCCCTTGGTCATCCAGTGTGTTGTTACAGGTGTGTCCCTTAGGGATTCTTGTTTTGATATAGTTTCCAGATTGAAAATAAAATAAAGACAATTAGTGCATCAGCTACAAAAAAATTTCCTTTTACATGGGCTGCTTGTCTCATGCCCCTCACCCCAGTTTGGAATTTCTGGATTGTCACGTCCAGCTGGTATCGATTTACCCTGTCATTCTACTGTGGTGTCGATTCTCTTTACAGGTGCTGTAATGAAGGACTTGCCTTCTCGGGTGCATGGTCGACTTGCATCACAAGCTGCATGAGAAGTGTGAAGAAAATTTCCTAGGCCCGTGACATGCAGCCTCTTTCATTCAGCGCACTCCTCTGGCGACAAGTGCATGATTACCAGCCGACTGTAGCTTCACTGCAACTGACAATAAACAATGACGGTAACAATTTTGTATGTTTCATTTATTGTTTACACACATTACGTGTTAAAATAACCCTTGTTATGAACTACATCATTTCTATCCAGGTGTGAATTGCACACAAAACCAAATGTTAGCATGGAAAACAAGACCGTGAACTGTATGGTTTTAGCCCGCTAGCCTGGGGTCTTGCTGGTATCTTGCGGTACTGCTGGTACTATGCCGGGGATTTGTGCTGGCAGCAGCCCGGGAACTCGCTGTGGGGAACTGAATGGCTTGAGGCCGTTAGCCTGGGGTCTTGCTGGTATCTTACCGTATTACTGGTACTACGCTGGGGGTTTGTGCTGGCAGCATCCTGGGAACTCACTGGGACGCCCAGTGCCGGGCGTCCCAGTCAGTCCCAGAAGCTGGCCAGTGACTGGCAATCTCACTGGCCCGTTGTCGCCCCACGGGGCGTTTCCAGCGTCGGGCCAATAGGATCTTGCCGGCAGACCGGTACCGCCCCATTCCCAAACCAGCGAGTTGTGCTACTTGGGTCAGGGCACCTGCAACGGGCTTCTGGGTATCTCATTTTATTTTTCCATCGCACACTCGGGAGTTCGTGTGCGAGGCTCTAGTAACGTAATAGAAATATAATCACACATAAAATGTAATCATCTCGGACGTAATAGGTGAAAAACGTACAGAGCTTCAAGCAGCTTTTTTTGTCGATTGCATTTTGGTATAGACCAACAAAGAACCGAGACGACCAAGACGCGCAGCACTAGCTAGAGAATTTTTTATTGTTGCAACTCGCACCAGTTACGAAAATCTGACGACCCGCGGATTTAGAATGTTCCAGGCAAAAATATGGATGGAAATCAGACTGGAATGCATCACAAGTTGTCGAAGGCTCTTATTTAGCCAGTCTGCCTGTGAACGTCGATTTCGTCACTATTCTTGCCCTGAGCTAGCACCGTAATCACAAGGTCACTAAACGCTTGTGCTTGATTGAGAGACACTGCATTCGGTGCAGAACAAAGTTTTTTTTTTCTGCTCTGGACAGTGCCTTTAAAATAAAGCCGGAAGAGAAAAATAAAAATGCCCCATTGCCGAATAAAGGATGGAGACTATATCTTACAACCACATGCATAAAAACAAGAATTGTAACTTTGGCAATAACATTTATTTAACGCAATAGAGGCAAGTGCCGCGGGCGCCCGGCGTGCCCGGGCACCCGGCGTGCCCGGGCGCCCGCGGTGAGTGAGACGCGAACTGCCGCAGGACTGGTGTATGAAGAGGTGAAGAGTTTCTTTGGTTTGTTGTTGCCGTTGGCATTGAGAGGAAGAAAGAGCAGCTTTAGACACGTCTTAGGATGAGCAAAATGAGTCGTGACAATAAATTTGAGGGATGTAATTTCGCCCACAAAATTGTATTTAATTACAATTGTATTTGAAATACCCGCGTTTTAGTATTTAAATACACACGTCAAATACATCACCCATTTTGTAATTAAATACAAATGCAAAACACACAAAGTATTTGGAATACGTATTTCAGATACTTGTATTTAAAATACTGCCCATCCCTGTTCAGAACAATCAAAGTTGCAATGAAACATTGGCCACAAGAGGTGACTCCTCGCATGATTTTTTCCATGGGTCATTTTGGATGTTGACAAATTTTCTTGTGAACAATGAGTGTTATGCACATTTGTTTCTTCTACTTTTCGTACAGGTACTTTAGTTAGATAAGCCCCAGCAAAGGCAGCAAGACAGTCTCATGGGGTCACACCAAGAATAACTGCATTCCTGCTCAAGTCCCGGGTCATGTCACCGAACTTCACTGAAGATAATGGTACATACCCTTTCCTTAACTTTTCCCTCTGAAATGTGTTTTTCTGTGTTTGTTGTTGTTTCTGTATAAAGGGTAGTACAACGTTTAAACAGCCAAACATTCCTAAATGGTCTCTGTACTAGACAATAGGGTGTCTTAGGCCCGCTTCAGAGGGGGCAACTTTTCCAGCAATTTAGGGGTTGCTGGTGGGTTGTTCAGTAGCTTCCCTAGATCGACACGAATTTCTGAGATCTGGTACGGCTCAAAATGGACGAGCAACTCGGACAATTCGGAGACATTTGAAGCGGCAGCAGCCAATCGGGAATGAGATATTTTCAGGTGACAATCCTGTGTTGGTAATGATGACAACTGATCTTCGCATCATCATCGTGAAATTTGATTTTCCTTGCACTATTCAGATGCGCAGTTTTATAAAAGAATCATGTTTTTTATATCTTTAAATTGTGCTGAGCATTCTAACTCATCTTTTTGAAACGGTTTATTTCCACAAAACGATATATTTCAAACCAGAACCAAGTCTTTAGCTGTCATCGTCCCCACCACAGGGATGTCACGTGAAAATATCGCATTCCTGATTGGCTGCTGCCGCTTCACACTTCTAGTTGCTCGAGTTGTTCGTCCATTTCAAGCCGAACCCGATCTCAGCAATTCGTGTTGATCTGGGAAAACCTAGGGAACAATCCGCCAGCAACCTCAAAATTGCTGGAAATGTTGCCCGTCTGAAGCGGGCTTTAGGGAACTGAAACCAAGGGCAGTGGAGCTCTTAGTTCAAATCCACGTGGAGAATTTTTTTTTGCCTTTTTTAGTACAGACGCATATATGTATATACAGGGTGTTTCAGAGAAATCAGGCGAAATCACTCATGCGAAAACTACACATCGCATCAAAAACAGGCTTGTGTCGTTTTGGTCCTGGGTCAGGGGCCTATTTAGGAAAATTATTAAAGATTGGAATAATTAGATTGTTAATTATTTTTTTCGTAATTAACTTTCTTTAATATTGTGTTTAAGGGCATGGTTCCAATTAGAAAATTGCTCACCATCATCGAAAAACACTAAATCAACAAATTGCAGAACGATAGATGGCACGCGAAGCATTTTACGGCTTTCTTGAAAACCGCTTAAATTCGCCGGGTTTTTTAGTTTCGGTTTACTGCCGGAGCGCATCTCGGCCCCTGCGGCACTGCGCCCCATGGAGAGATAGTGCAATCATCCTCTGCTGTGCCGTCATTGCGCGACGCAGCAGAGGCTGGTTGCACTATTTCCGAGGCCGAGGCTGCAAGAGAGATTGCCTTATTTTCATTTGCTGTACTATTCCCACCAAATAGGACAACTGACCAAGAATAGAACCTCATTTGTCGGCCGAGGCACTGTGCTTGCATCAAGGCAAACTAGCCTGTTTTGCTCGGCTTATATTTTGTTTCATCACCCCTTTAAAATTATGTTGTCGCTCCTCAAAAGAAAAAGAAACTGACTAAGTCTGACTTATTCCGGTGTGCAGGTGCCCTTGGCAGTAAAGTCTGCTAAATGGGGCAAAATATATATTATGCTTTTTTAGCAAATGTGCATTGTTTTAGCAAAATGAGCTACACTATTTGGCTAAGATAAAACAGAACGAGCCTCTCCACCTCGGTCTGTTTTCGTCTCTTGCAGAAACTATTTCCTGCTTTCTGTGGTTTGTATCAGGCTTTTGTGTCTCTATTCGGCCAAAGCATATGTGCTAGACTAAGACTGGTTTCTTTTTCGAATACGTGCAGCAATTCTTGGCAACAAGTGGCTGCCAATCTGGAACATGAGTTTGTTCTCGGACACTGAAAACAAGTATTTTCAAAGCGAGCTATTGTCTGCATATATGAGTTTCAGCATTTGTCAAGGAGCGCAGAATCAAAGCCCGCGGTGGGCCATTGCAAAATTGTTGACTCGGAAGCGCATAGGGAGGAAGTTTTACAAAAGTATCCACCCGCCTTAACAAGTGAAACCGAAACTAAAAACATGGGTTCGATTTGAAAGAAAACAAATATTGTCAGCCCGACTTAACTCGGGTGCAGCACGGAGCAAACAAGCCACGGTACGAGTATGCTTGGTTGGGGCTTTTGTAGGGGTGGTCGATGACTCGGTGTTTTCTAAAAAAATATTTTTTTTTCTAGAAGTGTGGTGGTTGAATATTCGGGGATGGGCATTGAGTCGGGATGTTAAGGTAAAAATTGCATCCACATGCCGGGATTTATGTGCTTCGTCACCCTAGCATGGGGGACAAGGCCTTCAAAATTTTAGGTTTGCAAAAGGGGAGCGTCAGTATTGAAGTCTCATTTTACATCTGGCCTCTCAATTTAAAACGTGCTATAAATGACATGCCTGAGATTCGTTTGGGTGTACTTCCTCTCAGCAAGTATATGGTTCTGTCTCAAATTGGTCTAATCTGATGTTGACCGCACCCCAGATTTCCAACGATGATTCATCAGGACGAGACCCAACCGGGACACTAGGGAGGAGCGCCTTAAGCAAGAGATGCTACATACATGGCAGCTACTTGCGGACAAGAAACGAAAATAGATACATGGTGGGTGTTTGATTTGCTATGCCTTTCGGCGTGCACATTCTGTTTGTTATGTGTCAATATTCCTGCAGAGTTCAATTTCAACTATTCTAAAATACCCAGCATGCGCCCAGATCGCAGAAGTACCTACTCCCTGTTTTCGAAACAATCCGCAAATAAGCAAAGGGCATACCAGACACCCACCCATCCACCTGTTTTCAGCAATGCTCCAAATATTAAAAGAACATATCAAGCGCTCAGGTGCCGTGGCGTCTTTGCCACAATAGTGACGGTCGCGGAGCTGACAGATCCGTGCCTGGCACAAGCCATCCCTTAGCAAAAAAACAGCATATTAAAAATATACTTCATATATTTTTAGTGCACTATAAGCAAGCGAGAGTAATCGAAATTCCACAAAAGTACAATAATAATATCAGCCCCTTCTTAATCGGAATATATTATGGGAATATGCTTAAAGTATGTTCGCTATTAGTGTATATTAATTGCACTCAAAATATGTGTACATAGTTTTAGATTCTTGAATAAAGTTTTTCTGTTGTCATTCTTCCTTGCAATTCGTAGAACTGCATGTGTAAATTGGCACATATACGTCTCCCTGGGCCACGGATAGTTAAAAGGTAAATTTATTAAAAACAGAAATATCTTAAAAAAACAAAGTTTAAGCAAAACTTAAATTTTGAAGCTTATGCGAAACAAATCGCCAGCAGTGGAACAAAACCCTTCGATTACTGCAATTATGGAAGGTTTGTTAGGGCCGGCGGTTGGTTTTAAAAGCTTCCTATTTTTAATTTTTTACCTAATATGGTTCTAATACCAATAAAATTGCACCGAATGCAACATATAGTGCAACTTTACCGGTATAGAAACCATATTAGGTCAAAAATTAAAATAAAAAGGTTGTAAAACCAACTGCCGCAACTTAAAAAAAACCTTCCATGATTGCTGTAATCGTAGAGTTTTGTGCCACTGATTGAGATTTGTTTTGAATAAGCTTCAAAACTTAAAATTTGTTTAAACTTTATTTTTTTAAGATATTTCTGTTTATAATAAGTTTGCTGGTGCTTTTAAATACACTTTTAATACATTCTTTTTACAAATTCCTAAGCAACTTGAAGGAAGCCAAAAGTACATTCGAAGTGCCAGCCCTACGTTTTGGAGTTCATGAGAGATATGACAATATTTCGTCAAGAATGCAGTAAAAGTACATTTGTAGTATGCTCAAGTGCGGCCAAATTAAATTTCAACAAAATTTGTGAAAAATATTCATATTAAGTTCCTCATAAGTATATTCGAAATATCCAGTTTTTCGCTAAGCGATGGCATGACCTTTGGGAAATAGGAAATCAAGATTAGAGATGTAGCGCAGAAATCGGAGGCAAACGGAGAAGGTGAGCAGAGTTAACGGAAAACAAGCATGAAGGGGGTTCCGTCGCATGAGGCATCTATGTCCCGTGCATGTAATTTTGAGTGTGCTGTAGGCGGCTACTCAAACAAATTGTTACTTGTTCCTAACTAATCGCAAATCTCTCTTGCAGTTTCCACGGCCCACAAGCCAGCAGGCGCCAGTTCGTTCTAGTTCAAAGGTGAGGATTAAAAATGTTCTAGTTTGCTCTGACGCAGCAATACTGAATCGAGACAAGCTGTAGGGCATAGTTAATTGACAGAGCTCAGAACGACTGGGGACGCTTTCATTGAAGCTTGTTTTGCTGCAATACACGTGGACAACACATTTGTCGACGTGTGTCTAGTTTTATCGCAAGAGTCGTATGATGTCGCGCGTATAATTTCGAATCTATGCGGCTTAGTGTGCTGTAGGTGGCTACCAGTGATATATTGCTGCACCGAACTGCGGCAAGTGGCTATCCCTGCTACATCCTGCTTCATTTTGCCAAAATATGGCAATCTGCGCCAAGCCTGCACCAAAGGACCAGTTTAGGTCTCCTTTCAAAACCGAAACAAAACTGAGTATTGTATTTGAGCAGGCGTGTGTTATGTGGCGCAAGCGGCTACCTGACACCAGAGCCGTGTATTGGGAGAGTTTGGCCAATAGGCGGAGCAAAGGCCGCCGCCAGCGCCGAATATTCCCCCCGCGCTTAGAGCGTAAACTAAATTTGTGACACAGCGTCGACCAATCAGGAGACTGCGACGTCACAATATTGCAAACGGCATTCAAACCGTGAAAGAGAGGTGTTCAATCTCGGCCTCTCTGCTCCATCTCAGAAATGTCGGCAGTGAAGACAAAGGTACAGGCGCGTGCACCTAGCTCAGGAAAACGCTTTTGTTTGTACGAGAACTCGTGCATAGGAGCCACTTTCCAAAGCCACGCGCTCGTGCCCATGCCTTTCTCTGCACTGCTGATGTTGGCTTGTTAGAACAGCGTCCTGTGACTGGCCGAAAGAAAACAGCGCAAATGGTGGGGAGCGCGAGCGTCTCGAGACGCGGAGTCCCGCTCGGCTTGTGCGCTGGCTTTGGCAGTGCTTTCTTTCACCGTCTCAGCTGAGACGCTGTTTCTAGCAAGTTGGCCCTGGTTTGGAGCGCACGTTCGTTAATTCTACACTTGAATATTGGCGTGACGAAAACCTCGCACGCACAAAGTTTTCAGTCACTGAGAGTTACACCTTTTAACTCTAGCGACGCTAAAACGGCTTGAATTAGTCGTGTCACAAATTTAGAGCTCACAACCACTGCTAGGGACTGTTTCGCGGCCTGTGGTTGGCCCCGAGATGCTCGCCTATTCAAACCAATGTATGGCCAAACTCTCTCGATAAACAGCTCTGCCTGACACAAAGTACTGTGCATCAGTTATCCACCCGGTCTTGCATGGTTTTCCCGGCGTCTCGCGTTCCGCGCTCTCGTCTTGTGGGTCTCGTCTCTCGTCTCTTTTTTTTTTTTCAGCGATAAACGCAGATGTGTGCAGACTCTCCGACGCTAGCGTGCCGGGTACCACTATGCCATCGTGCTGTGAAACGAAACCACGTTTTTTCGCGGCAGGAGATATTTTGTGAGCCGAAGCAACGGCCGTGGGAAAACTATATTTGGTCACTGCCTTTCAGTCACCGTGGTCGTGCGACGTTGAATGTTGCCGTCCACACATCACTAATGGTATGGTACTTTCTAAAACGAAGATAAGTAGCGCAGCATGTTCATCAACATTCCTGTTCTTGTTTAAGTCATATGCTACTACAAAAATTCATCATTAATTCAAATACTGCTCTGTCAAAGTATTGATTTCCTAGATTCCTCTCGGCGGGCCTTCTTTCGAGAGGGTCCTCGGTACGTGAAAAATCTGCCGTGAAAGAAAGTTGGTGAAGAGAAATGAGTTAAAGCAAAGAAGGCAATGTCTGCACGCTGAACCCGCACAGCGTGCTTGTTTGTCTCGGGTTCAGTCGTTGCACAAAGCGCTCCAAGAACTTTTTAAGCTGGCTCGCGAAGGTCTTGCATTGATGCACTCAGGTTCTCGATTTTTTGTGTGTTTAGCTTGTATTTTGTTTGCCGGAATGGCAAGCACGCGCCACTGGACTGGTTATGGCGCACGCCCGAAAGTTACATTTTGTGTACAATTTTCGGGATAAGTTAGCGACGGAGCTGAGGGGCATGGTTTCGGTTTCAATCGGACAGCCGTTGCCTGCGTTCGCGCGACGAAGCATGCCCGACAGCAAGCCTGTTGAAGTTGGCCTCACGTGCATGCGAACATGATTGCGTGACTAAGGCACCAGCTAGGACGCATGCAATTCATTGTTTTACGTTTGCTTACTTTTGACGAAAATCTGGCCCGTTGGGAACCAGCATAACGGTGGCAAGTGTTTTCTTTTAATTGCTTGAAAATTCCTAGAGCACTGTATACTTATGGCTGTTTTAGAGCAGCCACCTGCTCTAAAACAACTTTGGAGCAACCAAAACACTGTTTTGGTTGCTCCAAAGCCCACATTTGCTGTCCCAAAGCACTGTTTTGCTTGCTCCGAAAGGTGCGCCAAAATGGATTAGGCCAATCGCATCACTGGGCTACTCAAAAAACTTGCTACTTGGACGCAACTAATCGAAACTGTTTCTTGCAGTTTCCATAGCCCACAAGGCTGGAGGTGCCAGTTCAATCTCGTTTAAAGGTGAGGATTATAGATTTTCTAGATTGCTCTGAAGCAGCAATACTGAAGCCAGACAACCGGTACAGCATATTTAATTGATGGAGCTCAGAACGACTGGAGACGCTTTCATTGAAGCATGTTTTGCTGCAATACACCACTTGTCTGGCTTCAGTATTGCTGTAGGCAACAAAACGTGTGCCCAGTTTTGTCACAAGAGGCGTATTATGCCACGCACATGTAATTTTGAATTCATCCGGCTTTGTGTGCTTTAGGTGGCTAGTCAAGCATATTGGTACTTGGACGCAACTAATCGCAAATCTTTCAGGCAGTTTCCACGGCATAAGAGCCAGCAGGTGCCAGTTTGTTTTTGCTCAAAGGTGAGAATTCCAGATTCCCGTTGCAGCAGTACTGAAGCCAGACAAGCTGTAGACCATTTTTAATTGACGGAGCTTAGAACGACTGGAAGCTCCTGCATTGAAGCTTATTTTTCTGTAATACACGCAGGCGACATTGACGTCTGCCCAGTTTCGTCGCAAGAGGATGTCGATGTCCCGCGCATGTAATTTTTGAATCTTTCCGACTTGGTGTACTTTACGTGGCTACTCAAAGCAACTGCTACTTCGACGTAACTAACTGCAAATCTCTCTTTCAGTTTCCACAGCCTGCAAGCAAGCAAGCACCAGTTCGTTTTTCCTCAAAGGTAAACATTCCAGATACTCTAGTTTGGTGCGAAGCAGGAATAGTGAAGCCAGACGAGCGGATACCTATATTTAATTGACCGAGCTCAGAATGACCCGTGGCAGTGGCATTGAAGCTTATTTTTCCGCAATCAACTCAGACATAATATTTAATCTATCCGACTTAGTGAAGGTTTGCTACCTGTCGCGAACCAATCACAAATTTTTATCTTGCAGTTTCTATTTGGCTCCAGCTAGCAGGTGCTGTGTCCATTAAAAGGTGACGATTTCACACTCTGTTTTCAAACGTCAAGTTTTTGAATGAGGGTCCTAAACAATTAACTTTCTTTTGCAGTAAATTCCAGATCTGTACTACAGGTTTTACTTGAGCTAGTTGGTACATACTTGAATAGGTCAGCTCAACAATTACAAATTACAATTACAATTAGATCTTCCGATATGTCAATGATTTCTTTTTTCTGTGCAACACTGAAGTGAATGAAGAAGAGGATGGGTGCGTAGCAAAAGTTATACATTGCTTCCAAGAATGCTGCCCCGAATTGGATTTCACGTATGAATTACCCGTTGAAAAATCCATCAGGTTCCTTGACCTGGTGCTTCAGTTCGAAGAAGGCCACGCATGCTGGAGATATGAGCCGCGCTCGTGCCAAGGGTTTCTTCCATACAACTCGGGGCATTCGAAAATCGTTAAAAGGAGTGTTGCCACAACTGCTCTTATTTCCACCTTAAATAAATCATGTCGCCATCAACTTGAACCAAGTTTTGAAACACAGATTAAGCGTCTACGTGAGTCTGGTTATCCGGAGTCTCTCCTGGTGACCATCTCTGAAACCATTTGCCAGAAATTGAAACGCGAGAATTCAGGGAATGAGGCTTCATTGCAAGCTACGAATCAAACAAACGTAGCGGTCGTACCCTACATCCATGGACTCACACACAACCTAAAACAGATTGCCGAGAGGCATGATATTCGGGTTGTGTGCTCGGCGCCAAACAAGGCCTACTCCATGTGTCGAAGAACTGATCGAAAAACAAATCAAGAGAAGAAGCAATGCATAATTGCTCACAGGACGCAATACACCCCGTGCCAAAGCGGCTTTGTGTACAACATACCGCTTTCCTGTGGCAGGTGCTAGATAGGACAAACGGGGCGGTGTGTAAACGATCGAACTAGGGAGCACGCGGCTTCTGTTAAAGAAACATCGGCAGCACATCTTTCTGCACATTGCCGATTCTGCAAATGGACTCCTAATTTTAACAACATCATAATTAGAGGGCAGCACCGGAACGCACATACACGTGAAGTAATTGAAGCCCTGTCCATCGAAGACAGTGCTCAACTGTGCGTGAGCAACCCGTCTATCACAATCCACCCGAAAGAAAAACAATACTTGGGACGTGGCACGAGCCGCATAACACCCTAATGGGTTCATCGCGTGGACATGGGCGATGGCTTTCATCACTAGGTGTAGTACAGAGTAAAAAAGGAAGGCGAAGTATTAAAGACAGCAAGTTGATAGTAAGCGGTGTGTATGTCTTTCCTCTCACGGTTTTTTTTTTCATTCGTAATTCTTCAGCTGACCATATTCAAATTCCAGATCCTTCAGTTCAGGAATATGTTAAGATGGATAAGCCCAGTGTTTTCCTTCTTTATTCATAATTTGACAACAGCAACATTTTTTTTTTATTTTATCACTCAGAAATACACAGACGGAGAGACTGCGTTCACCCCTAAATTTCAGTTGGACGCACAGCGAACTGATGTTCAACCGACGGTAGCAACTTTCACGAGCGGCTGGATAGCCGAGTTGTTAAACTTATTAAAATAGATAAAAAGATAGATAAAAAAGTAAGTGCAAATAACTGTTAAAAAATGCCATCGGGGTTTTCTTGGTCCCACTGCAAAACCTCTGTGTTTTTCTTCCACATTTATATACTCTTTCATTTCATTTATTATTCCCTCAGGGCCCGAAGGCATTACAGAGGGGAGTGGGCGGTCGACAGATAAAAATAACATAGTTGAACGAGGCAAAAATAGAACAAAAAAAAAAAAACACACACACACACACACAGCAAAAACACGCGCTACGCATCATCTGTTAAAAAGTTGGTAATAGCATTTTTAAAATAAACAGTGTTAGTTATTGAGACTATATGTGCGAGAAGGCGATTCCAGTCAATGGAGGTTTGGGGTAGAAAAGAAGCATTAAAAGTGGATGTGCTACAATGGGGAATCCCTACCTTTAGGTCATGGTCTACACGTGATGATATGTACGATGGTTCTAAAAACAATGCTTGACGGAGAGCGGGGTTAGAGTAATAAATCTTGTGAAATAAACATAGACGAGATATTTTTCTTCGGAGAGAGAGATCAGGTAAGGAGAGGGACGATTTCATGGAAGTTACACTGGCTGTACGATGATAGTTCGAGAGTATGAAACGGGCGTACTTCCGCTCTTTAATATGTTATACCGCACCGTCCTCAAGCCACTCGTTAATGTTGGGGCCTTCAGTTGACGTCAGTGCACTCCACGGCGAACGGGAGTTTTGGGGTGTCGTATATCTGACAATGGGTGTAAGGATTACAACCGTTTCGTCACTAGCCTCTTCCGGAGCATTTATCTTCCTGCACAAGTCCGTGAGTGTTTTTCGGCCCCGAAGAAACACTCGGCCTTGTGCAGAAGGATAAATGCTCCGGAAAAAGCAAGTGACAAAATGCAAAAAAAAAAAAAAAACATTAAACGACGTTTGTGGATTGTAAAACATCTGTCGTGTACAACACACCATTTTCCAGTGGGCGCTCGTATGTAGGGCAAACTGGCCGCTGCACTAATGATCGTGCGAGGGAGCACGCGGCAACTATCAGACAGACACCGTCAGGCCATATGGCCGTACATTGTGATCGATGTCCGTGCACCCCGAAGCTGTCAAACACAATCATCCTAGGACGACACAGCAAAAAAAAAACAGTCAGAGAGATTCACGAAGCATTCGTCATCAAAACGAGGGGGGCTGATATCTGTATCATCGAGCCGTCAGTGGGCTTATCAAATAAAGAAGTTTTATATGTAGAAAGAGAGGGGGACGCTGGGAAGTTACTAGGTTTATTTTCAGTATTTAAGCATTTGTGGTTTCTACTAAACTTTCTGTTGCGAGTGCGCTCCGTGTTGTGTCCACTTCTTCACTTGTCCGTGTTTCTTTGGTGCTCATTTCCAGTCACGAACCAACAAGACCAACAAAACATTTTGTTGCCCCTAAATGAAGGCGTTATTCTGAATACCCTTAAATTAAGGTGTGATTCCACGGTACACCGTTTAATTAGGGTGTTATGACTGCCCAGTATGCCACCAGGGCCCGTTTGCTCGACGCTGGTTAACTAACCGCGGTTAACCGGATTTCCCTACGAGGGGGAGTTTTGTGTCACGTGACCGGCAGAGTAAGGACGGCGGGGAAACATGGCAGTGCCCCGGTGAGTGAGCGCCGCTCGCTTTGGAACTAATACGTCGTAGTAGCTGCAGTAGCGGGCGCGTTAGTCAGCAACGAATGGGCAGTGGGTTTTCGCGTTGCCTTACCTCACTTAAAACGCCAAACATGAGCAATGACCTCGCGGCATTTTTTAGATAGACTTTCGACTCTGGCCATTCCTAAGCCTAAATGGAACGCGATAGCTGTCGGCATGGCAACGTCTTTGGAAAGTGGATTGCCTTGACTCAATCGGCCGGGTATTGATAGCACACAAAAGCACACCTTTTGCTAAATTTCAAAAGCACCGAGGTGCATGCTACAAGTATAGTTACACGCGCTGCACCTGCTGGCGTCTGCAGTAATAACTGTTCTGAAGCAAAAAGCCTAAAACAAATTTTGCCGTGCACGCGCGTTCGTCAAAGCTTTATTATGATTATTTACTTCAAATCTTTTATAAGTGGAAGGCAAGCGCGCGCGGATCGTATAATTACACTTCCAGCGTTCTTCTCGATGTTCGGGTAATTTACTAATAGGTCAATTTTCAGTAGAGCCGATTTACAGGTTTTTCAATTTAAGACGGTGTAATATAAAGTTCTTACATGCTGGCCAACCATGCTGCCGGTGTACCGCCCGCCTTTCACTGCTCACTTCTTTCTCATCGTTTCTAGGACTCAACTTCGTTGTCCTCTTTCGAACTCGGAAGGATATTTCAACGAGGCTTGTCTTCACTTCAGACAGCCATATATTTAGAAAATTTCCTAACAAGGGGTAATTTAGTTTTACCTTGCCGATTATTTCTACCACGAGCAATAAAAATTGTTTCTTAAGCTCAAATGTATGCCGCGCTGCGTCTGGAAAACCAGGCAGCGCACATTTTCGGGTCCCCCCATTTCGGGAACCTTTTTACGGAAGCCACGTATGCTACAGCCAGCAACTACCCCATAATAAAACTCGGAGCTATCGCTCAACCAGCCCTCGTCAAACTTGGCTACGTACTTGTAGGTACCTAGTAGGGAAGGGCGGTTAACTTTTAACCGCGGTTAAATTTAACCGGCTTCGAGCAAACGGGCCCAGAAGGTAAGTAAAAAAAAATGAAAGCCGTTTACAACTCCCTGTAACACCGAATTGGAGAGCAGCTCTTGAGGAGGAGGAGGGAAGGGTACCGAGGGTTACCTGTTCTCGGGGTGGGGGGGGGGGGGGGGGGTCATGTGACATTGGGGGGTCATGTGACCCCCCAGAACAATTTTTCCGCTAGATTTAGCGGGGACTTTTTTCAGCCCGATTTAGCGGGGAAATTTTTCCGCAAGGTTTAACGGCACAAATTTCCGCTAGACTTAGCGGGGACTTTTTCCGCTAGCGGAGAAATTTTTCCGCTAGATTTAGCACGGAATTTTTTCCGCTAGATTTCGCTTGTTAATTTTTCCGCTAAATTTAGCGGGGCATTTTTCCCGCTAGACTTAGCGGAGAAATTTTTCCGATAAATTTAGCGGAGAAATTTTTCCGCTAGATTTAGCGGGAAAATTTTTCCGCTAGATTTAGCGGGGAATTTTTTCCGCTAAGTCTAGCGGGTAAATTTTGCAGCTAGGTTTAGCGGGGAATTTTTCCCGCTACTTTTCGCTAGATTTAGCGGAGAAATTTTTCCGCTAGATTTAGCGGGGAAATGTTTCCGCTACATAATTTCCCGCTAGATTTAGCGGGGAAATTTTTTCCGCTACATTTAGCGGGGAAGATTTCCCGGTAGATTTAGCCGGGAATTTTTCCCGCTAGATTTAGCGGGGAAATTTTTCCGCTAGATTTAGCGGGGAAAATTTTCCCCGCTACATTTAGCGGGGAAACCTTTTTCCGCTAAATCTAGCGGGAAATTTTTCCGCTAGATTTAGCGGGGCATTTTTCCCGCTAGACTTAGCGGAGAAATTTTTCCGCTAAATTTAGCGGAGAAATTTTTCCGCTAGATTTAGCGGGAAAATTTTTCCGCTAGATTTAGCGGGGAATTTTTTCCGCTAAGTCTAGCGGGTAAATTTTGCCGCTAGATTTAGCGGGGAATTTTTCCCGCTACTTTTCGCTAGATTTAGCGGAGAAATTTTTCCGCTAGATTTAGCGGGGAAATGTTTCCGCTACATAATTTCCCGCTAGATTTAGCGGGGAAATTTTTTCCGCTACATTTAGCGGGGAATATTTCCCGGTAGATTTAGCCGGGAATTTTTCCCGCTAGATTTAGCGGGGAAATTTTTCCGCTAGATTTAGCGGGGAAAATTTTTCCCGCTACATTTAGCGGGGAAACCTTTTTCCGCTAGATTTAGCGGCGAAAATTTTTACGCTAGATTTAGCGGGGAATATTTTTCCGCTAAATCTAGCGGGAAATTTTTCCGCTAGATTTAGCGGGGAAATTTACCCATAATGCACCGCGCGGTTACGCCGACGGCGACGGCGACGGCGACGGCGACGCCGACGCCGCTCAAGCCGGAAACGGGCCCCTAAGAGCTGCGCTCTAAAACGCAATGACCAAAACCCATAAGATAGGGTGTAATAAGCCAAAAGGATGCACGAAGAGATGACTGCGAATCAGTCGAAACTTGCCTGGTTCACCTTTTATTTTTCGATCAAGATTGTACTAGATTTTACTAAATTTTCTTTAGATGATTGCAGGCAGGTCATCTGGCCGCAACCATGTCTCTGCTTGCGCGGGCACGTGCATGCAACTAAAGGCTTGCCAAAGGGCAAAACTGCGTGCACGCGCACATCGTTAAGCTTCGCGAAGTCGAGACTGAAAGAAATAGCGCCCTCGCAATTTCACCACGACCAAGACGCTTCTGAGTCAGTGGCGCTCCATGCGAGTATACTTGGGCCAGACTAGGACCAGTACCCCTCTGTAAGGTCATGAACATTTTATCTAACCGAAGCCCCTAGTTAAATCTCAAACTTTACTTTTCTTGCGACATCTATTCTTTCTAGCACTGGTGGCGTAAGCAAAACTCGACAAGCTTGCAAAGACGGAATGACCGGAAGTTACTTGGGACGCAAGCGGCAGTTCGTGTTTGTAAACAGTAAAATTTTTTATTGAGACGGAAGCAGGACGACTATCAAAAGCACGCTTGCAAAGTACTTACAAACAAGAGAGCAATCTCATGTAATCCGTGATAGATGCATAATCCGATTCGGGCAGCACAGAACGATTCGCGAAGAGAATGCCGGGGATGAAGGCGGTTGCTCACAATCAACGGAAGTGTCGCGTCCGCCGATGAGCAGCTCTTTGTCGAAACGCGTGCAACAAACGCAGCACAATCATTCCATAGACTCTGACGAAATAAACGGCCGTTATAAAAAAGTTGGCATAGATGTATTCCGGCCGTTCATGACGAAAAACCGCGGTTGCGAAATGGAACTCGTAAAGACCTACTTTCACGAAGACAGGAGAACACTGACGGACGCTTTTTGGAAACCGGATTTACGTTGTCCCTACAACTCACAATAAACTGGCAAACGCCGAAGGCTATCACTCCAGTGTCCCATCGGCGCGTCAGAGAGAGTCGCGTGACAAATTTTGTTCCAAGCGTTTTTGCCATACGGAGAGCGGTCACGTGTTTCGCTCCACACCTCTGATCCGCTAGAAACGGCCTTCGCACTCGCTCACAGCCACACGGACGCAAAAGGAGGTGTGGAGGCTTATCGGAAGACGAAGTCAAAAGGGGGTGGACAAAGCAGCTAATCTCCCTGTGCTGCCTTCTGGGCTGGATAGGGTGCCTTAAAGGGGCGGTGCAACGATTTACGGACTTCGGTCAAAAATTTGTGGAAGTTGCCCCCTGACACTTCTGAAGTAAAGAACAGAACACCGATTTCGCCTGCGTGTCCTAGTTTTTGCGTAAAAAAAAAAAAATAAAGATTGGTATTTCGAGCACCCCTCAACTCACTCCCAGTCTTCAGGGTCACACCTGGTCGCACTCCCAGTGACGTCATTCGGAGTGCCGTGTAGCTTCCAGTGTGCTATCTCAAAGGACGCTTCCCCTCCCTCCCTCTGTGTGCATTAGCGGGCGTTAGGCTGCAACTTAGAGCCGAGCGAGGTCACGTAATCTTTCCGCCGTAGTTCCTTCGGCTGCCACTTGGGGCTGCAGGTGGGGGAAAAAGCTCGAGTTTTGCTTTGCGATTATGCAGCGGAATCGCGACATTTTTAATGAAGGAAGTGTTTTCTCTATTCTCTGGGACACGATAAACAACGCAAAAATGACGAGATGCAAATTCTTTTAATCATAAAATTGTTGCACCGCCCCTTTAATGTGCGCTTCGCATAGAGTGATGCCCAACTGCCTTTTTCCTTTTCCCACACACTCGTCCACCGCCATTTTGTTCCTCTCATTGCTTCCCCGTGCGCCGGAAAGTGGCCTTTGTGTCCACCGGTCCTCCTCCGAGGGGGAAAATGCTAATCCTCCCTCCGTGGGTCCCACAACGCTGCTCCGAACTTTTGAGATAAGGTGCTTGTTTCCGGGAGGGTTATAATCCCCACGGATTATCGCCGAGAACCAAAATGGCTGCTGGTTTCTCGGCGAGTAGTATTACAAAGGGTGGCATCACCCTAGCAAAGCGCACATTAAGGCTCCCTAGGCTGCATAGGGAGCGTCGCCTTGTGTGTGGGACCTTGGAGTTGTTGTTCGAGTGGCGGTTCCCTTTCGAAAAGTGTGGAGCCAGGGAGTGGCTTATGCTGTCTGGGTAGAACTAGGATGCCTTCATGTGCGCTTCGCATAGGGTGATGCCAACTGCCTGTTTCCTTTTACCACACCCACTCCCACCGCCATTTTGTTCCTCTCATTGTTTCCCCGTGCGCGGGAAAGTGGCCTTTGTGTCCATCGGTCCTCGCATCCGAGGGGGAAAATGCTAATCCTCCCTCCGTGGGTTCCACAACGCTGCTCCGAACTTGTGAGATAAGGTGCTTGTTTCCGGGAGGGTTATAAGCCCTGATAAGCCCCACAGAATATCGCCGAGAACCGTAATGGCTGCTGGTTTGTCGGCAAGTGGTATTGCCGCGCGCTGGTGCCGGGAAATCAACGCTGGGTCACGGAGCTCTAGAACGTTCTCGTTTATTCTTGTTCCAGGTGCAACTTCCATCCTTTATTCCTGCTTTGTTGTTCTAGAAAGTGCGTGTTCATTCTCACCCTGAGCGCGCTACACTCGAACCTTCTCCGCCGAATCTTCGAGATAGTGATTCTGCTGACACGCCGACTTCGACGCCCGCGACGCTTTGCTTTCTTCTGTTTCCTTCTTTATTTTTGGCACAAGTTCGCCACATTAAACGTTTATTTATTTCTCTTTATTTCTTGTTTATTGGTCACTACCCGTGACAGTATTACAAAGGGTGGCATCACCCTAGCAAAGCGCACATGAAGGCTAACTAGGTAGAACTAGTTGGTCGTCTTCTTGTTTATGCGGTTGAATTCCTTCTTGCGCTCTTTTTTTTCTCGATGTGTTTAAACGTGTATTTATTGATTAAGTCAGGTGAGTTTGTGTTACCCGAAATAAGGGCGCCACAGATTGTTCAAAACTTCAACACAGCAAAAAAAAAAAAAAAAGATTAAGCAAAATTTGATTTGCTTGCTTTTTGCCTTAGAAAGACCTCTGAAGCTAAAGGCAAGCTGATTCCGTTTTGCTTTATTTTTTTTTATTTTTTTTAACGACGTATTTTAGCCTGTAAAGTAATAGAAATACCTCCTCTGCATAGCCGATTCATGCGGGATACTATCAATACTCAACTAAAAACGGCGTCGCGTACGCAATGTCACGATATCGTCGGCGCGACTCTTCCCATTCGTTAAATATTGGCTAAATCAAAGTGGTGTGGGCACAAACGATTAGATCCAATATCGGGGCCATACGGTGTGTTGTCTGGGCTGTATATTTGCACGTCTTTGGCCACTCTTTGCGAGCGGAGGTGATTTTCTAAGTCGAAGTTGAACTGATAAAACTCATGCACGCGCGACACGTAAATTTCCGCTCCTGTCGGACGGAGAGTAAGATCGGAGTTGCAAAAAATATTCTCTAGCACTTCCTAGTCATAGGCGCCTGCATGTATCAATTAATTATATTCGATGTTTGTACCGCCGTACATCAGCAACCGTTTCACCAAAGCGGCAAACATGAACGGTTATGAAGTCATGGGTGTAGTCGACGGTATCAACATTACGCCCCTCTCACACCGTGTGAATGAAGGGCGTAAAATTCGCTCTTACCCACTTTTTACACGATTTCAAAAAAACATCGCTACAAGTGGGGAGTAAAAAGGGGGTGCAAGGGGTGTAAGACGTCAACACACCCTTTTTACACCGACTGATATTTAGCAATCGTGTAAAAATGGTGTTTTTCTAACTTGAACCCTTCTAACACTCCTTTTACACGATTTTGGGTTTTACAACGTTTAGTGTGCAGCGGAAAATGCTTAGCCATTGCTTCTTCTTATCAGACCACCAAGTTCATTGCCTTGCACAGTTAAATACATTTCCAGTACTATAGGCAGTCACATTATTATTAGCGGCGATTTCAATATTTTAACCATTGCTCAGAGTAGTGAACACTTGATAAGCACCACTTCTGGTAAACTGCATACCATGGTCGCAAGCTTATTGGATGTTTTTTAGCTTGAAAAATTTGTTCCTAATCCCACACTCAATGATGATATGAGCCATATTTTTTTGCGTTGTTAAATTTCTGGAAATTTTGAAAACACGCATACTGTCCCACAGGGAGTGATCATAAGCTGTCGTCTCTGGGGTCAACTTATATTCTCTGAGCATGAGCAATTACATGGATGAATAATAATTTCTTTATGACCAGGCGGATTAGGAAAAAAGAAACTCTGCGCTCGAATCTTCTAGTTTTCGAAGCTTTGTCCGAATGCTTGAGCATCAATCACCGATGAATCAAACTTGAGAAAAAATACTTAGTTTATTGGAAGAGTTTCTTCCATCGCATATGCTTACGCCAAAATGAGCACGCGACAAGTCGTGGTTTACACGTGAGTGTAAACCACGGGAAGTGAAGGAACTATTCTAAATTCGTTAAAACAGAAGTTCGGGCGAGTTGGTAGTTCATGACGCATAGACACATATGGCATTACCGCCTTTCAGAATGCGGCAGGCCTATCCCAAATCAAATTCTTAAACTTAATTGACATCTATCTAAAATCTACCTTCGCCATCTGGGATGGACATACGTATCTACAGAAGAGAGGGGTGTGTATTGGTTCGTGCATTGCACCTATCCTCAGTGAGCTGTATCTTGCACACCTTGACAGGAATTTAAACCAAACTCTCGACGGGTCAAAAGTTAAAAAAGTATTCAGATATGTCGACGATTATTTAATTTTCCTCGCCACCGATGACCAAAATCTGACAGCCTTGGTACCAGACATTCTCAACAGTTTCAAAAGGTGCATGAACCCATTGGAGATTACCCACGAACTTCCAAGTGAAAGAAGTTTGAGATTCTTAGATCTTCGTCTTTGTACGTCACCGTACCATACGTGCTGGACTTACGAGCCAAGGGGAAAGAAGCCACTTCTGCCATTCAACTCAGCGCATTCAAAACTCGTAAAGAGAGGCATAGCGCGGTTGTGCCTTAAGAACTCTCTTACGAAGTCATGCTTCCATTCCATCCAAAGGAGCTTTGATGGGCAAGTGTCGAGATTAAAACGCGCTGGATATCCACCATCCTTGTTAATATCAGTGGCGGAAGGACTTTTCAGAGAATTTAAGCATGATGAGCGATTCAGGAAAAGTCATCGAGACAGGGCAAAAAGACCAGTGATTGTGCCATATCTCCATCATTTTTCTCATGGCCTCAAGAAAATAGCAAACAAAGTAGGCACGGACGTTATTTTCTCCGCTCCGAACAAGCTCTACAGCCTGTGCAAGAGGGTAAACACTCCTTCAAGAACACCGACGTCCTGCACAACGAATCACAGAAATAAGTTCGTTCGATGCACTGAAAATGTGGTCTACTCCTTCCCCCTGTCCTGTGGAAGAACATATATCGGACAGACGGGTAGGTGTTTAAACCACCGCCTTAGAGAACACAACTTGTCCACCATCAACAAGAACTCTGGACATGTTGGCATACACATTCGGGACTGTGGGTGCACAGCGGAACTTGACAAGTGTGTGGTGTTGGCAAGGAGCCGAGACCAGCTCACAAGGGAAATAATAGAAGCGGAGAACATTGCCAGGCAAAACGGCAGGTGTATTAGTAATCCATCTATAGCGCTGTCACAAAAAGAGCTGGATTACTTAGCTTTGCATCATTGATCTACAGTAATTTAAAATTTAATTTTTCATTTAATTTTTCATTTAATTTTTAATTTTTATTTTTCAATTTCTGGCTTAAAACTTTTACAGTTAACCTTTAGCAAAAAAGAAAAAGATGAGGCCTAGGTTATGCATTAGACGTGAAAGAAGAGAAAAGGCGGGAATATACAAAGAGTTGAAGTCAGCGCTGTGTAAGTGTCCCTTTCTTTTGGTGTGACTGTGAACGTTGTCCTAGTGTTTGTTACGGGTGCGCTGTGTCCTCGTGCGTTATTTTAAATTCACTGAGACATGGCTTCCGAGTGATCTTTCGAAACAAAAACCTAAATTCACAAAGTGGTTCAAGACAGGTTGGAGCAGCCTGTGGCTCACTCTGCGTTCTCCAATACAGTTTTGGAAATACGTGCGCAGTGACGGTAAACACAGTTCTTAAGTCCCAGTGCTTAGACACACTGATTCTATCGTCGATAACGATTTTGAGAAGATGGAGTTTTTTTATTTATAATTTCGGTTGGTTTTCAGACCCCGCGTGTGACGTTCGGTGCACTTCACTGATCTTTTTGCGAGGGCCGTGATGCCCGAAGTTCAATTCCGGGGCTTCCCTTTGGAACGGCCGCTTGTTCGGTCTTCGGAGTCCTCATGAAGGGTCGCCTTCCGGGGCTGAGCACCTCACTTGGCCAGGGTGTCTTCGGAGCGGTAGACTTCACGATTATGGATTACAATACACGGCACCACCACCAAAATATTACGAGTGACAAATTATGAGGCCGTGACTTAAATGGAGAAAAGAAACGTGTAATGGTGCGAACTTGTGCATAAAACAAAATATAAGGAGGTAAGTTGTCGCAGGCGTCGATGCCGGCTAAACCGCACGATCAATTGCTGGAGCGAGACTAACTCCGGCTTGCCACGAGGCGCCCCTTATGTACGTACACGCGTGTCCTTCAGAAGCAATCGGCCTAGAAGTTTCGGCATGTAGAATATTCTGTCCGCGTATAAGGAACATTGCTCTCGGATTTACCAGAACGCCACATTCGAGAAACATTGAAACATTATGACGTTTGCAATTATCTTTAATGCCGAATCGGAGCTCAGCTCCTGAGGAGGAGGAGGCAAAATTTCCCGTTGATTTTCTTACCACTAAATGTTATTGGATACATTTCCTTTTTAAATTTAGCTGGGAAAATGTTGCTGCTAAATTTAGCGGGAAAGGTTTTCCGCTACATTTATAGGGAAATTCTTCGCTAAATCTTGCTGGGAAAATTTGTTCGCTAGATTTAGCGGGGAAGTTTTCTCCCTGAATTCAGCGGGAAAGTTTTTCGCTTAGTTTGGCGGGGATATTTTCCTGCTAAATTTAGTAGGGCGAATCGTTCCGCTATATTTAAGGGGAAATGTTTTTGCTAAATATAGCGAAGATTTATTCCGCTAAATTTAGCGGGGAAATATTTTTCGGTAAACTAAGCGAGAAAATCTGGCCCCCAAATTTAGCGGAAATTTTTTTTTTCTTTGAGCCCCATACTGCTCGATAGAAAACAACATAAAGTTATTATTATTAATTGCGCGCGTTGGGTTCCGGGATTAGTGCAATCGGGCGTAGCCGCGTGTTGCAATATCGAAAATTGCCCCGCTAAATTTAGCAAAAAAATTTGGGCTAAATTATTCCGCGAAAATTAGCGCGAAGCTTTTCCAGCTACAATTTGGCGGGGAAATTTAGCTAAAGAAATTTCAACTCAATTTAGCGGAAAAAAATCACTGCTAAAGTTAGCAGAAATGATGTCCGGCTAAATCCATTGGGGAAATGTTTTCGCGATTCAACGCGCGGCTAGGTCCGCTTCCATTATTCCTCTCATGCAAAGAGGGCGTTCAATAATAATAACCTTCTCTTATTTTCCATCTAATGATGGAAAGCCCAAAAGGAAAAAGCTTAGTCGTGAGCTTGAGTGGTCCTGGGCCCCTTAAACCGGTCAGCAGCAAGCACGTGAAAGATGCGGATAAAACAAAGTCCACTGTGAAAACGTTGCGCATTTACTGTGGAAATTTGTATAAACTAATGTTCCTCCTAATGCAAATCATCGAATTAATATAAAAATCACGTACAATAATATAAGCGTAGGTCCTTAAAGGTTAGAATAACAAAATCAATATTGTCAATGCAAACACAATTTAGCAAATGTTAACCCTAGATTGTTCCGTTGTCTGCGCTCTAAAACATGTAACCGTTACCAGGCATGAAACCTCGGCACTTCGCTCTTCACGTGAGAGCCAAGCGCGAAAACCACTCGGCAAGGGGTGTCTCAAATATTTGGCTAGTTTCGTCTGCGGCATTATGTGCTGACGATTCGCTGTTTCTTGTTACTGCTGATGAGACACATCAACAAATATATGGCTAACAGAGTACTCGATTCATTAAGAGTGTGGACCGATAGAAACGCTTTAAAATAAATACCAACAAAACAGAAACCTTAATATAAAGGCCCCAAAATTAACCTTTTTCTGCAGGGGGTCGCATTTATATAAACTGGAAGAAATATTGAATTGGTTCACCCATTCAAGACGCTTGGCGCTGTTACTTCACAAAACATGTCACGCCACCATCATATTGAGTATTTAAAAAGATAAATTAACATAGGTTGTAGGTCTGGAAAGTCGGAATCAATATATACTTCCGAGGTCAGGTAAGGTATTACAATATAAATTTCAAATTTTTGCTCTTTTAAATAACTGTCACCTGGTTTGTGGTACTACCATGGCAAGAAATCTTAAGATAACACAATTATTTCAAAAACAAATGTTACGTAGAATTGCTTACGTTCAGTTGTGCTCACATACAAAAAACCTGTTCCGAATATGTATATTAAGTATCTACAACATGCTTAATTATAGGATTTCTGCGAAGTATAAGCATGAACTGTTAAGTAACCGTTCCTACACCATTTAACGGTCTGGTTCAAACTAACGCGTTCCCAATGATCAATCTCGCCACCCTGAATATTGGAATATACCTACCTGCGGATTAAACATAAAAAAATGTTATCCTACAGACTACCAAAACTGCTTCTCTTTTTTATTCTCAGTGATATTCACTTAGATGCCATCAGCATAAAAAAGGTGCGTGCCTTGATGTGCCATTTTGTTTTAGGCCACTGATACTTTTAGTGAGCGTGTTTTATTTTAGTTTTCTTTTGCCACGTCACTCTTGTAAAATTTAATTTGGGGGCCGAGAGCTGGTCAAAGCGTTTCGTGCGGCTGTTTTTCTCGGTCTCCATTACAGTGATAAGAATACAAAAATGTTATTATTAATATTATTTTTCCTTTGTGGAGTGCTTCTCACCGCGCACTGGTGTACTGCAGTAGTGCACCGATACGGCACGGCGGCGTCAGCGAGAAGTTCTTGTGGCGACACTTCGGACCGCCGCCTATTGGAGACCTGAACATGGAGGTACTTCCAGTCGGTACACGGTCGTCAGGTTCCCACCAGCCAAGATACGAGGTGGTGCACGTATTGCGTTAAAAGCCTTACTAATCTCGATAGCAATGATGCATATTTATGGTTCAGATGAGCCCGTAGTTTAATGTTGGCTGCTATTCGGTTTAGCATTTTAATATATTGTTCGAGGTTGCCTCGGGGCGACACACTGTTCAAGGGGGGAGTAATGCCGCGTCCATCACCGAGAACGAACGCTTCTCGGCACATCTAGAAGAATCGAGCTTTTTCGTACACCGAGCGTAAAAGATATCGAGGCAAGAGCGACCTTGACTAGTCAGTCTCACCCTTGCACACTCCCGAACTTGATAGGTCAAAAGTTCTAAATTCCGAATGGCGTGGATGCAAAGCCCAGCGCGGTCTCGCCGACTCATTCACTCTCTCCCTAGCCAAATGTCACGCCGACACACCATTGCTCGCTCCTGCCGCCTTCGACGCTCGCTGCTGCTTTCTCATCGCTTGTTCTTTCTTCTTTGTCTGGCACGTCTTTGCCGATTTAAGTATTGTTTAATTTCGTAGTTATTTTGTCTCTTCTTTTTCATCCAAGAAGATATAACTTGTGGTCATGTACGGAAACACCTGTACCATGACGAGAATTCGGTCTCCTGGCAATGTGATCTTTTTCCTATAACAACGTACCACTGTTGAGTGCAGCCCTTTACCGGTAACCATTAAACCCATGGCGGCGGCCGGTATTAGATACCGGGTCACCCGTATTCGTGTACCGGAAACCGGTATAACCGCGTTAGTGGACGATGCATGAATTCTGGTGACCTGTATGGACTTCTGTAGACCGGTATAAATATGTACCGGCTTTCTTCCTGAAAGGTATCTATGATATCAACAGAAACCGAAAGAAGTCAATCCTTTGTCACAATGAAGCAATGGTGAGGGTGCAGGCTAGCTGGTGTAGGGGATCTGTCGGCAACTTGGAGTTGGCGCCATCAAAATTGTTTTTGACTGGAATGTACGGGGGCTTGGGAAAAGGAAGAGGGAAGGGGTGGAGTTTTGGGAAAAGGAAGGGAAAAAGAGGGGGACGGAGGGTGGCGAGTGACATATATGTTTTTCCTGTGAAATAAAGTTTGTAGCTGCGTTTGAGACTTCGTCCCTGTCGTTCTGTGTTTTGTCCCTTGTCCGTATCCCCAGTCTCGGGTTACAACTATGCTCTTTGTCACAACACGTGCTTTTTCCGAAGCGTTTTTTTTTTCTTTTCACGACAACGCTTTGCACGATTTGGCCCCATTCTAGCCAAACCGTTTGTCTAGCTTCTGATTTTTTAAATGTCATTAGGTGATCAAAAATGTGTAGCACAGCCGAAATATTACTGCAGCATCACTGCAGCATATAAAAAAACGCTCTATCGCAGTAGTGTATAATTTCATCATTCAACAATTTGTGGCGTCAAACCGTGGAAATCGAGTCGGAAACAAAATGATTTTGGATATAAATTTTATATAACCTGAATATTAAAGTTTTCGAGACCTTCAAAGTGTATATAAAATTTTAGATCAAGGTCTATAACAAGGACACTGAGTTATATCAAACTCTCTGTCAGCTTCTCCGCAGTGCTGTTTGAATTTTCGTTGGCATATTCTTGGTGGTTCAGTAGCGTGTTCCTCTGTGACCATCAGGAAACAGACTGAAAAATGAAATGAGTTTTAAATATAACATTGAACTGTTGTGCAAAATTTATGTTCAATTTATGCGTGGTTGAATAATGTGCTACTTAAACAAAACATTAAAGCAATTTTTAGTTGTCCTAGCAACAATTTGAACACACTGAAAGACTGCCTAACGCTCCTGGATTTATAAAAATGCCATTTCACAATATCAAAAACAACTCGTTATTAGGTTATAACTTATACTTTTTAAAACAACGAATAAAACTGCGTATTTCGATATAAATTTATAGATGCTAGAAAGTATCTTTAATACACTATCACGATACATTTGTATAGCGGATACTGCCCAGCCCTAATTTAGGGCTAGAGTGTAGTTGTTATGCAATTTGTTCCCTGTTGTGAAGCACTTGCATTTATTTTGTTCCTATATTATGTTTTGCTTGGAACAAGAAAAATACTTATTTTTTTAGCGTTATACTTTGATTGAATTGTAACGAAGGTTGATAATATACAAAACCAATTAAAATAGGTAACTGTACAATAGAAAATTGCGTACTGTATGCCTTTTATGTGCGCTAATAAATGACGGACCAATCGCTTTTATGTCATAGATGTTAACAGCTCACTGCTGAACGAGGTAATTCTTATTTGGCTGGCAGTACTTTGTGACAAAAGCCTTTTTGTGCTTGCACACTTTTTTAGGGGACAGTGTCAGCCTCAAGAAATCTGTATGTACAGTGGTCACCAAACTTAAGCGGAACTCAAAAACGCTGTCTTATGTTAAGGAGGATCTTTCCTGTCTGCGGCTCAAGAACGGCTCAACGTAGCGGTTACAGAACAACCCGAGCAGGAGAGGCCACTTGGTGGATCGTGGACACGACGCTAATCTTAGAGCCCGGCCAATGAATACTTACCGCCAGCTTTCAGATGAAGGGGCGTATATGGGGGAGTGGGCATGGAAGCTTTGCAGCGATGAGGTGGCTTATGTTTTTCGTCTTGCCGCAGCTCCTGTCCGTGTCAGCGCGTGCGTCCCCTTCCAGCCGGCGACACGATGACGGCGCAGCTTTGCTCCGGTTGACGGGCCGCGAGCTACCATCCGCCACGCGCTCGTCGACCACAGTGTTGCCCGCTGGGATCAAGATCACAGAGGACCTCGCTCGTGCTATGCCATCAACAGCGACATCAACGGAAGCGCCTACAAAGGGACCCCCCCGGCTACAGCGCGCCAGTGGGCATGGAAGCTTTGCAGCGATGAGGTGGCTTATGTTTTTCGTCTTGCCGCAGCTCCTGTCCATGTCAGCGCGTGCGTCCCCTTCCAGCCGGCGACACGATGACGGCGCAGCTTTGCTCCGGTTGACGGGCCGCGAGCTACCATCCGCCACGCGCTCGTCGACCACAGTGTTGCCCGCTGGGATCAAGATCACAGAGGACCTCGCTCGTGCTATGCCATCAACAGCGACATCAACGGAAGCGCCTACAAAGGGACCCCCCCGGCTACAGCGCGCCAGTGGGCATGGAAGCTTTGCAGCGATGAGGTGGCTTATGTTTTTCGTCTTGCCGCAGGTTAGTAGTCGTAAACCTTGCCACTGTTTTAGGTCGAATTATGTTTGCCTAGTTGTGCTTCCATGCCCCGGAGCTGTTATTGAATCTTTTAGAGCGTGTATTGAATCTTTCAGAGCTTTGTTGCTTTTGTTGTCTGGGGATGTAGAGAAGAACCCAGGCCCTATGAGCAAACAACAAGAGGATGAATTCCTTGCGCTTGTGCAGACGGTCGCGAAACTTCAGAGTAGCCTTGCTCTTCTGCAACAAGAAGTAAACCTACTAACACAAAAAAACATAGAAAGCGAAAAATCTGCTTCCGCTCTAGAAGAACGCGTTATCAACCTAACAACTGAACTCGACTTACTAAAGCAGAAGGAAATCGGTAACGTCACACCTACCGAACCTCAGCTTACTACAGCTCTAAACGAACTTTCGCAGCTGAAAACTCGTTGTGACGACGCGGAGGGCAGATCCCGTCGTAACAACCTTCTATTTTTTGACGTCACTGACACCGATAGGGAAACGTGGGCCCAGTCCGAGGGCTTGGTAACCGGCCTGTGTTCCAGTAACCTAGGCGTGAATATCGAATCAAGCAAAATTGAAAGAGCGCACCGCTTGGGAGCGTTCAATCCACAGAAATGTCGCCCTATAATTGTGAAGTTTTCATCATTTAAGGATAAAGAGGGCATTCTTTCGTCGGCATTTAAGCTCAAAGGAACACGTGTAGCCATCAGTGAAGATTTTCCCATTTCTGTCCGACTTGCGCGCCGTCACCTTCTTGATTTTGCCAAGCCTAAAGGCACGACTTACAAGCTGCGTCACGATAAGCTGTTTTTAGATAATAAGTGTTATGTATATGACGCCGCTCTTGGTGCCGTGAAGGAAAAAAGTGCATAGCAATGCCAGCGTTCATTTCGTTTTTCGTCACCCAATCAACCTGCAAAACGCCGTGATATCTGTAACAAACCTTCTTATCATTCTATTTTATTTACTAATATTAGAAGCTTGATACCAAAAAGAGATGATGTGATTTCCTTGGTTGAGGCATGCAACGCAGATTTCCTTGTGCTTACCGAGACGTGGCTAAGCCCCGATATATCCGATACTAAACTTTTTCCTTTGTGTTCAAACTTTCGTGTGTATAGGTGTGATAGATCCGCTAGGAGGGGGGGTGGTGTGCTTTTAGCTATAAATAATCACATTCCGTCCCGGGTTATACCAATTCTTACTGACTTAGAAGTTGTATTTGTGTACGTCGCTACGACGCCCCCCGTAATAGTGGCTGTGTGCTATAGACCGCCAGATAGTGATAAAGAACTTGTTAACAAGCTATACAAGTGTATTTCTGAAATCACCACTAAATACCCTAACGCCTTTGTTACTCTCTTTGGTGATTTCAATTACCCGAACGTTGACTGGTCTGCCCTCTCTTCTAGTTGCGCATTGTCTCAAGAATTTATAGACTTTTGTTTAGATTTCAACTTTACAAATGTTATCACTCAGCCTACTAGGATTACTAATCACTGTAGCAATATACTCGACTTGTGCTTAAGCCAAGACCCCTCACTCTTCAGTAACATCACATACTTACCCGGCATTAGTGACCATCTCGTCATCGATTTAACTCTCTCTCTCTCTGCTCCTCGTAGATCACATTACTGCAAATTCATTCGCAATTACGCGAAAGCTGATTACGCATCAATCAACTCGAACCTCGAAGATTTTTATCATACTTTCTCAGTTAACTTCTGGGAAAGAACGGTTAATGAAAACTGGACTCTATTCAAAGATAAAATGATCTACCTAATTGAACGCTTTATTCCACTGACCCGTATTATATCTGACAACACTAACATCACATACTTACCCGGCATTAGTGACCATCTCGTCATCGATTTAACTCTCTCTCTCTCTCTGCTCCTCGTAGATCACATTACTGCAAATTCATTCGCAATTACGCGAAAGCTGATTACGCATCAATCAACTCGAACCTCGAAGATTTTTATCATACTTTCTCAGTTAACTTCTGGGAAAGAACGGTTAATGAAAACTGGACTCTATTCAAAGATAAAATGATCTACCTAATTGAACGCTTTATTCCACTGACCCGTATTATATCTGACAACACTAACCCTTGGTACAATAAAACAATTCATAGTCAATCCAATAGGAAAAAAAGACTCTGTAAGCGGACTAAGGCTGTCAACACTACGGCTTCTTGGAACGCCTACTACGAATGCGCTAGGGCTTATAAATCAGCAATAAATCACGCCAAAACCAAATTCTATAGTATCGACCTCCCCAACATACTAACCACGAAACCAAAGAAGTTTTGGAAAATAATCAATCCGGCACTTTCACTTCCTTTGCAATTTGTAGATGACGACGGACTTCCGCTTTCTGATAAACACGGCGCTCTTGCTATTAACAATTTCTTCTGCTCCATCTTTACTAACGAGGACTTACTAAATATTCCCGACTCGTGCCAATCCATTCACCCTCTCATGGATCCTATCGTAATTGACCGTACTGGAGTACTTAAGGCTATAGATCAACTAAAGGTGTCCTCCAGCTCCGGAGATGACCAAATTAACTCTAAGGTGTCCTCCAGCTCCGGAGATGACCAAATTAACTCTAAGGTATTAATAAACACTAAACACATTTCTTCCACTTTCCTCTGCAACATATTCTCTCAATCTCTTAAACTCTCTGAAGTACCATCAGACTGGAAAGTTGCTAACGTCATACCCGTTCATAAAACAGGCGATCGCCAACTAATCAGCAACTATCGTCCCATCTCGCTCACCAGCGTTTCATGCAAACTCTTGGAGCACATTCTCTATTCTAACATAATAAATTTCCTAGACTCTCATAACCTCCTTTTTAAGCACCAGCACGGATTTCGCAAGTCCTACTCATGCGAAACTCAGCTAACAGCATTTCTAACTGACGTTTACTCATATTTCGATTCCAATGTTCAAACTGACGCCATCTTTATTGACTTCTCCAAAGCATTTGACAGGGTCCCTCATCAACGTCTTTTAATGAAACTAAGAAATATTAATCTTCACCCCTCAGTAGTCAATTGGATTTCTGAATTTCTTACTAATCCCACACAGTACACTTCTATTAACAATATAAAATCTACCACAAGCGCAGTAATGTCTGGCGTCCCTCAGGGAAGCGTTCTTGGCCCCCTTCTTTTTTTAATCTACATTAATGATCTCCATCATTGCATCACTTCTGAAGTACGTTTGTTCGCCGATGACTGTGTCACATATAGACCCATTCATTCACGCCACGATCAGCTAACCTTGCAAAACGATCTCCAACTTATAATTCAGTGGTGTCATAAATGGCAAATGGCTTTAAACTATAATAAATGTAAATCGCTATCTTTATCCCGCAGTTCACATGTTCTATCCTCCTCTTACCACTTTTCTGGCATCCCAGTAACTGCTTGTTTATCGTATAAATATCTAGGAATTCATCTGACATCTGACCTGTCATGGACCACTCATATAACAACTGTCATCGCCGATGCTAACCGCACTCTCGGATTTCTTCGCCGCAACCTCAGACAAGCTACATCCCCCGTAAAACAACTAGCTTATACTACCTTGGTCAGAACTAAACTAGAATTCGCTTCTTCCATATGGTCACCGTGGCAGGCATACCTAACTAACAACCTGGAATCCGTTCAAAGCAGGGCCCTCCGTTTTATTTATTCCGACTATTCCCCATACGCAAGCATATCAGGACTTCGCCAATCAGCTAACCCTGACACTCTTTCTCACGGCCGCAGGGTGTCTCGTCTTTCTCTTCTTCATCGGATCTTTTATTACAACAGTCATCTCAGACAAAGTTTGTTATCACCTCCTTACCGCATTTTCCCTCGTCTCGACCATTCTTGTAAACTCCGTCCGATTTCATCGTCAACCGTCACTGACCAAAGGTCTACTCTACCATTGGCCATTGACGACTGGAACTCACTGCCTGACGTAATTGTTACCTTATCTGATACTAAGAAATTTTCTGCAGCCATTAGCTTATTTTTTCTAACCCATAACTAGATTACAGCGTGTTTTTGTAGATAAATTATTTTGTTACTTGTTTGTTTTTTAAGTGTTCACTCCCTTGTGTAATGCCCCCTGGGCCTTCAAGGAATAATAAATGATGATGATGATGATGATGATGATGATGATATGATGTTGGTAAATCAATGTTTGGATATTTTAATAAGTAAACGCTTGATGTTCTACGGTATGACGCAAAATCGCATCGTAGGCAAATTTTTTTTTTCACCTGTCCAGCTTTGATTTCGGTCTTGAGCGAGCGGTCATCCTTGCTTGAACTGCTAACCCCATTAAGCGCTATATGTAGCAGTTGTTCTTCGAACGCCACCAGAATAGAGCTCCAATGAGTTAAGAAAGAGATAAGACAAAGCTCTGGATAAGTTTCGTGAGCAGTGTTCTAAGGTTTGAACCCAAGATTCCATTGTTAAAAACCACCTGTAAATAGCGATGCTTCGTTTCATCGTAAGTTTGGGCGCAGTCTACGCCACGAGCCCACGAGACCAAACAAAATACGTCAGAAGTGCAATTTTATGATGTTCTTTACATTTTTGTTTGCATTATATCAACGCTTTACCCTATCCTTAACTCAGCTTTTAGAGTTTGTGTTCTAGGCTCTATGAGTTTATAGATTCGACTGCGCTCGTAGGTATGATCAAATGAGGTATAGATACCATGAAGCGTGAAAAATTTCTTACACTTATAAAAAGAAACAACTAATTAAAGCACGTTGTAGCAACCGTCTTGTAATTATATTATACGTACAACACATTTTTAACGGAAGTATAACTTGGCAGGTAAAAAACTATTAGAGAACTACAATGGAATATAAGTAAACCGTTATTGTAACGGATGGACATTAAGAGGTAAAACAAGACGCGAAGCCCGGTGAAGCGGTTCGCGTCCCAAAGAGAGGTCGACAGCCCTGTGCAACAAACACAGACTACAGTTGCAGGATTTCGAACGCAAAAATAAAGTTGTGATTGCGTCTCGGTATCCTTGTAAGTGCGAAATGATCATGTTACTGGTTTTACGGGTGGACTCTACTCCAGAGCGAAAGGCATTTACAAAAATTCAGCTAACATTAGTGCGAAATCGTAAAACTAAAGAGATTGTTATATTTCTCTAAGTTATTTGATACCTTGAGCACAGGTAATATTGATATGCGCGCTATTCAGTTGCCTAATATAATTCAGATTTAACTCCAAACATTTATTTGATGGAAATGTTTTGAACCGTCAACAGACACCACTTGTGCACAATATAGTTTTTCGCACCAACCTCCAGGAAGATGTACTGTGTCCAAGTTTCTTGAAACCATACAATTTCTCATATCCGAAAACAATATTTCGGGTTCGAATCTCCCAGGATTTGTTGATCCTGTTGAAACGTGTATGGAGCATTTTCACAGACAAATACTTACAGAAGCAAGATTACTGGAAATAAATTGGGTAGGGAGCAGTCTGTGATAACTTTCGGAATTTCTAAATTGAAGCAAAACCCCATGCTTTCCCGGCTACCAAGGAAAGTCACAATGCATACTGACTTAAAATGCTATCGGCGGCACAGATACCCAGCGAAGCAAGAGAAAAGCTGGCACTTAGCATACTAGCAACTATTCATATCACATATCTGGTATTAACACCGCCTACTTCCTAAAGCACATCAGCTTAATGATCAAAGAAAACCGCATCAATAGCTTGTCAAGTACAACGAAAAGAATCAGACACAGCCATCAAAGCTACTTGAATATGAACGAATTAAATTACGAATTCAAAATTTTTTTTAAAAATATTAAGGGTATTTCCGAATTCGTCGTTGATATAACTATAAAACTATACGTAACTGCCTACAGACCCAGCAAATAATCCGAAGTATACTCATAAGTCGAAATCCATTTTGTATGAAAATGCTTGGGACGTTATTTGTTATGCCATCGTTTCTTTGATTGAACGAATTGGGACTTAAGCGAAAATAAACTTGAGCTCACCTGGGTCTTTGGCCATAGAGATGTTATACCCGGTCACATTTTTTACATAGAGATTTTTTTTTTCAATCTGCAAAGTAAACAGGTTAAAACTCCAGTTTTATTTTGAGACATGAACGATACACTTTGTAATGCTATTAATACGTAGCAAGTACTCACACTCCTCCCCGGTAGCTCTCTACGAATTTCCATTTTCTGTAAGTGTGACTTCCCACCGTTTCATTGTAAAAATGTTGGGAAGCACATGTAAGAATATGTCTTCCAAGTGACAGATACGCGAATGTTTGAGGAAGTTTCCAGATAACCTGGAAGTGCATTTAAGTATTTAAATATAATGTAGAGTAACATCAATATAACATATGAACGGAAAGATGGGTGAAATAATTTTCTAATAGAAAAAGAAAGTTGCAACAAGATATCCTAACAAAACAGCATGTACCGCAGCATTTCTTTTCTATATATTCCACTTATAGAACAGGTATGAGAGCACAGCTCCTGGGCGCCCGTTTCCGGCTTGAGCGTCGTCGTCGTCACCGTCGGCTTAACCGCGCGGTGCGTTATGGGTAATGTCCTATAATGCATCGCCCGGGTCTCACTCTGGACCCGCGCTTTGCATTATGGGACGTTTCTCATATTTACGTCACGAGGGTCCCGGACGTTGCATTTTGGAAACGTCCCATAATGATGTCACACCTTTCGTCACGGTCACTCGTGAAGGTCACGACAAAGGTCACGACCTTCACTTTACGAAGCCTTCGCGAGTGACGCCGCAAGGGTCACCACTGACGACTGGAGGGGGCACACAGGCAGGGGGAGGACGAGGGGAAGGTGGAGGGGAAAAGAAGGAGGAGGAGAAAAGAGGAGGATGGAGGAGAGGAAGAAGGAGGGGGAGGATGAAAAGGAGAGGGAGGAGAATTGGGGTGGAGAAGACGCGGAGGGGGAGATGGTATGGAAGAGGTGGAGGAGGCTACCCTCCTCTCCGTCCTCTCCCCTGCCCCTCTTCAAATGCTGCGCTCTAATTCGGCATTACACGGAGTTTTGAACGTCTTTCTTTTTTCCCATCTACATAGGAGGGGAGAGGGAGAAAGAGGGGGAGCAGAAGAGGGAGAGGGAGGAGGAGGAGACGAGGAGGAAGGGCCTACCCTCCTCTCCTTACCCTTCCCTACTCCTCCTCAAGAGCTAGGCATTAATTTGGCATTACACGGAGTTTTAAACGTCTTTCATCTTTTTTCAACTCACAAAGTTGCACGACAGGGTCATTTTTACATAATCACAGGACTGGTATATTAGCCATTTGCAAGCGCAAACAGAATGCTCTTCAAAATTGAACAAGCTCTACATTCGATCCATTCTTATTTGCCTATTTTTTTTTTTGATCAGTAAGCATGAAGCGATCTCATCTTGGTGGTTGGTGAACTTTATTTTGACAACATTGGAAAGGGAAATTATGGCATTGCGGAGCTTAGCCCCATCATCCCGTTTGTTGTACAGGTATAATCGCTGGTAGACGTCCAGCCAATCTTCCACGTCATCGCAAAGGATTCCAGAAGAAACTTAGGATGTCGGACTAGGCTGGGAGCAGTGCAAGCTGCAGCGGCTGGAACGACCGCGGAGAATTGTTTATTGGAGTTGATCGGAGCCGACAGTCTTAGATTTCGAAACTCCAGAACGCAATAAACTTCTCTTCAGGGACACGGGTACTCCGCAAGACCTCAACCAAATAATGTCAGGAAGACGGAGGCTGGGCGGCCAGACTGAACAGTGCTCATATCCAAACTGGCCTGCGCTGCCCGGCAGGGCCGCGCGAGCACAAATTTAGTTTTTGTGTAGTTGCCTTATTTTAATTGGGACGTTATTTAGCGCTTAGCAATAAATAATATTTTAGTTGTCCACCTATGTACGATTCGGTTCGTAGATTCTTACGATGGCGTTCCCAATGACATGCTAAAGCTGCTGGATTGCTTAGGAGCTTAAAAACACGAATTCCTGTCCGAAACGCGGATATTCATGTGAAGTATTTGCATGTGCTTTTCCGTGTATTTGTACATCAACTAAAAAGTTTGTACCAAGCCGTTTAACATGTACACGAAAGGACAAGAATTTTTTAAGCCCACATCTAAATGCGAGGCTTTTAATAATTTTTCCAGAAGGCACGGTGTTTTATTTCATCGTGCGTATAAATGCACAGAAATGTAAGTAATAGTAATTCACTTGCCCACCATTAAGAAAAGAAAAGAACTTCCCGTGGCGCCTAAGCAAGACTTTCGGGAGGCGCTTCGCATTTTTAAGAGTTTGATTATCACTGAGCAGCTTGGGAAACCTCCTTTTTTTTGTAATTTGGCTGATCGTGAGTTCGTATGATTTATCAGGACAAATAATTTTTTTTCTTGGAATGCCACGCATTGCCTACGAGGGGGTGTGCAGGCTTTATATTGACTCGACCTGCGCGTAACGATTTTTTGTTTCAGCCGGGCGCGATATTTTTGCCTAAAATCTTGCGCATAAACAGTAGGCGTTAAAATTATCGTCGGTGTAAGACTGCTGTAATACATTGAGCGGCGATCTGTGAGGCGATGAGAGTTCCCATTATAATGCAATTAATTGCAAAGGGGCAAGCGAGCTGGACAATAATGATGAAAATAATCCCTGGAGAAGGGGAACAAGAGGGACAAGGGACAAACATAAATCTCCAAACACAGCTAGGTGACTGGTGAGCGACCGAAAAATCCGCCTGGTCCGGGTATCGAACCCGGGACCTCTCCATTACAAGTGGAGCGCTCTACCAACTGAGCTAACCAGGGGTTAGACGTCGGTAGAGCAAACGGGTTTTATCAGCTGCCACCAGTCTAACACCAACAAGGGTGAAGCTTGCAATTTAATGTTATAATTATAATGCAATTAAATGCAAAGGGGCAAGCGAGCTGGACAATAATGATGAAAATAATCCCTGGAGAAGGGGAACAAGAGGGACAAGGGACAAACATAAATCTCCAAACACAGCTAGGTGACTGGTGAGCGACCGAAAAAATCCGCCTGGTCCGGGTATCGAACCCGGGACCTCTCCATTACAAGTGGAGCGCTCTACCAACTGAGCTAACCAGGGGTTCCCCTTCAGATTGAACATGCAGTTAGGAAGGGTAAGACGAGGACGAGGCAGTGGCGCGGAACACCATCTTGCACCAGGCCCCAGGTGATGGCCCGGCCTTAAGAGTTTCTTTACGTGTTCTCACATCTCGTGTTATCCTGTCCTCGCTCCTGCTTGCAACATCATCCTAACAATACGAACGTCAAACGTGCATTTATGCACCTTTATGCGGGGGTGTTTAAGATATTAAAAAAAAAGAAGCGTATCCGTCACGTCGCTATAAACGGGTTACTTGAATGGTATTTTCTTACCTCGTTGGCATCAGGATAATCTCCTCCGCTACTTTGAGAAAAAGTACCATGGCTCTGACATAAGAACAGAATTCCCAAAAATAGAGCAATCGCTGTTACTCGAGGTTTACACATGCATGTACACGCAGGCACAGTGTATGTCGTAGGATAGCGTTACGCTTTTATAGCTACTCGCTGATAGAGGTTTCCAATGGACGATCGCATTTTCTTCGTTTTGTTAGTAAAAAAACAACCTGTCACTCATCTGCTGGGGAACAATTGTCATTGTTCAAGCATGAAAACCTGTTATGTTCTCACACGCTCTTTTGCGTGCACCCACCTTTTCGGCTTGAGGGGCGCATAAGATACCCTGGCTCTAGGTATACCCTGAAAAAAAAGAAGTTATAAATGATCCTGTTAAACAATGCGGTTCAAATACCTTTAAAAAATGAAATGCGTTAAACTTTCGTGTTTTCTTTATTTATACACAGGCGAAGTCGGTGATCTCCAGGCGGAAGATCATTATTGTCGTTGTTCAAATATCGATTTTGTATATTTTTAGTAAACCCGGCCAGACAATTTCGAAATGACTTATATGGCGCCCCATGCGATAATCCAGTGCTTGAGAACCAAGATCACTCTTAGCCAGAACGCACTAAAAGAAAATTGAGTAGTCCTGTGTTAATTCACTGTACAGCCACGTCTATAGCTGCGGCACGCCAGGGCGAACGGCCCGTTCATGCAGTTTGGGGCGCGCGGAAAGAAATGTTAAGGGAAGAAAATGCTAACGTTTTCTTTCTAACACTTTTAGTTGTTTTTGTTTTTGTTATTTTTTATTCCAGAGAGCGTGAAAGCGCATGAGCTCTTGGCATTGACAGTGCTACGATTGTTCGAGGTCAGAATGTTCTACACGCGGAACCTTCTACGCCGATTATTCCAGAAGCCCACACGTGTACATAAGGGGCTCCGCGTGGCGATCTGCATTCAGTCTCGCCCCAGCGTTCGACTCTGCTGCCACGCCGACTTTGACGCCCGCGACGCTCTATTATTATCTTTTGTTCTCTTTTATTTTTGGCTCAAGTTAGCCGCATTAAACGTTTATTTCAACCTGTTTATTTGTTGTTTTTGGTCACCATGCGTGACTCTAATGTCCTCACTTGCGTCTGTTGCGAAACACTGGAGCACATACTGGCAGGTTACGCTTTTAACCCAAACCAGCACGGATTCCGGCGGAGGCTGTCGATAGTCGCACAACTGACAGAAACTATATACGATTTTACGGCCTGGCTGATCGAGAGTGGACAGGCGGATGAAGCCATTTCAAATGCGTTGTTATTCGCTGTGTACTTCTTCATAATAATGCGTGCCTCTTAAGAGATGGCTGTGTGCTTCTTCAGAATGATGCGTCGTGTATAATTGATTGGGGTATGGCAAATCTTATAATAATTAATCCTGAAAAAGATAAGATTTGTCATACAGTTGAAAACAGGAACCTGTGTCATATTTCTAATCGAGTGACGGTAAGATTATTTCACCAGTTTTTCTCATTCGCGATATCGGCGTGCATTTTAATAGTTTGCTATCGTTCAGCTACCACGTCAGCCAGATTGTATGTACTCAGTTAGATTGCGGGGAATGATAACTCGCATAACTCGACATTTTTTTTTTGTGTCATGCTTGCTTGATCCGCTTGTTTTGCTCCCCTATCAGGTCAAGATTATAATTTGGTTCAATAGTGTGGAATTTACTTAGTGCACATGATGAAGCACAAATAGAGTCTGTTCAGAGACGCCTGGTGCGCATAGCGTATGATGGACATTTTGGCAGGTCATTTTTATAATGGCGAACGTCGTCTTGGCTAAATTAGGGCTTCAAGTTTTATCCTCCAGAAGGATGACACGTGAGATAGATTTTTTTTAGAGTAATTCATAATGATATAGACTCCGAGCTTTTATGCGAAGTTAATTTGAATGTTCCTGCTCGTTTTAATAGGAGTGCTTTGACTTTTTACACTCGGAACAGTCTAATCTCATCGCCGTTGTCTGAAATGTAGTTATCTCTCAATAGTTCTGGAAATGAAAACTTGTATACTTTAAGTAACTATGTTGAATTAAAAAAGCAATTGCATAATATGCTATTTTAGTCTTAGCGATATGTATAAGTTCCTCGAACGAATTTCTGTTCTTCATATGAATTTATGGATGCACCTTTTGGCATATTCTATTTGTACACGATAATTTTCTTAACTTTTACATACAGAGTGCCACATTACAGACGCCTGGTCGTTTATGGGCACAATAAAACGACATGATGATAAAGGGGCTATTGACAGTCACACAACTGACAGAAAATATCCACGATTTTCCTGGTTCGCTGAATGAAAGGGCACAGAGGGATGTAATCTTCCTATATTTTTCAAAGGCTTTCGATTGCATTCCACACCCACAAGTACTTCAAAAGCTAGTGCTCGCCGGTCTTAATAATAGTTACAATGATTATGTTGGAGACAACACTGACAACATTCGATCAAGAGTTAAAACTCGCTTTTTTGCAGACGACTGCTTAATTTATTCGAAAATTGCGTGTCCTGAAGATCAAATCACATTGAACATAGCGTTAGAAACTATAAAGGAGTGCTGCAAAAGGTCAAAAAATGAAAATTAACTCCAAAGAACTGTATCCGCAAGAATCACAAATCAAACAAAACGTGTTTTTTTAAATTATGAACTTGACGGTAGCCCACTAGCTTTCGCCTGCCATTTTAAATACCTAGATGTAATCGTGTCTGGAGATCTGAGTTGGAAATCCGATATCGACAACTTGGCAGTCACCGTTGAAGAAATATGTGGTTCTCCAGATGTAACATCAAATTAACAACGAAGAAAGGAAATTTTACTGCCTACTTAACACTTGTGCGCTTTGCCCTGGAATATGAGAGCGCCGTGTGGGACCCATATATAAACAAAAAAAGAAACAGATTGAAAAATTAGAAAAGGTAGAAAGCCAGATTGATCACATCCAGATACCGAAGTACTGAGTCTGTCAGTGCGATGCTCATCCGACTCAACTTGCCGCCATTGGAAGAACGAAGGAGAGTAGCGAGACTAAAACTGCTGTATTTGATACAAAACAAAGGCTAAACATAGATCCGCTGCGATATTCAAAGTCTCGCTCTTCTAGAAGACATCAAGGTGGTCATACAGAAATTTTGATGCCAATAAAAGCTCGCATGGACATTTATTTATTTTTCCTTTTCCCATGGACCATAGCTGAGTTCAGAAACCTCCGGCAATATGCTTTTGGACGAGACACTGTTGAAGGGGCTGAAGACGGCCTGAAAGGCCTCGCCCAACAACACGTATAATGCGCGTGTAACAGTTGTGTATCTTGTTTTGCCCGGAGCTCTTGAAAGCGTGACTCCCATCATGAGTTCTTGCCATTGGCCATGTTATGAAAGCGTTTTGTTATCGGCTCTTTTCTTATTTTTTCATAAAGCACATGCAGTGCGTGTCGGTTGCTACATATTCCTTAAGTATAGAATACTTTTAGAACTCTATGGCGTAACCCTGTTTTAATACATGACACCCCAGGCGCAGGAAATGTGCGTAGGCAACATTGCCAGCACCCTAGGAGCAGTGATAATGGCAAAGTATGGCAGTGGTATATCAGTTTTTGCATCGACTGATCGTCACCGCGCAGTTCATTTCTCTCTGCCATCTGGAATTTTTGCTGCAAATACCCTCCTCCTCCACTGCGACGTAACCGGTCGACATTGCAAGGTAGACCACTTCAGGGCCGAACTGGACCGGCCAGTTCTCATTAAAGAAACCGCGACACTAAATGCTTACAAAATGATTCACTGGAGGACGCTGACACTCCACAATGCGGCGGTCAAGGAACGGATAGTGTAAGCACGATAACTATTGAAACAAAAGAAGGGCAGTGTGCTCGACCCGAACAACTTTGTGGTTCAACTGAAAGTATACTACGTACTTTCAACGTTCCTGACGACGGGCTTCGGAGCGCCTTTGAGCAGTACGGGAAAGTGCGTAAAATTATTTGCGACACATACGGGGTGCCCAACTTTTAAGTCACCGAGTCTTCAACGAGACTGGTTCGCCTCAGCCGGAAAAATTACGTCAGCATCTATCGCGGAAACGTCCTGGTTGTAGCTTCGGACGGGCACTTTTGCGTCTGTGGTACAAATAGAGTGGTCATATTCGAAACGATTACAGAATACCCCGCTTCCAGCACTGCCACAGGTTCGGGCATGCCACCGAGGTCTGCATCGGCACGTATGCCGCCATTACCGGGGGAGCTCCCATCGATGAATCGCAGGACCTCGAGATGGAGGAAGCGGGGACTGTGGCCACGGCACAAAGCATAGCTCGACGACAGCCTAGAACTTCCGCTGTTAACAAGCAATCACGCCCTGCAGTCGCAACCCTTGTGCCCCGCGCTAAGCCCGATGATGTCGTCTCGCTCCTGTCCAATCCGGAAACCAAGAGCACGCCTGACGGGGCAGCAGTCAAGTCTTCTGATCCGCTGGTCGCAGACCCCGAAGTTCGGATGGCTGGTAAAGACCCGCAAAAATAAGTTGACAGCGACACCACAACCTTCCAGGGCCCGACGACTTCCCAGGCAAACTACCTTCTGGTTTCTCCATGGTCTCAATGGACAGGTCATTCAAAATCGAACATAGGCTGAGGGGAGGCATCGCAAAACGAGTATGGTACAAACCTTCCCCCGCATCGTGATAGATAACAGGCACCGACAAGACCCATTGTAAGTGACTGGACCTTCTGAAAAAGCCGGTACTAGTACGCGATACGGTGACCCTGTTTCCCTTTTATCTTTTCGCTTTGTTTCAGTACTCTCCCCAATATTAAGAGTGTGAAATGGCCACTTTTATTTCGGTTAGCCTAATTTCTGAATGAGGAAACGGGAACTTTAACATCAGGTTTTGAAAAAATAAAGGAAATTTCAAGATTGCTTTATGGCTCATATCAATGATATGTTCTCTTTTCTCCAACCTTTTTTGTTTCATATCAGGCAAGAACTGTCAAGAATAGCGTTGGTGGTCCAATTTTGATAAGAAATGATGGAGGGTTTTTGATATATCCTGAATGGGGTCATATAAAAATGGCCGTGTTTCCGCGGTGAAAGCGATTATTCGCCATGAGTCCTTTAAATTCGTGTCTGGAGACGCCCCCCAAACGCCCACCCCAGCTTACACTTTTTTAGACGCGGAGCATCTCTTGCTCGGGTCTATGTCCCGCGGCGTCGTTGTCCGCACTCACACTACGCATGCGCAGTGTGAGTGCGGACTCCTCCTTCCCTCTCTCCAACAGCTGCGCGTTACTCTCTCCGCTCTCTCTCTCTACCAGCTGCGTGCACTAGGCGTGCGTTCGCTTCCACTCACACTGCGCGCGCATGCGCAACTCTCCTCCTCTAGTCTCCTCTCCTTCAAGTGTGAATATAAGCAGCGGTAGCACGCTGCGCGCGTTCAGTTCACCCGCTGTTGACTCCACTTCACTCCGTTCTTCCGATGAACTGTGATGGAAGCAACAGTCCCGTCAGTTAGTAAGTTGGCGCAAGCAAGCGTCAGCACCGCCCCACAAACTAACAGCAACACTACGTCCACTGAAGACAAAGCTGCGCAACGAAGGGCACGCGACGCTGAGCGCAAACGATTGAAGCGAGCGGCAGACCCTGAACTACCGCAACGAGAAGCGGCTTCTATTCGTCAACGTCGAGCGGCGGATGCTGGACTACGACAACGTGAAGCAGCGGCGGTTCGAGAACGTCGAGCAGCAGAATCGGAGGTTCGGGACCGTGAAGTTCAACGTAAACGTACGAAGCGAGCGGCGGAACCCAACCTTCTAGAACGGGAAGCCGCGTTGGTTCGTGAACGTCGAGCAGCAGAACCTTAGGTTCGGGACCGTGAAGTTCAACAGCATTACTAACACCGTTAATAACACCGTTAATAACGATCCGCGATGCTCCGCATCACCCCATAGTTCCCCTCGGGAAGATGGTGTAATTTTTTCACTAACCATAGGCAGTGCACAAGCCATTCATGCATTGAACTTTAGCAGCGTTTTAAATACGCAAGACTGCTCGCACCCTCTCGAGTCTGACTCCAGTAAAGCAATATTAAAGGAAAAACTGTAGGAAATACGGTGACATTCTTTTCCTTGTATCTTCTCGCTTTGTTTCATTACGCTCCCTTAGAGGAATAGTGCTTAATGACCACTTTTATTTCGGTTAATTTAACTTCTAGATTGCGGAAAGGTGGTTTGTAAATCAGCTGTTAAAAAATTGTTGATATAACTTTTTCTTAGGAGACCAAACTATCTTTCGAGACACACATCAATGATATGCACGATATCTTCTAACTTTTTTATATCACGTAAGAGCTGTGTAGGATATCGGGGCGGTAAATTCTTGATAAATAATAGAGGCTTTTTGATATATCCTGAATGGGAGTCAAGTAAAAATGGCCGGGCTTGCGCGGAGGAAGTGTTTCATCCCCATGAGTCGTTAAAAGTTGTGTCTTTACGCGTCTCCAACGCCTAATCCGAGTTTACACTTTTTTTCACTTATCATAGGCAGTACCTTAGTACGCCTGCACAGGTCATTATTGCAAGAAACTTTAACAACGTTTTAAATACGCAAGACTGATCTCACGCTCTTGAGCCTAACTCTAGCAAATCAACGTTAAAAAAATGCTGCGGAAGTTTTAATTTTTTGGATGCTATACGGAAATGTCTAGGGTCCCCCACCAGGATAGAGGGAATAGCAGGGCAGATGTAATGCATGCATAGAACGGGTGTACATGTCCAGTGAGCTCACTGGTGTCTTCACGGCCTGCGCCGTATCCCCAGAAGCTTTCTTCGACCATGCATTGTTCACCGTGCGTCTAGAAATGGCGGATAGCCAAAAACAAAACAAAAGGAAAGAGTTGTTTTGTTGGAGCTCATGGAAGCTTAACGAACATCTGCTGGACGACGAGGTTTTTTTGTTTGTTTTTGTCTCTTTTTTTGTTTAAAATACACTATGGACAACGTAGCGCTGGAACAGGACCTTTAATGCAATCGCTTGGGAAGAAATTAAAAATAATGTTAAAATTATATATTTTGAACGCAGGAAAACAAAGGCCAAAATGTAACAAGAGGGAAAGTATGCTCAGCTACAAGCCCTCCGAACGCTCATTCCTGAAAAGAACAAAACGACAGGTACCCTCACCGTAGAAATTTGCACAGTAAATTGCGCTTACTAGCTTTCATGGAGTTCGAATACAAAGGGGTGATTAAAAGAAGCACGCCTCGAGAACTAAACATGGGGAAGATCTGGAGTATCTCTGGAAAAGCTTTATAACAAGGTCGCGACTTCCACTTCGCCACAACAGAAAAATACACGCTCCAAGCGGGCGGAAGTCTATTAAGGGACCAAAAAGATATAGAACAAGAACTTGTACGAGAACTTTGACAGTTTTTCACCAGCGAAGACGACTTGAAAGACAGCTGGCTAGAGAAATGACTTAAGAAGCTTCCTAAAGTTTTGGCCAGTGTTCAAAACGAATGAACAAGGAAGTGAATTATTCTTGGGCATAAATAAGGAATTCAATTTTCATTTGTAATACTAACATCAAATTATCCTGTCATCTTTATTTGTTTACGTTAACATCTAGTCACATATATCCCAAGGCTTCGCTCCCCACAAATATTTAAAAGCTGCACGTTTTGGAGTTTACAGACACGAACATTTATTTCAAACATATGCACGGATGTGTAGTATTAATAAATGTTTGTCACACTTTACTTTACACTTTACTAGTGCACTACATTGTGGTAAATTAGCATTTAAAACTCCTTTTTAAAATTCTCACTTGTACGTTTAGAATGAACCATGTAAAGCAAAATATCAGCAAAACTGCTAGCAGCAGTTAATTTATAGCTTGAGAATACACATATAAAGCATAAGAGAGAGCCTAATTAAAAGTTGGGTTGCTTTTTGGAAATTAATTTTTGAAGCAGAATGTGTTATCAGCCAATGCCATTTATCCATTATTTGTTCACTAATAAATAATCCTGCTGGAGGATAAACTTTCTTAGTTCTCGCATTAGATTAAATTAATTTGTAAATTTTAGATTTTCACGCTGTGATGTGAAATATCCCTTGTTTATATAATAAACAGTATTGGGGAAACTCTATACATTAGCATTGCCAATTTTCATGAGGTAAAATGTTATTTATTGAAATGTTCAAAGCTAACAATCTCTTTGGTTTTACGAACTTGTAACCGTTGGAACACCGTAAAAGATGACACAATCTGGGCTGTAGTATGGATGGTTGGAAAATGTGCACCATAAGGTATAGAAGTTCTGTACTATTAATATCTCAGAAGTGTACAGATTGAGGTGCCTGAGTTGATACTGCTGTATGAAGAAAAAACTTTGAATGAGAATATCTTAGGGAAATGACTTCCTTGGCTGTCCTTGTATAAAGATGCCAATTTTAGGTCGACGTTGAGTCTAACTATTCAGGTTTGAATTATATGACAGATTTAAGTATTTACTAGTGCCCATACTTAAATAAATATCGGAGGTACATCAGAGATTTTCCATAATCAAGACCTTTCTCGCGCTAAGCTAGTTTCGGCCAATATCTTCATAACAACAGCTTCTTTCCGACTTTTCTACGGGTACCGTGATATCTATAAAAGTGAAGCGGTGCAGACTCTCTGCTAGCGGAGACTATACTTTTTTCAAGATCGCTCATTATGACAAGACATGACTGGTTTTATGACAAAAATATTATGTCAATAATTATTTATTTATGGCATAAGCTTCTTTCTGAGTTAATCAACCCATTTGCTGAGGTATTATAATTATGAAACATTTCTACGTGGGCGTCATGCATCTGTTGCGGAAAATCTACTGCTTTGTCGAACCGTAGGTTTTTTTTGTTTTTTTTTTGCTAAGAGTACACCGGGCACAGTTCATAATTTGTAAAAACACATTTCAAATTCTTCATATACGGTGCGAGAAAACAACGCTCTTTACAACTCTATACAGAACTAATAAAATCTGCCGGAATTCTTTTTAATCTATTTTATTTTATATTTTGTGCAGATATAAAGAATGGAGGTGTCGTTCGTTCTTTAAACTGTAATAGCTCTTTAACATGGTTCCCTGTTGGAAAATATCGATGATGGAAAGATGATGGAAAAGGCTCATACAAGCGTAACCGTAATATGGGACATCCTATACAAGCGAAAAGGCAGCTCCAGTATAGTGGATTACGGCGGAACGATACAGGTAGGCGGAACCATACAAGCGTGTCGTATTATGGGACGTCCTATACCGGCGTAGTGGATTATGGCGGAACCACGTAGGCGGACGGGACCATACATGGATAACGTAATATGGGACATCCTATACCAGCGAAAAGGCGATACCAGCATGGTGGAGCCATATGGCTCCAACATGGTGGTTTCGCCTTTTCACTGTTGTACACGGCAATTTAGTTTTAAGCTTTACATATATGTTTAGAAAGGTCGTGAAAGCTAAATTAATGCGATTTGTGCAGGCGAGTTATATGGCCAGGCGTACGCAGTATAGGGACCTAGTCGTAACGATCAGTCAGATAATTAAATACAATTTGTTAATTAACTTTTTAATTAGTGAAAATGAAACTATGGTTTCTATTGGAAACTTGCTGAGTCACTGAAAACCACAAAATCAACTCTTTTTAGAAGGATATAATGCAGGGGTAGCATTTTACGCGTTCTGTAAAAATGCTTTATTTGGACGAGTTTCTAGGTTTCAGTTTCTTATCAGAGCTCAACTTTGCGCCCACGGTCCTGTTCCCCAGGGGCTTAGACGCGCAACACACGTGCGCCTTGCTTCCCTCCATCCTACGAGGGAGGCGAGGGGGCGGCTTCGCACTGCGGCCACCGGGCAGCAGGACCGTAGGTGCAAAGATGCGCTCTGGTAAGAAACCGAAGTCTGGAAACGCGTCCAAATTGACCATTTTTTTAGAACACCATAAAATGCTGCTCTTGTCTTATATCTTCACAAAAAAAATTGATTTAGTGTGTTTTGATGATGCTTAGAAGTTTCTAATTGGAACCATGGGTCTATTTTCACTGATTAAAAATTTCAGGAACATACTATACTTAGAGAGAGGCTGAAGCGGTTTTGTATTTGAGAAAACACTTTTAAATCTTTTTCATTTGACCTCCAGAATCTCAAATATCAAAATTATTTGCCAATTTAATTAATCGAGGCTGCATAGAGTCATTTTTAAAGCGCTTTGAAAGCACTTCCCTAGAGAGCGACGTCACAAGAGCAGCTTTCAAAATCTTTGTTCACGCATCTTCAGCGCCTATGAAAGCTATGCACGCACATGCTATTTTTTAAAGGGGCAGAAAAATGTGTCACGACTGGTGCCAATGCGGGAGAATATACCTAGAAAACCTGCGACTGGACGCGCGGCCCTTAAGCGACACACACTTGGCGGCTGAAAGGTCTTCTTACGATGTCACTATTGGTAGGATGTTTTTTTTTGTGTTTTCTCACGTTTAGTTATATCTTTGTGGAAAACGAACGGGATATTCAGATTCGCGGGATAAAACCACGCGAGAATGAACCTCCATCTAGTTTTCTGAAAGAAGTCTGGCACATCTCTGTAATAAGCCGACTGATCATTACAAATTAGCCTTTTATACTATGCCGCCCTGGCCATATAACTCACGTGTACAGACTGCGTAAATGTAGCTTTTACAGCTTTTTTTTAAAAAAATGTAAAATATACAAAAAAAACACTCTGTAGAATGTCCCCCAATACAATATGATTGTATGCTTCCTTTCTCGCTTGCATTGTTCAAGAAAGACTTGTGGATATCCAGCGTTTCATTGGAATGCCGGATGTTAATGAGTCTCTACATCAGTGAGTGGTTTCAAACAATTATGATGTTTGCACACCAGTAAGCTCTTATCTGAGGCTCACCAGGAGCACTAAGAGCAGAGGCAAAATGTCGTGACGTGGTAAATTTGGTTGCAGGTATTTATTTTTAGAAGAACTGCATGCAGCAAAGCTTAACTTTGCTCAAAAGAAGATGATTAAAAATTCAATACTGAACAATGGTGTCCCTTGAGCTGTCAGACCAAACTCCCACTCTTGTCACTCAGGAGTTCCTAACTTGTGCGTAGAGGATCAGCACAACCCAGATTTGTGCTGCAAGCGCACCTGCAATATAAAAGTTGAAAAAACATGAGATGAAATATGAGACGTTTACAATTCTCTGTAATGAGAAAATACAGTACAGCTCTCGAAGAGGAAGATGGGAGGGTATGCCCCTCCTTCCCCTCCCCTCCTCCTCTTCTGCTCCCTCCGATTTAGGGGGAAATTTCCCCACTAAATTTAGCGGGTTAAGTTTCCCAATAAATTTAGCGCGGAAATTGATGTCACATAACCTCAACACAAATACAGTTTTTCCGCTAAAAGTAGCGGGGAAAATGACGTCGCATGACCGTGTCACGTCATCCATAAAAACATTCAGTTTCTCAGCTAGACTTAGCGGAAATATTAACGTCACATCACCACAACATTAATTCAATTTCCTGCCAAGTTTAGTTAAACGGTTACGCCGACAGCGACGCCGCGAAACGCGGAAACGGGTGCTAACAGCTGCGCTAAAAACTAAATGCATCAGGTGAAATAAAGTGAACATTAGATATACTGTAAGAAAAAGAAGAGAATCTAAGATACCGTTCTCAGATCCTTCCTTTTGTCCGTTCTCAAATGTTTTGATATCAAGAAATGTTTATCTCTTTATTCATACCCAGAGAACCCGTCCCAGTTTCAGCATGAATGCAATAAATCAATGCAGACTAGACCTAGTAAACTATAATGCACATAAAAATGAATGTTTGCCACATAGTCATGTATCAGTCAGTGGCTCAGATCTCAAAATACATTTGTATTGAGGAACATTCTTGAATAAAACTTCTGGGCTTCGAATTCAACAGTTTGTACTTCCATAAGGAACACTGTATGGCGCTGATTTTTTTTGTTTTTTGTGACACATCAGAAACAGCACAACACTGCCATCCTTGCATACCTAACAAGAATTTGTATTTTTTTTTTTTAGCATGGCATGTGCTATTCTAATGCCCATACAGCCTCCTTTAACAAAATTTCCTTTGTATAGCTTTTTATTGGTTCTTATTTAGCTCGCACGACAGATTCGGTACCTTGAATTCTCACTCGGCATCAACAGTTTTATATATTAATGTAATAGCGAAAGACAAGATGTATGGACTTGAGTACGGTTCAACAAGCACAGATGTTGAGAAAAGTACTGAGGAAAACTCAAATGTCAAAGTAAAAATAAGCTGGAATGTGGATACAATTATGGACATGGTCGTGAATACAGTTAGCAGATTCAATATAAAGAATATGTGTTAGACGCACGCTCAAAGAAACCTGTTGCATCATTATTCATTCAAATTAATTTGCAGAACCCAGCGCTGCAGTCTCAGGTGGAAGTTCGCTGGATGAGTCTACTGAAAATGAGTGTAGACGGAAAAAGCAGTTTGATCTGCGATAATGAGCATTACATAAGTGACATGTCATTATTACTGTTACAGTGCCGAATGTTCCAAACTGTCAGTCGCATCATTCTGTGAATTCCCTCCGTACATTACAGGGTTTGGCTCTTTCGAATGCTTTGCGAGAAAAATGATGAACTGGAAATATCTAGAGTAGTTCTAGAAAAACTATTTCCAGAATCTTATCTCAGCATCGCAAAGAATATAAAAAGTTTCTAAAGACAAGGTTAGTGCAGGAGTTGAATAAACTAAATACTTTGTTTTTCGAAACCATCTTGCCGTAGTAAACGTATGGAGTTCCCCTAGGTAGAGCTAGTCATTACGGATGATTGTGCCCATTGCATACCATAAAAATTTAATTTGCAACCTACAATATTTACAAACTCAATTAACTCTGAATAAGTGGACCACTTGGCATTAAAGATTGGCCTCACCATGACTGTCTGCCAACATCTACATAATAATTTTCATGAACCTATGTATTTCAAGAAAATATTTGGTGCGAGCTGCTTAAAACACAATAGCACTTTTTAACGAGTGCTGATTGTTGGGCAAGTTGGTACGGTACGTTAGAAAACATAATTGCGCTTTGAAGACGGGGACATAGGAAGGACAGACACCACCGAGTGCTAACTTTCAACTGATTTAATTCAAAAACCTCAGCGTAAAAACACACTGCGTCACCGCACCACATCTCAACCAATCCGTGGCTCTGCCACGGACCGCAAGTACGCCAACTCCTTATCCGCCAAGTCAATTGACGCCACACTGACACAACACGTGCCAGAACTATTTATAGCATCAGCCTCCATAATCTCTCTAACAGTCATATCTTTGTGCCTAGCAAGAACAGTAGACAAAGCAAATAATGGTTTGCACTCGCAGTGATGATCTGTCGCGTCACTGTCATGACTGAGGGTGCAAACAATTATTTGCTTCGTCTACTGTTCTTGAAAGGCACAAAGATAGGACTGTTAGCGAGATTATGGAGGCTGACACTATAAATAGTTCCGGCACAAGTTGTGTCAGTATGGCGTCAAATGACTTCGCGGATAAGGAGTTGGCATACTTGCGGTCCGTGGCAGAACGGATTGGTTGAGATGTGGTGCGGTGACAAAGTTCGTTTCTACGCTGAAGTTCTTGAATTAAATCAGTTGAATGTTAGCGCTCTGTTGTGTCTGTCCTTCCTATGTCCCCATCTTCCAAGCGCAATCATATTTTCTATCACACTTTTTAACACTAATAGAAAGCCTGTAGTGGGCCACAACTTAAGCAGTTTTCACTTCATTATGAAGAGCAATTACACATATGTGAACCATGAATATAGGCCTGCACTGAATTTTTTTCTTAAGCTGAACGTGCAAGTTCCTGTTTTTTTATATTTCACATGTCCCGACTGCTGGGTGTGGTAGGGACATAAGATTGATGACACCAACGAAACACAATGATTATTTTAAGAATTTGTTTGGGTAAAGCACGAACAAGGCGATCTGCGGGAAGTTATTTCTGTGACACCGTCGAACCTACATCCGCGGGCTTTAAGTTCACATGTTAATCATGTCTGCAGACTCCTTTTTGTAATTGGAACTCCATCCAACCCAATATTTGAATATGTTTTTTTGCATTTTAGGCTTAGTAGTGCTTTTGCTGTTCTAATAATAGGTAAGAAAAATGCTTATTTCAAGTGGCATACCTAACACCTGGTGGCACGAGGACTCCCCTGTCGTGACGCTGATCGAAAGTCATAGGCAGGGAGATACTGCGATGCTCTTGTTGCTGGGATTATCTCCCCCATGGTCCTGGCCAGACCACAGAAAAAGATTGAGTCCAAGCTTGTGGCCACTAGGATCTCCAGATCTTGAGGCACCCAAGTAGCTGAAAATAAAAACAAATCACAATCAAGTACTTGGCAGAGCTACATTAGAATGGCTAGCATATTCTTTCGTGATCAGCACATAGATCCTCTTATTTTAGTCACAGTCACCCTCCAGGACAAGGCCACGTAGGCGTTAAAATGATGGGCACCGAATTAAGGCGAATGATCAAATGCATTCATTTAACCCTCTTTCGCCCCAACCTGAGAGACTTCTGTCAAATATTCACATTCAACTGTAAAGACTACAAATAAAACTACTACTGCAATGCAGAGCCGTATAGTCTGTTCTCAAATGTTTTGATTTTAAAAAATGTTTATATCTTTATTCATACCCAGAGAACCCCTCCCAGTTTCAGCATGAATGCAATAAATCAATGCAGACTAGACCTTGTAAACTATAATGCACATGAAAATGAATGTTCGCCACATAGTCATGTATAAGTCAGTGGCTCAGATCTCTAAATACATTTGTATTGAGGAACATTCTTGAATAAAACTTCTGGGCTTTGAATTCGACAGTTTGTACTTCCATAAGGAACACTGTATGGCACTGATTTTTTTTGTGACACATCAGAAACAGCACAGCAGTGTCATCCTTGCATACCTAACAAGAATTTGTATTTTTTTTTTAGCATGGCATGTGCTATTTAAATGCTTATACAGCCTCCTTCAACAAAATTTCCTTTGTAGAGCTTTCTATTGGTTCTTATTTAACTCGCACGACAGATTCGGTACCTTGAATTCTCACTCGGCATCAACAGTTTTATATATTAATGTAATAGGGAAAGACAAGATGTATGGTCTTGAGTACGGCTCAACAAGCACAGATGTTGAGAAAAGTACTGAAGAAAACTCAAACGTCAAAATAAAAATAAGCTGGAATGTGGATACATTTAAGGACACGGTCATAAATAGGGTAGCAGATTCAATGTGAAGAATACGTGTTAGACGCACACTCAAAGAAACATGTTGCATCTATATTCATTCAAATTACTTCGCAGAACCCAGCGCTGCAGTCTCGGGTGCGAGTTCGCTGAATGAGTCCACTGAAAATGAGTGCAGACGGAAAAAGCAGTTTGATCTGCGAAAATGAGCATTACATAGGCAAGTGACATGGCATTATTACTGTTACAGTGCCGAATGTTTCAAACTGCCAGTCGCATCATTCTGGAACTCCATCTGTATATTACAGGGTTTGGCTCTCTCGAATGCTTTGCGAGAAAAATTATCAACTGGAAATGTCTAGCGTAGTTCTAGAAAAACTACTTCCAGAATCCTAACTCAGCATCGTAAAGAATATAAAAAGTCTCTAGAGATAAGGTTAGTGCAGGAGTTGAATAAACTAAATACTTAGTTTTGCGAAACCATCTTGCCGTAGTAAACGTATAAAGTTCCCCTAGGTGGAGCTAGTCATTACGGATGATTGTGCCCATTGCATACCATAAAAATTTAATTTGCGACCTACAATTTTTACAGACTCAACCAACTCTGAATAAGTGGAACACTTGGCACTAAAGATTGGTCTCACCATGACTGTCTGCAAACATCCACATAATAATTTCCATAAACCTATGCATTTCTAGAAAATATTTGGAGCGAGCTGTTTAAACTGCCATAACACTTTTTAACACTAATAGAAAGCCTGTAGTAGGCCACAACTTCAGCAGTTTTTACTTCATTATGAAGAGCAGTAACAAATATGTGAACCTTAAAACTAGGCCTGCACTGAATTGCTTTCTTAAGTTGAACGTGCTATGCTCGGTTCAATATATTATCTTTGCAGAGCTGACAATGTGCAAGTTCCCATTTTTTTATATTTCAAATCTCCCGACTGCTGGGTGGGGTAGGTACATAAGATTGATGACACCAACGTAACACAATGATTATTTTAAGAATTTGTTTGGGTATAGCACTAGCGAAGCCATCTGCGGGAAGTTATTTCTGTGACTCCGTCGAACCTACATCCGTGGGCTTTAAGTTCACCTGTGAATCATGTCTGCAGACGCCTTTTTGTAATTGGAACTCCATCCAACCCGAGATTTGAATGTTTTTTGCATTTTAGGCTTAGCAGTGCTTTTGGTGTTTCACTTCAAGAATAGGTAAGAATGCTTATTTCGAGTAGCATACCTAACACTTGGTGGCATGAGCACGCCCTTGTCGTGATGCTAATCGAAAGTCACAGGCAGGGAGATACTGTGATGCTCTTGTTGCTGGGATTACCTCCCCCATGGTCCTGGCCGGACCACAGAAGAAGATTGAGTCCAAGCTTGTGGCCACTAGGATCCCCAGATCTTGAGGCAAACAAGTAGCTGGAAATAAAAACAAATCACAATCAAGTACTTGGCAGAGCTACATTAGAATGGCTAGCATATTCTTTCGTGATCAGCACAGATCCTTTTGCTTTTATACTTTGTACTTGTACCTATTAAAAAAACTGCTCCTTCACAGCCACAGTCATAGACACACCCCAGGACAAGGCCACACAGGCCTTGAAATGATGGGTACTGAATTAAGGCGAATGATCAAATGCATTCATTTAACCCTCTTTTACCCCAACCTGGGAGATTTCTGTTAAATATTCACATTTAACTCTAAAGACTATAAAAAAAACTACTATTGCAATGCAGAGCCGTGTAGTGGGAGAGTTTAGCCAGTGGGTGTGGTGACAAAGGTGGCAGAAAGGAGGAAAGGGAGGAGAGCGCCGAAGGAGGGAGAGAGAAGGCAGCAAAAAGGAGACGACCACTATTTTGACGCAACGCTGTTGGCGCGGAGCACTGTTGAGGCTATGTGTCGTCTGCTACTGGCTTAATTCATTTTTGCCTTTATAAAACTTTGCGTTTAAACATGGAGAAACTTCTTTCTTTAGGTTTTTAAGCCACCGAGGAATAACACTATATTATTTTATTGCCAGAGCCTGCCAAATAAAAGCAAAGGGCAGGTGTCTGGATAGAAAGAGTTTAGTTGGCGCATCAAGAGGCTAACCAATAAAAATGGGTACCACTCTGCGCAAAATGCCTAAAAAGCGTGCACCTCTACTTGACACTAACAGCGGCATACACTATCTATTTTACTGACTAAAGGGTACTAGATCATTATTTCCAGCTAACTAGTCAAACTAGATATTCTTGCCGACTTGCTTTTTAGGAAAATTTTTAAATTTACAAGAACTATTAAGACAACAGCTAAAAAAAAGCAATGGCAAAACCAACAATCGAATTCGCCTGCTCTCCAGTAGCACGACATCTATAGAAGGCAGACCTGCAGAATGAGCAAGCAGTCTAAAAAAGAGTATGTCCCATGTATAATTTGTTTCCATGCTGCAAAGCAAGTGCTGGAAAGAGGTTTCACGACATTAACAAAATTTCTTGCAATCAGTTGAGAACAAGTTAGAGCAGCGAACTTGTCCTTGCCCTTGGCATAACGTCTTAGTGTTGCCCATGGAAACTCAAATAAATTTGTAAATAAAAACAAAAAAACTAACCTTTATAAAAAAAATCTAGCTTTCGCAAGGAAAAGTTATCTTGAACAAAATATGCGGGATACGGTTGTACAGCATCCATTTCTGTGCTGAACCAGTTTTGAGGCAAATCTGCGACAATGAAAAGAAAACGCCCGAGTACATTAGGGAAAGACAGAAAGGATGCATACCTACACGAAAAAAATTTAGAACGACCACGGGCAGGAACCTCTGGTGAGGCTGTCGGAGTGACTCCCTGCAATGGGCCTGCGCAGACCAGAGAACAAGATCGGTCAGAGCTTGCAGCCATAAGGTGCTTCATACCATGAAGTTCCAGAAGTAGCTGCAATTGGAAGCAAAGTGCATTTCATTTCTCTGCAGAATGGAGAGTTTAATAGCTAGTATGCATTCATAAGGTGATACAGTCACGAATGCAGATTTTTCAATGCAGCACTATATCATCAAGTTGTTAACCGTGCCGGGCAACACTAAAAACCGAGAGCATTATTCCAAACTATCTCAGTTTAAAGTTAACCACGGCAGAAGCTGCAAGCCATGTGACCTTCAAGTTGGACGCCATGGTACGTCGAGCTTATAATCATGTGTCACACTGTTTTTGCTGCAATGGCTTGTAGTGTAAAAAGTGGTCCAGCTTAAAGAGATGCAAAGTATAGACGTTTGTGAGTGGGGCCCTGACCTAGTCTTGAGCTACATTGCGAGGAAGGACGTTTCAACCGGGATGTTTGCTGCCTGTATCCACACAACCAGCTTGTGGACAGCGATTGCTCGAGCCGAGTACATGTCCTCGACAGTGCCATTATTTGACAAGCAGTTTTATGAATGTTAAACATGACTGACTTACAGAGAGACTGCATCTCAACGACTAATGACTTGGGATACCTAACTGAATACTGATATATTAACTGAATGCAAAACAAATTACCTGGCAGGCATTAAATTTATCAACAAGGTGGGTCGGCTCCGCGTTAAGTTGGAGTCGATGCGTCAGGCACGTAGCCAGGATTTTGTTTCAGGGGGGGCCCACTCATAACAAAATGCTCTATGAGGGGGAGCGGGGAGAGGAGGACCCATGCAAAATGGAAGATATCGGGGGGGGGGCGGGTTTCATAAGCCTCCCCCTGGCTACGTGCCTGCGATACGTAATAGGACAATACAAACAAAGATATGCCTTACAATTCCTCTTGCACCCCCAAAATGATGTGTTTTTGAAGGTAAGATACACAATGTTCTTGATTCAGAAAGTGCCTCAGCTGTACAAATGCATATGCAGTAAGGGCACTCGCCAAGCCTATTCTCCTCAGCTCTGTGCAGGTTAAGCTAAGTTAGAGTATAGAGGTACACGCTCACTGACAGCATGAGGAAGGCAGGGAGAAGTCTCCTTTGTTCCACCACCAGCCCGTCTGCTACCTTCGATGACGTTTCAGCGCCTCATGAGCCTGGAGCGAGCACATCCGTCCAAAGTGGGGTAAAAAGCACAAGCACGTGCTGGAGGACGCCCAGCCATTCTCTTTTTGTCATCGGCTATTCTACATATGTTAGTATGACATATTTTTAAGTGAGAAAAAGTATTGCAAATATGCAGTCCAACTTTGACCATAATACAGAAGTCTGATAAAGATAACAGTTGCCATTCACCATTTTCCAAATAAGTGGTCTCATGTATTGGAACATCTACACATGTGGTGCGTGAGTGGGTTCAGGACTGAGACGCTAGAAAACGAAGCGCTCACAAGGCTTGTCTGGCCCTTCCAACCATGCGGGTACATTCATCGCAAATCCCCGATTTTTAGACAAAATGATTTAGAATGAGCAAATCTTGTCTACGCCCGAGGTAGAACATTGAATTGTGATTCCCCCATATTGTGCCAACCATCCTTCAACCTGCGGTACCACCTGCTAATGAACTATGTTGCGCTGCGGCACGTGTCCATGCTGCCTGCTTCAGGGAAAACCACTGCTCGTGTTGAAGACGACATCCCACAATGTACAGGCAACAATGTTTAACGAACTAAAACAAAATTGATATCATTCAATAGACAGATAGGCTCACAAAGTGTCGACACCATGATTGTTGTTGTTGGTTTTACTCTTGCATACAAACAAAAGTGACTTCCTCTTTCCTCCGATGTACAGTAAAACCCCCTTATCTTCGTGGCCCCTATTTCTTCTCGAATCGGTCACAGAGCACATAATCGCAGCCACTGAATTCTGCAAAATTAAAGGCCGCGAAAATTAAAGGTTCGCCAACATTAAAGAGTTTACTGTTCTTCCGTGTGTCACATGGTGTTAACATTTCAAGGAGGCTGAAGGTATTGGTTTAAGAAAAAATTGACCTATAAAAAAAATGCCCTTCTCCAGGTTAGGCACGCGAGGTTCTTTTGCACTACCTATAAGGCGGCAAGTTTGTTTCGGCAGAGCTTTTGGTTAAACGGAGTCACAAAAGTAGCTGTACTTGGAGTCAACTATTTTGTGCTGCATTATAAAGCTAGAGTAAATTCCACTGTGCTTCTGCACACCCTGTTGGAAAATTTCGATGACGGAAAGTTGTCGGAAAAGGCTCATACAAGCGTAACCGTAATATGGGACATCCTATACAAGCGAAAAAGGCGGCTCCAGTATAGTGGAATAAGGCGGAACGATACAGGTGGGCAGAACCATACAAGCGTGTCGTATTATGGGACATCCTATACCAGCGTAGTGGATTACGGCGGAACCATGTAGGCGGACGGAACCATACATGCATAACGTAATATGGGACATCCGATACCAGTAAAAAGGCGATACCAGCATGGTGGAGCCATATGGCTCCAGCATGTTGGTTTCGCCTTTTCACTGTTGTACAGGGCGATTTAGTTTTAAGCTTGACATATATGTTTAGAAAGGTCGTGAAAGCTAAATTAATGTGGTTTGTGCAGGCGAGTTATACGGCCAGGCGTACGTAGTATAGGGACCTAGTCGTAACGATCAGTCAGATAATTAAATACAATTTGTTGATCAACTTTTTAATTAGTGAAAATGAAAATATGGTTTCAATTAGAAACTTGCTGAGTCATTGAAAACCACAAAATCAAGTTTTTTTAGAAGGATATAATGCAGGGGTACCGTTTTTTGCGTTCTGTAAAAAGCTTTATTTGGACGAGTTTCTAGGTTTCAGTTCCTTATCAGAGCTCATCTCTGCGCCCACGGTCCTGTTCCCCAGGGGCTTAGACACGCAACACACGTGCGCCTTGCTTCCCTTCATCCTACGAGGGAGGCGAGGGGGCGGCTTCGCACTGCGGCCACCAGGCAGCTGGACCGCAGGTGCAAAGATGCGCTCTGGTAAGAAACCGAAGTCTGGAAACGTGTCCAAATTGACCATTTTTTTAGAACGCCATAAAATGCTGCTCTTGTCTTATATCTCTACAAAGAAAATTGATTTAGTGTGTTTTGATGATGCTTAGCAAGTTTCTAATTAGAACCATGGGTCTGTTTTCACCGATTAAAAATTTCACGAACATACTATACTTAGAGAGAGGCTGAAGCAGTTTTGTATTTGAGAAAACACTTTTAAATCTTCTTCATTTGACCTCCAGAATCTCGAATAATAAAATTATTTGGTAATTTGGTGAATCGAGGCTGCATAGTCATTTTTAAAGCGCTGCGAAGGCACTTCCCTGGAGAGCGACGCCACAAAAGCAGCTTTCGAAATCTTTGCTCACGCATCTTCAGCGCCTATCAAAGCTATGCACGCACATGCTATTTTCTAAAAGAGCAGAAAAATGTGTCACGACTGGTGCCAATGCCGGAGAATATACCTAGAAAACTTGCGATTGGACGCGTGGCCCTTAAGCGACACACGCTTGGCGGCCGAAGGGTCTTCTTACGATGTCACTGTTGGTAGGATGTTTTTTTTGTGTTTTCTCACGTTTAGTTATATCTTTGTGGAAAACGAACGGGATATTCAGATTCGCGGGATAAAACTACGCTAGAATGAACCTCCATCTAGTTTTCTGAAAGAAGTCTGGCACATCTCTGTAATAAGCCGACTGATCATTACAAATTATCCTTTTATACTATGCCGCCCTGGCCATATAACTCACGTGCGCAGACCGCGTAAATGTAGCTTTTACGGCTTTAAAAAAATTTGTAAAACATACAAAAAAACACTCTGTAGAATGTCCCCCAATACGATATGATTGTATGGTTCCTTCCCCGCTCGTATTGTTCAAGAAAGACTTGTGGACATCCAGCGTTTCATTGGAATGCTGGATGTCAGCGAGTCTCTAAATCAGTGAGTGGTTTCAAACAAGCATGATGTTTGCACACCAGTAAGCTCTTATCCGAGGCTCACCAGGAGCACTAAGAGCAGAGGCGAAATGTCGTGACCTGGTAAATTTGGTTGCAGGTATTTATTTTTAGAAGAACTGCATGCAGCAAAGCATAACTTTGCTCAAAAGAAGATTATTAAAATTTCAATACTGAACAATGGGCTGTCAGACCAAACTCCCACTCTTGCCACTCAGGAGTTCCTAACTTGTGCGTAGAGGATCAGCACAACCCAGATTTGTGCTGCGAGCGCACCTGCAATATAAAAGTTGAATAAACATGAGATGAAATATGAGACGTTTACAATTCTCTGTAACGTGAAATTAGAGCACAGATCTTGAAGAGGAGGATGGGAGGGTATGCCCCCCCTCTTCTTCTGCTCACTCCCATTTAGCGGAAAATTTCCCTGAATTTAGCGGGAAAATTTCCCCACTAAATTTAGCTGGTTAAGTTTCCCACTAAATTTAGCTGGTTAAGTTTCCCACTAAATTTAGCGCAGAAATTGATGTCACATGACCTCAACACAACTGCAGTTTTTCCGCTAAAAGTAGTGGGGAAAATGACGTCGCATGACCGTGTCACGTCATCCATAAAAAAATTCAGTTTCTCAGCTAGACTTAGTGGAAATATTAACGTCACATGACCACAACATTAATTCAATTTCCTGCCAAGTTTAGTTGGGCGGTTACGCCGACAGCGACGCCGCGAAACGCGGAAACGGGTGCTAAGAGCTGCGCTAAAAACTAAATGCATCAGGTGAAATAAAGTGAACATTAGAGATACTATAAGAAAAAGAAGAGAATCTAAGATACCGTTCTCAGATCCTTCCTTTTGTCCGTTCTCAAATGTTTTGATTTCAAGAAATGTTTATCTCTTTATTCATACCCAGAGAACCCTCCCAGTTTCAGCATGAATGCAATAAATCAATGCAGACTAGACCTTGTAAACTATAATCCACATGAAAATAAATGTTTGCCGCATAGTCATGTATGAGTCAGTGGCTGAGATCTCTAAATACATTTGTATTGAGGAACATTCTTGAATAAAACTTCTGGGCTTCGAATTCAACAGTTTGTACTTCCATGAGGAACACTGTATGGCACTGATTTTTTTTTGTGACACATCAGAAACAGCACAGCACTGTCATCCTCGCATACCTAACAAGAATTTATATTTTTTTAGCATGGCATGTGCTATTCTAATGCCCATACAGCATCCTTTAACAAATTTTCCTTTGTAGAGCTTTTTATTGGTTCTTATTTAGCTCGCACGACAGATTCGGTACCTTGAATTCTCATTCGGCATCAACAGTTTCATATATTAATGTAATAGCGAAAGACAAGATGTATGGACTTGAGTACGGCTCAACAAGCACAGATGTTGAGAAAAGTATTGAAGAAAACTCAAATGTCAAAATAAAAATAAGCTGGAATGTGGATACAATTATGGACATGGTCATGAATACAGTTAGCAGATTCAATATGAAGAATATGTGTTAGACGCACGCTCAAAGAAACCTGTTGCATCTATATTGATTCAAATCACTTTGCAGAACCCAGCGCTGCAGTCTCGGGTGGGAGTTCGCTGAATGAGTCTACTGAAAATGAGTGGAGACGGAAAAAGCAGTTTGATCTGCGATAATGAGCATTACATAAGTGACATGTCATTATTACTGCTACAGTGCCGAATGCTCCAAACTGTCAGTCGCATCATTCTGTGAGTTCCCTCCGTACATTACAGGGTTTGGCTCTCGAATGCTTTGCGAGAAAAATGATGAACTGGAAATATCTAGAGTAGTTCTAGAAAAGCTATTTCCAGAGTCTTATCTCAGCATCGCAAAGAATATAAAAAGTTTCTAAAGACAAGGTTAGTGCAGGAGTTGAATAAACTAAATACTTCGTTTTTCGAAACCATCTTGCCGTAGTAAACGTATGAAGTTCCCCTAGGTAGAGCTAGTCATTACGGATGATTGTGCCCATTGTGTACCATAAAAATTTAATTTGCCACCTACAATATTTACAAACTCAATTAACTCTGAATAAGTGGACCACTTGGCATTAAAGATTGGCCTCACCATGACTGCCTGCTAACATCTACATAATAATTTCCATGAACCTATGTATTTCAAGAAAATATTTGGTGCGAGCTGCTTAAAACATAATAGCACTTTTTAACAAGTGCTGATTGTTGGGCAAGTTTGTACGGTACGTTAGAAAACATTATTGTGCTTTGAAGATGGGGACACAGGAAGGACAGACACCACAGAGTGCTAACTTTCAACTGATTTAATTCAAGAACCTCAGCGTAGAAACACACTGCGTCACCGCACCACATCTCAACCAATCCATGTCCCTGCCACGAACCTTAAGTACGCCAACTCCTTATCCGCCAAGTCAATTGACGCCACACTGACACAACACGTGCCGGAACTATTTATAGTATCAGCCTCCATAATCTCTCTAACAGTCATATCTTTGTACCTAGCAAGAACAGTAGACTGAGCAAATAATGGTTTGCACTCGCAGTCATGATCTGTCGTGTCACTGTCGTGACTGCGGGTGCAAACCATTATTTGCTTCGTCTACTGTTCTTGAGAGGCACAAAGATAGGACTGTTAGCGAGATTATGGAGGCTGACACTATAAATAGTTCCGGCACAAGTTGTGTCAGTGTGGCGTCAATTGACTTGGCGGATAAGGAGTTGGCGTACTTGCGGTCCGTGGCAGGGCCACGGATCGGTTGAGATGTGGTGCGGTGACACAGTCCGTTTCTACGCTGAGGTTCTTGAATTAAATCAGTTGAAAGTTAGCGCTCTGTTGTGTCTGTCCTTCCTATGTCCCCGTCTTCCAAGCACAATCATGTTTTCTACTACACTTTTTAACACTAATAGAAAGCCTGTAGTGGGCCACAACTTAAGCAGTTTTCACTTCATTATAAAGAGCAATCACACATGTGTGAACCATGAATAAAGGCCTGCGCTAAATTTTTTTTCTTAAGCTGAACGTGCTATGCTTTGTTTACTATATAAATCTTTGCAGAGCTGACAATGTGCAAGTTCCTGTTTTTTATATTTCACATGTCCCGACTGGTGAGTGTGGTAGGGACTTAAGATTGATGACACCAACGAAACACAATGATTATTTTAAGAATTTGTTTGGGTATAGCACGAGCAAGGCGATATGCGGGAAGTTATTTCTGTGACACCGTCGAACCTACATCCGCGGGCTTTAAGTTCACATGTTAATCATGTCTGCAGACTCCTTTTTGTAATTGGAATTTCATCCAACCCAAGATTTGAATATGTTTTTTTGCATTTTAGGCTTAGTAGTGCTTTTGCTGTTCTATTAATAGGTAAGAAAAATGCTTATTTCAAGTGGCATACCTAACACCTGGTGGCACAAGGACTCCCCTGTCGTGACGCTGATCGAAAGTCACAGGCAGGGAGATACTGCGATGCTCTTGTTGCTGGGATTACCTCCCCCATGGTCCTGGCCAGACCACAGAAAAAGATTGAGTCCAAGCTTGTGGCCACTAGGATCTCCAGACCTTGAGGCACCGAAGTAGCTGAAAATAAAAACAAATCACAATCAGGTACTTGGCAGAGCTACATTAGAATGGCTAGCATATTCTTTCGTGATCAGCACATAGATCCTCTTATTTTAGTCATAGTCACCCCCCAGGACAAGGCTACCTAGGCGTTAAAATGATGAGTACCGAATTTAGGCGAATTATCAAATGCATTCATTTAACCCCCTTTCGCCCCAACCTGAGAGACTTCTCTCAAATATTCACATTCAACTGTAAAGACTACAATTAAAACTACTACTGCAATGCAAAGCCGTATATTGGGAGAGTTTAGCCAGCGGGTGTGGCAACGAAGGCGCCGGAGAGGAGGAAAGGGAGGAGAACGCCGAAGGAGGGATAGAGAAGGCAGCAAAGAGGCAAAGAGATGACCGCCATTTTGACGCAAAGCTGTCGGCACGGAGCACTGTTGAGGCTATGAGTCGTCTGCTACGGGCTTATTTTTTTTTTTACCTAAATAAAAGTGCGTTCAAACATGGAGGAACTTCTTTCTTTAGGTTTTTAAGCTACCGAGGAATAACACTATATCATTTTATTGCCAGAGCCTGCCAAATAAAAGGAAAGAACAGAAATTTGAATATCGATCCCATGCCGGGCGAATGAATGAAAATGGCGGCCCTCCCCGCTCAGCTGGGAGCAGCCTAGAGTTCACGCGCATGCGCTCACGCCTCTTGCTCTGTGCCGCGGGCTGATCAGCTCACTCGGAAGGGAGACGTTACGGCAGCGAAATCATAGACTGCCAGACTCTCCCCATATATGGCTCTGCTGCAATGGAAAGATTTTCCTATCCTCGTGCTCACCGAGTGTAGACTGTGGATACAACTCCAGTTCATACACTCGCTGAACATGAGGGTGGAGTGTACCAGCAGAGGGCAAGTGTCTGTATACAAAGAGTTTAGTTGGCACACCAAGAGGCTAACGAATAAGAATGGGTACTACTCTGAGCAAAATGTCAAAAAAGCGTGGATCTCGGCTTGGCACTAACAGCGGCATACAGTATCTATTTTACTGACAAAGGGGTACTAAATCATTATTTTCAGCTACCTAACTAAACTAAATATTCTTCCCGGCTTGCTTTTTAGGAAAATCTCTAAATTTACAATAACTACTAAGACAATGGCTAAAAAAAAAGCAATGGCAAAACCAGCAATCGAATTCGCCTGCTCTCCAGTAGGACGACATCTATGGCAGTCAGACCTGCAGAATGAGCAAGCAGTTTAAAAAACAGAGTATGTCCTATGCATAATTTTTTTTTGCTGCAAAGCAAGCGCTGGAAGGAGGTTTCACGACATTAACGAAATTTCTTGCAATCAGTTGAGAACAAATTACAGCAGTGAACTTGTCCTTGCTTCTGGCATAACGTTTTAGTGTTGCCCATGGAAACTCACATAAATTTGTAAATAAAAACAAAAAAGACTAACCTTCATAAAAAAATCTGTAACTTTGGCAAAGAAAAGTTACCTTGAACAACATATGTACAATACACTTGTACAGCGTCCATTTGTGTGCTTAACCAATTTTGAGGCAAATCGGCGACAATGAAAAGAAGACGTTTAAATACAATTAAGGGAAAGACAGAAAGGATGCATACCTACAACAAAAAAAATTTAGAACGACCACGGGCAGGAAACTCTGGTGAGGCTCTCGGAGCGACTCCCTGATATGGGCCTGCGCAGACCACAGAACAAGATCGGTCAGAGCTTGCAGCCATAAGGTGCTTCATACCATGAAGTTACAGAAGCGGGTGCAATTGGAAGCAAAGTGCATTTCATTTCTCTGAAAAACAAAGAGTTTAATAGCTCGTATGATACAGTCACGAATGCAGATTTTTCAATGCAGCACTATATCACCAAATTGTTAACCGCGCCGGGCAACACTAAAAACCGAGAATATTATTCCAAACTATCTCAGTTTAAAGTTAACCACGGCAGAAGCTGCAAGCCATGTGACCTTCAAGTTGGACGCCATGGTACGTCGAGCTTATCATCATGTGTCACACTGTTTTTGCTGCAATGGCTTGTAGTGTCAAAAGTGGTCCAGCTTAAAGAGATGCAAAGTATAGACGTTTGTGAGTGGGGCCCTGACCTAGTCTTGAGCTACATTGCGAGGAAGGACGTTTCAACCAGGATGTTTGCTGCCTGTATCCACACAACCAGCTTGTGGACAGCGATTGCTCGAGCCGAGTACATGTCCTCGACAGTGCCATAATTTGACAAGCAGTTTTATGAATGTTAAACATGACTGACTTACAGAGAGACTGCATCTCAACGACTAATGACTTGGGATACCTGACTGAATACTGATATATTAACTGAATGCAAAACAAATTACCTGGCAGGCATTAAATTTATCAACAAGGTGGGTCGACTCCGCATTAAGTTGGAGTCGATGCGTCAGGCACGTAGCCAGGATTTTGTTTCAGGGGGGGCCCACTCATAACAAAATGCTGTATGAGGGGGAGGGGGAGAGGAGGACCCATGCAAAATGGAAGATATCGGGGGGGGGGGGGGGGGGGCCGGGCCTCATAAGCGTCCCCCTGGCTACGTGCCTGCGATGCGTAATAGGACAATACAAACAAAGATATGCCTTACAATTCCTTTTGCACCCCCAAAATGATGTGTTTTTGAAGGTAAGATACACAATGTTCTTGATTCAGAAAGTGCCTCAGCTGTACAAATGCATATGCAGTAAGGGCACTCGCCAAGCCTATTCTCCTCAGCTCTGTGCAGGTTAAGCTAAGTTAGAGGATAGAGGTACACGCTCACTGACAGCATGAGGAAGGCAGGGAGAAGTCTCCGTTGTTCCACCACCAGCCTGTCTGCTACCTTCGATGATGTTTCAGCGCCTCATGAGCCTGGAGCGAGCACATCTGTCCAAAGTGGGGTGAAAAGCACAAGCACGTGCTGGAGGACGCCCAGCCATTCTCTTTTTGTCATCGGCTATTCTACATATTTTAGTATGATATATTTTTAAGTGAGAAAAAGTATTGCAAATATGCAGTCCAACTTTGACCATAATACAGAAGTCTGATAAAGATAACAGTTGCCATTCACCATTTTCCAAATAAGTGGTCCCATGTATTGGAACATCTACACATGTGGTGCGTGAGTGGGTTCAGGACTGAGACGCTAGAAAACGAAGTGCTCACAAGGCTTGTCTGGCCCTTCCAACCATGCGGGTACATTCGTCGCAAATCCCAGATTTTTAGACGAAACGATTTAGAATGAGCAAATCTTGTCTACGCCCGAGGTAGAACATTGAATTGTGATTCCCCCATATTGTGCCAACCATCCTTCAACCTGCGGTACCACCTGCAAATGAACTAGGTAGCGCTACGGCACGCGTCCATGCTGCCTGCTTCAGGGAAAACCACTGCTCGTGTTGAAGACGACATCCCACAGTGTACAGGCAACAATGTTTAACGAACTAAAACAAAATTGATATCATTCAATAGACACAGATAGGCTCACAAAGTGTCGACACCATGATTGTTGTTGTTGGTTTTACTCTTGCATACAAACAAAAGTGACTTCCTCTTTCCTCCGATGTACAGTAAAACCCCCTTATCTTCGTGGCCCCTATTTCTTCTCGAATCGGTCACAGAGCACATAATCGCAGCCACTGAATTCTGCAAAATTAAAGGCCGCGAAAATTAAAGGTTCGCCAACATTAAAGAGTTTACTGTTCTTCTGTGTGTCACATGATGTTAACATTTCAAGGAGGCTGAAGGTATTGGTTTAAAAAAAAATTGACCTATAAAAAAAATGCCCTTCTCCAGGTTAGGCACGCGAGGTTCTTTTGCACTACCTATAAGGCGGCAAGTTTGTTTCGGCAGAGCTTTTGGTTAAACGGAGTCACAAAAGTAGCTATACTTGGAGTCAACTATTTTGTGCTGCATTATAAGGGTAGAGTAAATTCCACTGTGCTTCTGCACAGCACTGTTTGTTGCGAGAGCATATGTGGTTTAGTGTTGCATCCCATTTGCATGATCTAGAGAAACTAGCGCTAGCAGAGTTGGAGCACTCAAAAAAAAACAAAAAAAACACAGCCGACTATGGAAACATTGAGAGATGCACACATGCGAACTGTTCATTTCTTAAAAGTGGATTCGAGCAAAGGTAAAGACAATATGTATACTTACGGCGGCCATACTTGCCTTTCCCAAGCATGACCACTTTTCCCTCGGTAGCACCATCCAGTAAGCAACAGCAACACGCCCATGAGACGCCGCCGACTCATGGATTGAATGAAGACCCGCCTGAGGTCTTGGAAGGAGATCCGGAACACTGCTTTAGGCCAGATGTGGCATCTGGAGGGGGCAGGGACTAAAAGTAAAAATTAACAAATTTATCTGAAGCGCTACATTCCTATAGCATAAACTCTAGGATAGCAGTATCTTTTTTTTAGGTCAGTGATGCATTTTAATTAAACACAAATGGTTGGTTTATATGATGAACCAGCAGCCCCTATTTTCCTTATGTGTAACGGAGTGTCTAACGTTACGTCCGACAGAACCCGAAATAAAAATTAAAGTTACGCCCAACGTAACTGTCAAGCATTCGAGTTGCGTCCGACGTAAACCAAAATAAAAATTAAAGTTACCGTATTTACTCGAAAATAGGTCGAACCCTATTTACTGGGTCCATAGAGAATTAAAAAAAAAATAATTCAAATACAGGTCGACTTTTTTTTATTTTTAAGAACAGGGGAAATTTTGGGCAAAAGAAAGAAACAAACCTTTATTTACATCACTCTCAGCTAAATCACGGGGCGATGACAAAAACTTCATCACCGTCAGAACTTCTGGACATGTCATCGTCGTCCGAAGCTTCTTCAGCTGGGTAGACATCCTCGCATATTCGCAGCAATACTTCACTGACACCGTTGTAAAATGACGACAGGAAACGAAAGAAGGTGCGAAGCGACGGAAGACAAACTACAAAGACGCAAGCAAAGCCGCCGTGTCGCCATGAGCAACACGCGAGCCGAGCCGCCTCAAGCAACTAACAAAAGTAACTTTTTTTTTTTTTTTTTTTGTGCGCGTTTGCAAGGATGGAGGGTAAAGTGCGTGGCGCATCGCGTTCCTCTCCTTCCCCGTTGCCCAGCAAGGGGAACGCTAGAGGCGCGATGTCGAAATCCGACGCCCGAGGAGCGGCACGGGCCACCGCGGGCGGCGAGCCATTTCGGTTACCAAAAGCTTTTTGAAACAAGAAGCGGCGCGGCTCTACGGCAACGCCGGCTCGGTGACTCGATAGCTTCATGCTTCCGGTAGGGTTGCAAAATTTGGTCTCGAATGCAGGTGTCAAAATTCTTTAGTCACAATTTCCGAAAAAAAAAAAAGAAAAAAAAAAGGTCGATTTATATTCGAATAAACACGGCCGCGCGACGATACACACATTATGAAAGCGATTGGTGCGAGCGACCAAGGCGATGAGCGACGTTTTCTAGAAGCCCAAGAACCGAGCGGCGCAAGCAGCGGGAGTGAGAAATCTTCGTCGCTCGGCGCCAGCACTCGTAGCTTCTCGCCGTCGCTCGTCTCGTTGATCGCTATATTGCTTACATGCCGTTCAGAAAGGCGCTCTAAGTGCTTAACATTGCATTGGGACCAGCCTCGCATCCAACCGTAACCAGTCTTGACTTTCTTTAAAGCCGCACAGGTAGAAGTTAACATCGTACATACATCGTTTTCAAGCACGGCTCCTCGTTCATTGCTCGATTTACTCCTCGTTCATTGCTCGATTTACATTTGCGGTAAATGACAAACCGCAATGAAGCACAATTATTCTAGTTCAAAATTGTCACGAACACTTGGCACGCATGCTTACACTGTAGCGCACCAAACGTAATTTAAAAGTAGAACGAAAACGGGACGAGATTCGCTTACCGTTTTCGTTCGGAGACAGACGCCTTCGGATCCCAGGCCTAAAGAACTCGGAAGTCGCCGGCGGTTCGGAGATCGGACGAGGCGAGCCGACCGCGCTGACCCAGGCCGACCACACCTGGTTGAACTATGAGAGGCGCCGTCGAGTTTAGAACCAGAGACGCAGTAGAAACGGACCGCAAAACATCTGTCCCGTAACCTTAAACGAGCCAACGAACCACTACGCGCTATCTTCGCCATTGTTCGCCATCTCCGCGACGACCGGAAGTGGAAGCCGCGAAGTTAGAAAAGCCGCGGCAGCGGAAGCACGGAAGCCACTGGGCGGAAGCCTTAAGTTTCGGTTTCGGTTTTCTCCAACGCCGGCTACGGTCGCTACGGTTGCGGGCTGGTGAGTTTGTGGCTGGTTGCGAGGACGCGAGGGGCCACGAAAAGACGCCGAGTTTGCCGAGTACGAGCAACGGTCCGTTTGCCGCTGTCGACCGGCGATGCGGTATCCGCGGCTTGGTGTTACGATCGGTTTCTTGCCGTGCACGTTAACTCAAAGCTCGAAGTTCCGCAGTTCCGTTCCGGCACCAGCCGCACCACGTTTTCCGGTGCATCGCACGTGGAGTCCTTTCGACGCATTCAGTGAAAGTAAAGATCGTGTCCGCTGTCTTCGGTGCTGTGGAAGAAGTTGCGAGACGGAAGAAGCATCAAAACCAAGGCGTTTAGGACTCCAGGCCGGGCCGCCGGTTCACTCTGAACGAGAGGCGACGTGTGCGCACACGCTTTGAGAAAGCCTCCGCGTTTCGCCGCGCCAGACCTCGCCGATCGCGACCGGACCAGCCGGACCCCGAGTCCGAGAGGCTCTTGCGCAGCCAGGAACGGCACCGAAGTAGGAGCTGCTCGTTCTGCGCTACCATGCAGTGCTCCACAGTGCTCGGAGCTCTCGGTGTCATTCGTGCTTGCACTGAAGTCATTGTGACCCCTTCGGACGCGCAAGTCGTACTTCGCAAAGGTTTGGACGGGGCCGCCCTCACCGAGCAGTTCCGCTATATTCCGCTTACTTATGATCGCAACAAAAGCTTGCGTTTGTTCTCGGGAAAAAAAATTGCGGGACCGCTCTCCGCGCCGCCGACGAGGTTGGCCGCCGCCATGTTCTCAGCTGTTCACTCGCTCCCGCAGCGAGCGCCTTGCGATTATCCTTCCCGTTCCAATATGCGATGCGCTTTGCGCATTATGCCGTTTACATGACCATATATTGAATGCGGCAACTGGATTCAATGCGACTAAGTCGCATTCATGTAAACGCGGCTTATGTTCTTTTTCGACATACATGGTGTATGTACGATACCGGTGGTGAACGAGGACGTTTTTGTTGGAAGATGACGGTCGTCTTTCTGCATGTGTGATTTGGTTATACCGGTGGTCCTGTGGTATAAGCGTTTAGTTGGAAAGATTGCGGTCGCCTACGTCATCGGACGCAAAATCATACCAGCCTCACGAAATCATATCGGCAAGCAAACTGGCTGCCAGTATAGACAGACCCGAAGCCATAGCGGTGCCGGTATCTCCAGTTATGCAGAACGCCAAACCAAACTAGCTGCATACATAATACCAAGAAATTATGATGGTGTCATACCAGAATTGTAAAAGCGGCAGGTTTGTTTCTTTTACGTTTTTCCAATAGGGCAGCACTGCTTGTTGCGAGAGCATATGTGGTTTAGTGTTGCATCCCATTTGCATGATCTAGAGAAACTAGCACTAGCAGAATTGGAGCACTCAAAAAAAAAAAAAAAAACACAGCCGACTGTGGAAACATTGAGAGATGCACACATGCGAACTGTGCATTTCTTAAAAGTGGATTCCAGCAAAGGTAAAGACAATATGTATACTTACGGCGGCCATACTTGCCTTTCCCAAGCATGACCACTTTTCCCTCAGTAGCACCATCCAGTAAGCAACAGCAACACGCCCATGAGACGCCGCCGACTCATGGATTGAATGACGACCCGCCTGAGGTCTTGGAAGGAGATCCGGAACACTGCTTTAGGCCAGATGTGGTATCTGGAGGGGGCAGGGACTAAAAGTAAAAATTAACAAATTTATCTGAAGCGCTACATTCCTATAGCATAAACTCTAGGATAGCAGTATCATTTTTTTTTGAGGTCAGTGATGCATTTTAATTAAACACAAATGGTTGGTTTATATGATGAACCAGCAGCCCCTATTTTCCTTAAGTGCAACGGAGTGTCTAACATTACGTCCGACGGAACCCGAAATAAAAATTAAAGTTACCGTATTTACTCGAAAATAGGTCGAACCCTATTTACTGGGTCCATAGAGAATAAAAAAAAAGTAATTCAAATATAGGTCGACTTTTTTTTTATTTTTAAGAACAGGGGAAATTTTGGGCAAAAGAAAGAAACAAACCTTTATTTACATCACTCTCAGCTAAATCACGGGGCGATGCCAAAAACTCCATCACCGTCAGAACTTCTGGACATGTCATCGTCGTCCGAAGCTTCTTCAGCTGGGTAGACATCCTCGCGTATTCGCAGCAATACTTCACTGACACGGTTGTAAAATGACGACAGGAAACGAAAGAAGGTGCGAAGCGACGGAAGACAAACTACAAAGACGCAAGCAAAGCCGCCGTGTCGCCATGAGCAACACGCGAGCCGAGCCGCCTCAAGCAACTAACAAAAGTAACTTTTTTTTTTTTTTTGTGTGTGTGTGCGCGTTTGCAAGGATGGAGGGTAAAGTGCGTGGCGCATCGCCTTCCTCTCCTTCCCCGTTGCCCAGCAAGGGGAACGCTAGAGGCGCGATGTCGACATCCGACGCCCGAGGAGTGGCACGGGCCACCGCGGGCGGCGAGCCATTTCGGTTACCAAAAGCTTTTTGAAACAAGAAGCGGCGCGGCTCTACGGCAACGCCGGCTCGGTGACTCGATAGCTTCATGCCTCCGGTAGGGTCGCAAAATTTGGTCGCGAATACAGGTGTCGAAATTCTTTAGTCACAATTTCCGAAAAAAAAAAAAGAAAAAAAAAAGGTCGACTTATATTCGAATAAACACGGCCGCGCGACGACACACACATTATGAAAGCGGTTGGTGCGAGCGACCAAGGCGATGAGCGACGTTTTCTAGAAGCCCAAGAACCGAGCGGCGCAAGCAGCGGGAGTGAGAAATCTTCGTCGCTCGGCGCCGGCACTCGTAGCTTCTCGCCGTCGCTCGTCTCGTTGAACGCTATATTGCTTACATGCCGTTCAGAAAGGCGCTCTAAGTGCTTAACATTGCATTGGGACCAGCCTCGCATCCAACCGTAACCAGTCTTGACTTTCTTTAAAGCCGCACAGGTAAAAGTTAACATCGTACATACATCGTTTTCAAGCATGGCTCCTCGTTCATTGCTCGATTTACTCCTCGTTCATTGCTCGATTTACATTTGCGGTAAATGACAAACCGCAATGAAGCACAATTATTCTAGTTCAAAATTGTCACGAACACTTGGCACGCATGCTTACACAGTAGCGCACCAAACGTAATTTAAAAGTAGAACGAAAACGGGACGAGATTCGCTTACCGTTTCACGGAGACAGACGCCTTCGGATCCCAGGCCTAAAGAACTCGGAAGTCGCCGGCGGTCCGGAGATCGGACGAGGCGAGCCGACCGCGCTGACCCAGGCCGACCACACCTGGTTGAACTATGAGAGGCGCCGTCGAGTTTAGAACCAGAGACGCAGTAGAAACGGACCGCAAAACATCTGTCCCGTAACCGTAAACGAGCCAACGAACCACATCGCGCTATCTTCGCCATTGTTCGCCATCTCCGCGACGACCGGAAGTGGAAGCCGCGAACTTAGAAAAGCCGTGGCAGCGGAAGCACGGAAGCCACTGGGCGGAAGCCTTAAGTTTCGGTTTCGGTTTTCTCCAACGCCGGCTACGGTCGCTACGGTTGCGGGCTGGTGAGTTTGTGGCTGGTTGCGAGGACGCGAGGGGCCACGAAAAGACGCCGAGTTTGCCGAGTACGAGCAACGGGCCGTTTGCCGCTGTCGACCGGCGATGCGGTATCCGCGGCTTGGTGTTACGATCGGTTTCTTGCCGTGCACGTTAACTCAAAGCTCGAAGTTCCGCAGTTCCGTTCCGGCACCAGCCGCACCACGTTTTCCGGTGCATCGCACGTGGAGTCCTTTCGACGCATTCAGTGAAAGTAAAGATCGTGTCCGCTGTCTTCGGTGCTGTGGAAGAAGTTGCGAGACGGAAGAAGCATCAAAACCAAGGCGTTTAGGACTCCAGGCCGGGCCGCCGGTTGACTCTGAACGAGAGGCGACGTGTGTGCCCACGCTTTGAGGAAGCCTCCGCGTTTCGCCGCGCCAGACCTCGCCGATCGCGACAGGACCAACCGGACCCCGAGTCCGAGAGGCTCTTGCGCAGCCAGGAACGGCACCGAAGTAGGAGCTGCTCGTTCTGCGCTACCATGCAGTGCTCTACAGTGCTCGGAGCTCTCGGTGTCATTCGTGCTTGCACTGAAGCCATTGTGACCCCTTCGGACGCGCAAGTCGTACTTCGCAAAGGTTTGGACGGGGCCGCCCTCACCGAGCAGCTCCGCTATATTCCGCTTACTTATGATCGCAAAAGCTTGCGTTTGTTCTCGGGAAAAAAAATTGCGGGACCGCTCTCCGCGCCGCTGACGAGGTTGGCCGCCGCCATGTTCTCAGCTGTTTACTCGCTCCTGCAGCGAGCGCCTTGCGATTATCCTTCCCGTTCCAAAATGCGATGCGCTTTGCGCATTATGCCGTTTACATGATCATATATTGAATGCGGCAACTGGATTCAATGCGACTAAGTCGCATTCATGTAAACGCGGATTATGTTCTTTTTCGACATACATGGTGTATGTACGATACCGGTGGTGAACGATGGACGTTTTTGGTGGAAGACGGCGGTCGTCTTTCTGCATGTATGATTTAGTTATACCGGTGGTCCTGTGGTGGAAGTGTTTTGTTGGAAAGAAGGCGGTCGCCTACGTCATCGGACGCAAAATCATACCAGCCACACGGAATCATATCGGCAAGCAAACTGGCTGCCAGTATAGACAGACCCGGAGCCATAGCGGTGCCGGTATCTCCAGTTATGCAGAACGCCAAACCAAAATAGCTGCATACATAATACCAAGAAATTATGGTGGTGTCATACCAGAATTGTAAAAGCGGCAGGTTTGTTTCTTGTACGTTTTTCCAATAGGGTTGTGACAAGATTATGATAACTGAAAACCCTGCGAGGGTCAAAGCATCTTTCTTCTCGGTTCAAGAACACAATGCACAACCTCATGACACATGACGCGATTCCTAGGAAATAACAAAAGGGAAGTGAAGGAGGCTGTCAGAGTGGACAACATTTGAATGGTGCCTTGAGTTTTAGTTGGAAGAAGAAGCAGGCGTGGATTAAGACGTTTCCAATGCAGAAACAACCAGCATGGATTAAGACATTTTCAATGCAGAAAACAGCAGGCATGAATAAGCGAAAATTCATAGTAACTCTTTAGAAACCAAGGTTTATTCCTAATTAAAAAGGCTCCTGTTCATACAATACACTTTGTACCTAAATACAGAGCTGCGTAAAATTCGATCAACAAAGCAACATACCCTGGACATCAAGATTCGGAGTGAAATAAAATGAACAAATCACACATGTTTTGGAGGTAGAGACGCATATGATACCCATAAATGTGGTAATGCCTGTAAAAAGACAACATATACATGTTTTTTCGTAATGTTGAGAAAATTGTATTAATTACGGTAGATTTTAATTTTCCTTTACAGCTTGCTTCAAAAGTATAAACTATGCAACTGATATTCCCGAAAACCAGCCTTTTTAATGAAAGAATGGGAATTTAAAAAAAATTGAGTGTTGTGAAGCATACACATTATAAAAAATATCGGGAACACGAACTGAAGAAAGTATGTATAGCAATCTGTCTATTCTGCGACTAAACTGAAAGGGAAGGAATTTTCCCAGCTCAGCAAAAACGTTTTCAAAAAATTTATGCCACTGTATAGAGGGTGCGTATTTTACTTCTTCCAGATTTATTTTTAAACAAAGCCGTCAGTTTAGAAATGAGGTGTTTTACAGGTGACTATTGGTCGCTATAATTTACATATTTAACTTGTGTGTGTATTTAATTTGTTCATTAGTCAAAATAAGCAAATGATAATAATTATAAACTTGTTAAGCGTCATCCGAAACCTTAAATAGGTAAGTTTTAGAAAGACAGCGCGCGGAAAGTGTGGTATTAAACTTAAGTAACACGCACAAGGCTGGAATTGTGAAAACACGGATAAGACACAAAATAACCGCGCCGGCGCACTTTCACAGCGGTAATCTTGCGTGCGTGTAACACGAGTACCATACAGTAGTGATGCACGACCGCATGCCGGTACGATGCTCTTTCAGATTGCAAAGGGCAGTTGTGGCTTTTGAACCCAGGATTTCCTAGGTGTTACAGCTCGAACGTTTTCTTCATATGCTCTCGGCTGGAGTCCGTTAGCCTACTCGGCAACCGATAGCCTTGTGGGTTACTACCGGTCTGCACCTTCTCTTAAGTGATTGCCTACCGTTTGAAGGTTTCTCAGAGTAAGGGCAGTTGCAAGCTTTGCAAGTTTGAAGCTCTTTGTGTCTCCTTGGTGCAGCGAAAATGACCGTCAGTTCCGTTGCGCCTGGTATTCGTTTTACTTTTCGGCAACTTTCCATGGCCTTGGAAACGATGCGGCTAGTGGCTTCCCTGGTTGCGGCCATGTTTGTCGCGCAGCACCTCTTACCGGCAAAATGGAACGATCCAATGCTTCCTAGTGGGGGCATTTAATTCGATAACCTTTAGCGGACATAGATGTCTTGTCTAGGATTGGAAATATTGACTCACATCCATCTAGAAAATCAGACCAGATTCGAATCATTCCGCTTGGCTTGATAACAGGCGGTTAATGGGGCTAGCTTATTTCGATGTCCTTGTATCGCAGCCATGTAAAGGGAGTCTGTGCATTGCGTGTAAAATATGCACGTGGGAATTTTCAACTAAATTAATTTGGCCTCCTCAAAACTTTTTCTTGCATAATAAATCCTACCCCAAACCACGAATTATAGTTTACAAAGCAACAAAAAAGAAAAGCTTAAAATTTTTAATTTAAAGTTAAAAAAGACACCGTTCAAACTTCAAAGTGGCAGGCGATGTTTCATTGAGGCTTAGCTTCTCCGATGTTAAACGTCTCTTCCTGAAATAGTACCTGAATATCTACGTCTTTCAAGAGGTATGTTTGTTCAGCTTTAAAGGTTGTATCAGAGACATACCGTTAAGCCGTGGTCACACCGCCGAGACATCATAAACAAGTCAGCCTGCTGATTGTGTCTGATGCTGGTTTCGCCATTGTATGAGAGTCCTGTGGTATCGCTTACAAACGCTTTGCACACATATGCTTAAACATATATATGTGTGAAGCGAACGTGCTTGGAATATGTTTGATAGGTGTTTGCAGATTATAGTGTGTTTTTCGTAGTGAACATCATATTTTGTTATAATATTAATTAGTTTTAGAAGTTCAGAACGGCTTGACAAACAAGCTTATCTCAATTGATGAGAGCCTAAAGTCGTCTGACACCTGCATTAACGACTTGCGCTCGCCAGTATGTTCAATTGAGTCAAAACTTGTAAAAGGGCAGATGCTTGCAATTCTAGCGGCCTGCAAAAAAAAAAAAGAAGAATAGCAGGGAAATCAAAATTATCCAGACGTTTTGTCTCCAAGGCATGAAGACTCTAGAACCCTGTTTTCCATGCGATCTATTTTTCTATGGATTTCAGGCCAGCAGTTTATAGGAAACAACCGTGTCATAAAAATGTCTAGCTAAGGAGGTCTCTAAATTCCAGTTACGATTTGAAGTGGTTGAGATCAAGTGACCTGACAGATTGGGCAAGTTTTCTGCAAAAAAAATCGTCCGAATATTGTTACTTTCGGATGTTATGAGGAAAAGCAAAACATCCTCACATGTGCGCGAAAGCTGGAGAATTCTTCGTCATTTCCCTTGATTTTTTGAAAGTTGTTTGCGAAAAGAAAATAACATCTGCGGGATTATACAAAGGCATAACGGCGAGAGGGCACGAAAAAAAATCCTAATATATGACGGCTTGTTTTTAGACAATCCAAAATAATCCTGGAATCGTGTAACAAATTCGATCGTTCTGCACTGACAACGTGAACACCCGCGAGCAACCTTCTCGATGTCTTTTGTTATCGTCAGCCTCGAATGCGCCGTGGGTAAGTGCGGCCCCGTGTATACGAAGTATGTCCGGATACGCACTTGCCGCGCATTTGCGGAAGTCATCCCGACGCAGTGCAGGATGTTGCCCTTGAGGTCGTTCTCGAAAATTGCCCTCGAGATCGCCTTAGAGGTCGTCCTAGAGGTCAACCTAGTCGTTGTTTATGACTTAGGGTGCTTGGAAAGTTTCCCAGACGTCCTTTTAGCAACCAGATAAACCCGCGCCCCGCATACACTAGCGTCAGAAGGCACGAATTCACATCTGCGCCCAAGCTATGAAGCGATTATCGGTTTAACTTGAGCTAATTGGCACTTGGTCAATGATGGTGTGGGAACAACTAGAACATTAAACGATTACACAGTGGGAAGACAAGACACACACGAAGCTCTAAAGGTGATGGGGAAACAAGATGAATATTAAACAATTGCACAAAGCCAGAAGATTAAACGATGACAGAAAGAGGAAATAATCACTGTATTTCTAAGTGACGTTGATAAGGATAGATAACTGGGCGAGTTGGTGTGAGTTCATGTTGAAAAACAGCGTGACGGGGACAAGGACACAAAAACACGAAGAGAACACAAGACACAGCGCTATCAACTGGTTTAGTTATTACAACATGAGGAAGAACTACAATGAAATGAAAAACATGGAGTCAAATGTTCGCGCGCTTGCTTGGCGCCTCTTGGAATATGTCCCTTTCTTATTTTTTCATCCGATTGTAGATTGGTTTTCTCTTTTCTTTCCTCAGACGCTTTTGTTACCCTGAATCCAAAAACATCTCGCTGGGAGTCAAAGCCACCGACGGTTGGCTCACACACGAACTGTTGTTCTTCGTGATGTTGTAGGCTTGTAGCATCTCTCGACATGTTTGGTCGTAGTGTTGAAATAATATACTGGTGTATTGGAAGCGTGGTTCGCAACCGCAATCTCTGCAATGTATCGCTAGATGTGAATTAGTAGTGCCTTTCAAGGAGCTGTGGTGCTCTCTTAGTCGAAATGTTTAGGCACCGGCCAGTCTGCGCGATATAACAGTGGCCACAAGCGAGGAGAATGCGGTAAACCACGCTTTTTACGCACGATACGAACTGTATCCGATGCTCTACCTTACATGTGTTGTAGATTATGTTCCGGTGTACGTGCACGCAGGGAAGGGAAAGCATGATCAGAATATAACACATGTAAGGTAAAGCGTGGGATACAGTTCGTGTCGTACGTAAAAGGCGTGGTTTACCGCATTCCCTTATCTTGTGGGCACTGTTACATCGAGCAGACTGGTCGGTGCTTAAACATCCGACTAAGAGAGCACCACAGCTCCTTGAGAGGCACCGCTAATTCACATCTAGCGATACATTGCAGAGATTGCGGTTGCGAACCACGCTTCGAAAACACCAGTATATAATTTCAACACCACGACCAAACATGTCGAAAGATGCTAGAAGCCTACAACATCACGAAGAACAACAGTTCATGTGTGAGCCAACCTTCGGTGACTCTGACTCCCAGCGAGATGAAGTTTTTGGATTCAGGGTAACAAAAGCTTCTTAGGAAAGAAAGAAGAAAGCCTATCTACAATCAGATAAAAAAAGAAGAAAGGAACATATTTCATCAGGCGCCAAGCAAGCGCGCGAACATTCGACTCCATGTTTTTCATTTCATAGTAGTTATTCCTCGTGTTGTAATAACTAAACCAGTTGATAGCGCTGTGTCTTGTGTTCTCTTCGTCTCTTTGTGTCCTCGTTCTAGTCGCGCTGTTCTTCAACATAATCTAAGTGACGCTCTGAAGTCGCGCTACGTGCTATGTCGTAAACCAGTAATAAAAAAAGTTTGTTCTCAAAATGTGCTTCGTCGTAGCAAAGTGAACTGCGTAGTGAATCTTATGACGAATGCTGTCGCAATTCACAGACAATCACAGTAGTGGTTTCTGCAGCAAATATTGTTTCTACCAAGATTTCAGTGAACGCTCAGAATGGCGAAACTGTTTGCCAGAATAGGCTGTCTAAAGGGAAACGCTTAGCCATTGTTTTTTTTCTTTCGGCCACGAAGTTCAATGCCTTACTCGGGTAAAAACAAGTCCAGTAACGTAGGTAATCATATTAATATTAACGGCGATTTCATTTTTATGAGATTGCATAGAACAGTTAAAACTTCGGGGGTGCCACTGGTGGAAAATTATTGCTCAATTAGTTATTTAGCTTATCGGAAGTTTTTCTTTTCGCTGGAACAGTTTGTTCCAGAGACAAAACGCAATGGTGATATGTGCCATCTGTTTGAATGCTGACGTTATAACACTTTTTGGAGGTTTGAAAACTGGCATACCGACCCAGGGATTTGTGACCATGAAGCTATCGTGCCTGAAGCCAACTTAAATTGTATTGGCATGAGCAAATGACGCAAAGGAATGACCCATTTATGACCGGGCAGATTAGGCAAAGATGATATCTGAGCTCGAATCTTATCTTCCATTTTTCGAAACTTTGTCCGAACGGTTGAACTTCAATGACCTATGAATAAATTTATGGAAAAAATACTTAGCATGGTGGAAGAGTCGTTCCATCGCGTATGCTTACGCAAAAAAGAGCATCTGACCAGCCGTGGTTTACACGAAAGTGGCGTCTATTACTGAACAAAAAAGAAGAAGGGCCTGTCTTAAATTCACTAAGATACGGCTTCCGAGAAATCTTGCTCAACAAAATATTTCGGAAGAGCGGCTCCAGACACGTTAGAGCCATTACGCAACATTGTCAATGTTGCGTAAACTGAAAGTAAAAAAGAATTCTGGTCCAGACGGTCTACCCAATGCCTTTTTAAAACGTTATGCACTGCAATTAGCTGAATTTTTGACCAAGATTTTTCAAGTTTCCTTGCTTACCGGAGTAGTGCCAGATGACTGGAATAGAGCTCGGGTTGTACCGATTCACAAGAAAGGGGATAAGTTATTGGTGTCTAATTATAGGCCGATTTCAATTACTTGTAGTTGCAGCAAGTTATTGGAACACGTCGTGGCCGGCTATATTAAAAGCTTCTTATCTGAAAAGGGTATCTTATCGCCTAAGCAACATGGATTTAGGAAGGGAATGTCCACCGTCACGCAACTCGTTACGTCTGTTCTTGAATTTCTCGCGATACTCGATGATTCAGGGCAATGCGATGTTCTTTTTTTAGACTTCTGTAAGGCGTTCGATAAGGTGCCGCATGCAAAACTGCTTTATAAACTAGAACGCATAGGTCTTCCTTCTTACATTATTCTTTGGATAAGTGCCTACTTAAGAAATAGATCCCAATTCGTTGATGTTAACGGCCATGTTTCAAACGTTCTATCTGTCACTTCCGGCGTGCCCCAAGGAAGTGTGTTGGGACAATTACTATTTCTTATTTATATAAATGATCTAACCGAAGTGGTTTCTTCGTCTGTTTCCATGAGATTGTTTGCGGATGACTGTATTGTTTTTAAAGACATCAACACTGCTTACGACCATCTTGCGCTTCAAGAATCTATTATTGAGATAGAGCACTGGTGTGAAGCTTGGGATATGGATTTGAATATTGAAAAAACTGTGCTTCTAAAAATTACACGAAAAAACATATAAGCTCATTTGAGTATCAGCTTCACAACATTGCCATTCCTGAGGTCACTAGCTATAAATATCTAGGTGTTACAATTACTAATCGTTTAATTTGGTCTACACACATCTCAAATATTTGCTCTAAAGCTTTCGCTAAACTGTGTTTTCTAAGGCGAAACCTCAAACACGTTCCCAGTAGTGTTAAGCTCCTCGCATACAATACGTTCATCAGGTCAAAACTCGAATATGCATCAGTCATTTGGGATCCCCACAATAAAAAAGATATCCACCAGCTTGAACTTGTACAAAGAAAGGCAGTTAGGTTTATATTCAGCAAATAAAATAGATTGTACTCGCCCACGGAACTTATGAGGGATAACCAAATACCACCTCTCGATACACGTCGGAAAATGACTCGTATTTTATTTCTTTACAACATCCTGACATCCAGAGTAAGCCTAAATACACTCCCATATCTCAATCAACTAACTTCAAGAAAAACACGACACACTAGGGATCACGCACTACAGCCCATCTTCGCAAAAACAAATGCCTTTAAGCACAGTTTTTTTCCGCGCACTAATTCGGACTGGAACTTGCTACCAGAAACCATTATTCAGTCAGCCAATTTCATTCAGGAGTTAAAACGGTACCTAATTCGATAATGCATTCCGCAGCAGTGGTCTTGTCTTCTTTTGTATTATTGTTTTTGTCATTTTTTCATGTGCACCCATATGCTGCATTTTTTGCCCCTCCTGCTTGGGCCAGAGAACTGGCCTGCAGTATTGTAAAATAAATAAATAAATAAATAAGGCTACCTCCATTCTCAATTTAGAAAATATCATTCGGCGTTCTCAGAACAGCTCTGGAAATACGTCAGCAGTAATGATAAACACAATTCTTCCTTTCCGACGCTCAGGCACAATAATGTTGTAGTCGATAACGATTTTGAAAATATGGAGCTCTTCATTTTTATACTTTCGGTCGGTTTTCAGACCTTGCATGCCGCTTTCGGTATACCTCAATGATTTAGCGGCGACAACAGTGATGCCCGTAGTTAACACCTCTGGCGAATGATAAAATGCGCTTAACATAATTTTTCATAACATCACATTCAACATAATTTTGCAAGCACGCGAAAACTCTTGGAGGCCATGGTCGCGTTCAAGCACTATATGGTTCTAGAACAAAAGCGTTCGTAACAAAATAAACATCACGCCATTCTGTTGCGAACCCTTCTGGTTTTTGTTGGCCCGGAGCTCATGAAAGCGTGACACCCGTCACCAGTTTTTGACCTTGACCGCGCTACAACGTCATTTTGTTATCAGCTATCTTTTTTTTTTCCATAGACGACTTGCAATGGGCATCGGTTACTACAGAGTATGGCCGCGGCTTATCAGTTTTTGCATCGGCTGATCGTCACCGCGTAGTTCTCACCCTGTGCCATCTGGAAGTTTTGCTGCAAATACCCTCCTCCTCCACTGCGGCGTAACCGGTCGACATTACAAGGGAGACCACTTCAGGGCCGAACTGGACCGACCAGTCCTCATTATAGAAACCGCGCCACTAAATGCATACAAAATGAACCATTGGAGGACACTGACACTTCACAACGCGGCGGCCAAGAAACGGATAATAGGAGCACCAGAGTTGTGCGTCAAACACAAGATGTGCATTGTGCTCAACGCGTACAACTTTGAGGTTCGACTAATTATACACAGCGTGACGTTCAACGTTCCTGACGACGGGCTTCGGAGGGCCTCCGAGCAGTACGGGAAGGTGCCAAAATATTGCCCGTCGGAAATACAGGGTAGGCAGCTCTCAAGTCATAGAGTCTTACACGAGGCTCGTTCGCTTCAGCCTGAAATAGTATTTCAGCATCTGTGCTAGAAGCGTCTTGGTTCTAGCTCCCGGATGGGCACTTTGGTACCTGAGGTGCGAATAGACTGGTTATAATCGAAAGAATTGCAGGGTACCCCGCTTTCAGCACTGCGCAGTTTCGGGCATGTCACCGAGGACTGCAACCACAGGTATGCCGACATCACCGAGGGAGCTCCCACGGATGCCTCGCAGGGCCTCAAGATGAAGGAAGAAGAGGCCGAGGCCGACGCAGAAAGTGTAACTCGAGGAGAACTATTGGCTTCCATTGTTAACAAACAATCACGCCCTGCAGTCGCAATCCTTGTGCAATCCCACCGATAAGTCCGACGATGTCGCCTTGCTCCTGTCCAAGCCGGAAACCAAGAGCGCACCTGACGAGGCAGCACTCAAGTCGTCTGCTCCGTTCGTCAAAAACCCCGAAGTTTCGATGGCAAGTAAAAACCCGCAAAACGAAGACGCCAACGACACCAACAGTCCTCCATGGCCCGACAACTTTCTAACCAAGCTACCTTCTGGTTTTTCCATGGTCTCAATAGACAGGCCCTTCAAAATCAAACATAAGCTGTGGGAGGTATTGCAAAACGAGTACGGTACAAACCTTGCCCCTCATCGGTTTGCGGGTTGTCTGCCAAGAATAGCGCTGGCGGTCCAATTTTGATAAGAAATGATGGAGGCTTTTTGATATATCCTGTATAGGATTCATATAGAAATGGCCCTGTTTGCGCGGCGAAAGCGATTCGTCACCATGAGTCGTTTAAATTCGTGTCTGGATACGCCCCCCAAACGCCCACCTGAGCTAACACTTTGTTTCACTAACCATATGCAGTACCGTAGTACGCGTCAACAGGCCATTCTTGTATTGAACTTTAACAGCGTTTTAAATCGGCAAGACTGCTCGCACGCTCTTGAGTCTGACTCCAGTAAATCGAAAAAAAAAACGGCAGCGGAACCTTTTATTTTTTGGATGCTAAAAAAAATGTGTAGATTCCGCCACCAGGATTTGGCAGTACCAGGGCAGATGTCATGCGTGCTTAGAACGAGTGTACATGTCCAGTGACCTCACTAATGCCGTCACGACCTACGCGGTAGCCCCAGAAGCTGCCCCCGACCATATTTTGGCCAGTGTGCGTTTAGGAATGCCGGATAGCCAAAAAAAGAAAAGAGCTATTTTGTTGGAGCTCGTGGAAGCTCAACGAAAGTCTGCTGGGCGAAGAAGTTCGTTTCTCGTATAAAACGCACTATGGCCGAAGTCCCGCAGAAACTGGACGTTGATGGAATTGTTTGGGAAGAGATTAAAAGAAATGTTAAAATTATAGACTTTGAAAAGAGAAAAAACGAAGGCCAGAATGTAGCAAGAGGGAAAGTGTGCTCTGCTAGAAGCTTCCCAAACGCTCATTGCCGAAGAGAACGAAACGACAGGTATGCTCGCCGAAAAAATTCGCACAGTAAATCACATTTACTTGCTTTCATGCTGATCGAATGCAAAGGTGCGATTATAAAACGCACACCTCAAGAACTAACAAAGTGGAAAATCTCGCTAAAACTTTAAAACTAGGGGCGACTGCGAATTCCCCACAACAGAATAAACACGCTCCACGCGAGCGGAAGATTATTCACGGGCCAAAACGATATAGAGCAAGAAAATGTGCGAGACTTTGGACAGCTTTTCACCAGGAAAAACGACCTGCAAGACAGCGGGCTTGTGAAATGACTTAAAGGACAACTCCGCTTCTTTTCCAGTAGTGCAAAACTATACAGTTCTCTTTGTTATCATCTACAAAACCCCCATGGCAAATATTACGACGGAATTCCGCCTAGAAGTTCATTAAAATCGCTGTCAAAGTTTGACAAGCACGAATCCGCTGGTTTTGGATGAGACGTGCGGGCCAGACAACACTGCCCGGCTGCATTTCCGCTTCCTCCAAATTCCTTCTCCCGACACGTCCGCGACGTCATCAAACATGTACAGCTTCTTTCTTTTTTTTTTTTGTTTTTTTTCAATTTTGTTTTTTTTTTCTCGGGGAGAGCACGGGTGGCGCCAGCGCCGTGAAAGACGTGAATGACGCGCTCGGCCGGCGCGGCGCTCGACTATTGATACTACTGATAAGCCGATCGCCTCGTTGAGCGCGGCTTGTGTTACATCGCATACTTTTGAACACCAAGTAAAAGGAGGAGGGGGAAGCTGCTTTTGTAAGAATTTTGAGTGACAGGTTAATCTTCTATAACCTTCTGGGAGGAGAATAGCGACGCCTGTGCTAATCCAGGAGGCACAAAGGAGGATCCTGATAAGAGGGGAGCTCCTTCTTCCCCTTGTCTATCACGTGGATGTACATGCTTAGTGATGCCGAATATACAGTGTTGTCCGGCTTTGCCACCGTTTCGGTTTCGGTTTGTGATCATGGCTAGAGTAAAATTACACGAAAAATATTTTATTTTTCGCGAAACAAAGGATTGGGGAATGTTTTTGAGCGCTTCAAAAAGCAAAATCGGCCACTATCTCAAAATTTTTGAAATTAAGCGGAGTTGCCCTTTAAGGAGCTTCCTAAACTTTCTGCAAGTGTTTAAAACGAATGAACATCGAAATCACTTTTTCTTAGGCGTTAAGACGGCCTTCAGTTTTATTCGTAAAAATAAAATCGAATGTTTATGTCCACTTCATTTCTGTTGAGGTTAAAAAGTAGTGACAGACATGCGAAAGCTCTACTCGACACAAAAATTTAAATGATGCACGATTTGGAATTTACAAACACGAACATGTATTTCAAACATATGCACCGATGTGTACCATTAGTAAATGGTTCCCTCACTTTACTTGACAGTTTACTGGTGCACTACATTGTGCTCAGTTAGAATTTAGAACAATTCTTAATTTTTTTTATTATTTCTTGCACGCTTAGAACGAACCTGAACAAAGCGAAATATTATCAGAACTGCGAGCAGTATTTTTTTTTATAGCTAGTGAATACATATATAATGCACAACAGAGAGTCTATCTTCAAATTTGGTTATTTTTGGAGGATAATGTTTGAAGCAGAATGTTTTATCAGCCCATGCCATTTCTGCGTTATATGGTAAATAATAAAAAATTCTGTTGAAGGATAACCTTTCGCAGTTCTCGCTCTAGATTTCCTTAATTTTTATATTTTGGAATTTCGCGCTGAGAAGAGAAATCTTTGTTGCATAAAAATATAAGTATTACCAAGGCAATATAGATAAACATTGTCAATTTTTATGAGGTAAAATTTTATTTATCTCAACATTTTAAATTTAGCCAACTGTTCGGTTTTACGAACTTATCACTGTTGCAACACCGTAACACATGACATAACTTGTGATATAATATAGATCGACAGAAAATGTGGCACTATAAAGCATACAAGTACAGTACTATTAATAACCCAGAAGTCTGCTGAGGAAGATGCCTGAGATGATACTGGTATAGGAAGAATAAATTTTCAATGAGAATATCTTAGTGAAATGACTACCTTGGCATTTCGAGCATTATGATGCATATCTTAATTTGACATTGAGTCTAACTATTCAGGTTCCTTATATATATATATATATGACAGAATTACGCATTTGCTAGTGCCCATGCTCAAATAAATATCTGGTGTACATCAGAGAGTTTCGCGGGCATTTGAAGATAATCCAGATCTTCTTCGCGCTTTACTGCCTTCGGTCAATATCTTTATTCAACAGCTTCTTTCTGACTTTTCTACGGGTAACGTTATCTTTATAAAAGTAAAGCGGTGGAGACTCACTGCTGGGGCAGCCTAGACATGTTTTTTTTAGAAATCCCTCGTTATGACAAGACGTGACTGGTTTTATGAAAAAATGTTAATCAAATTATTAAATAGTTATGGTATAAGCTTGTCTCTGAGTTAATCAACCCAATATTTGCCGGGGCATTGTATTTGTTAAACATTTCTACGTGTGGGTCATGCGCCGGGAGAGGAAAATCTAATGCTTTTGTCGAACCGTATCTTTTTTTGTTCATATTTTATTCATAGTTCGTATTTCGTAAGAAACATATTCGAAATATAATTCATAGGTGAGAGGAAACAACGTTCTTTATAACTCAATACAAAACTAATACACTTGCAGGGTTCCTTTTTATTATTTTCATTATTATGGGCAGAGATGAAGAATTGAGGTGGTGTTCTTTCTTTAAACCGTATTAGATCCTTAGCATGGTTGTGACCAGATCGTGATAACTGAAAATCCAGCGAGGGTCAAAGCATCATTCTTGTCGGTTCAAGAACACATTGCCCAATTTGAAGTCACAAGACGTGATTCTTAAGAAATAACAAGAAAGATGTGAAAGGGGTAGTAGGTGTGGACAACATTTGGAATCACCATTCGTCGTCATTCTTTATTTTCATTTTTTTACTTATGGTTGGCGCTTTGCATTTAGTAGGAAGAAAGATCAGGCATGGATTAAGGAGATTCTTATGCAGAAAACAGCAAGTATGAATAGGACAAAATTCAAAGTAACTCTCCAAGAACCAAGATTTAGTCCTAATTAACATAGCTTATATTCGTACCATACATTTCGTCCATAAATTGGGAGCACATAAAATTGAACCAATAAAGCCACATACCCTGGGCGTCAAGTTTCCGAGGGAAATGAAATGAACAAATCACACACATTTTGGCGGCAGAGACCATTATGATACCCATAAACAAGGTAATCTTTGCAAAAAACAAACAAACAAAGAGCAACATTTACATGCAGTTTTGGTTTGGTGAGAAACTTATTATTTACGGTAGATTTCAATTATCTCTGCTGCTTGCTTCAAAGGCATGAACACTGCAACTAATATCCGCGAACACCAGTTTTTTTCCAATCTATGAATGGGAAGTAAAAAAAATAAGTGTATTGAAGCACACATAATAAAAAACATGTCCACTACACGAACTGAAGGAAACATGCATAACAATCGGACTATTCTGCGACTAAGCGGAAATGGAAGGAAATGAAATTCGCCTGCTCCGAGAAAACGTTTAAACAAATCTATGTCAATTTATCCCGGGTTTATTTTTAAACATAACCGTCAGTCGGAAATATAAGGTGCAGTACAGGTGATTGTGGTAACTATAACTTAAATATTTGACTTGTACCTGTATTTAATTTCTTCATTACTTAAAATAAGCAAACGATACCAATTATAAACTTGTTGAGCGTCATCCGAAACCTTTGTATAAGTATGTTTTAGAAAGACGGCGTCTGGAAAGTGCTGCGATTCACTCAGGTAACTACCGGTGCAAGAGGCACTAGGCAGCTGATGTGAAAACACGTAGGGGTCATTCCATGTAGACGTCCCAGGCGTTTCGCCCAATCCATTCAGATTTTAAAAAAAAGCCCGAGGTTTTGGCGCACCGTTTTTAGCCATGCCCTGATGTAGCTTTGGCGAGAAAAAAAAATGCTCATGATGTGAGCGCGGTTTCAAATTTTAAAAACAGCCTGAAACATGACATCACTAAATAGTTGATGAAAAATCCGTTTTTTTATTGAAACATCCAACAATATTTTCTTCTTAGATTTGCATGGTTTTCGACTTATAATGTGGTAGGGTTTGCAAAGTTTTGTTTCATTTAAATAGAGTTAAAAAGCTGTAATATATTTATTATTTTATTAAAAATTATCTAAATGCTCCCGGAACTTAATATAATTTTTTACCGGCTGGCCTGCAGGTTTATAATCTACGAAAAATGTTGAAAAAAAATCCTGAATGTGCAAAAAAGTTTGTTTCGACGCATAAACAGCCGTTTATTTGACCCTGAGGTGGTCCAAATAAAAATATAAAAATGGTGGCTCTAGAAGAACAATTCATAATATTTTTATTCTGCAAGTTTAATCAAAGTTCTTTTGTTTAAAGCGAGGAAACAATTTTTCAAGTTGAACTCGCACCACAATCCGGCGTCGCTTCTTAACGCCTTTTCGCCGTGCAGCACGCCACCTGCGACGATAGCTGACCCGATTAAGTCCAAAGAAAGAACGGAGTTTTCTGCCGCTCCCCCTTGTCCGTCTTTCCGGCTGCAAGGGAAGAAACGGCCCCGTATCCTGTAATAATCGGAGGTACTGCCAGCACGTAGCAATAGCAGACCCGTTGTGCCCCTTGTACCCGAGGGTACATAGGCACAACGGCCGCGAGCTCTAGCTGTCACGTGTACTGCGGTGAAAGGCACAACTATTCAGAGTCGCAAGAATTTGCCGCTTCAAAGCCGATTTAAATACAAACGAGGCGTGAGCCTTCAAAGGCACGAAGTCGTTAACACCACGTCGCCTCGTCGTTTGAGATTGCCCGTTCACTGGGCTTTTGTGTTGCTTTTTAAATGGTGTCCTGACGTTGACAATAGAGAGCGTTTGCGATGGGTACGTAAGAAACAGTAAGCTTGCTAGTGGATGCTCTGGCCCGGCAGCGCTAATCATATGCTGATATCAAGACAGTGGAAGTCCACAGGAGGACCCAGCCGCGCAAAACGGTCAAAATAGGAAAAACCATAAAGCAACAAGAGTAGAAAAAAGCCTCTTTCCACCAATATGTACCCGACAAGGCGAGGTCCTGCTTTCTGCCTGCGTGAGCACACCGTGACACCGTCGCACGCTTTGCCGGGCTCGACGGTGGCGTGCTGTGCAGAGAAGAGGCGCAAGAAGTTAAAGCGCGAAAGCTCAACTTCAAAATGTAGTTTTTCCTTTTCAGAACAAAATTAATTTAATTAATCTTTCAAGAACAAACGGATATAAAGTCTTTTATAAGTCACCATGTTACGTATTTTTCTTCGGGCTACGTCAAGGCAGAATTGACGGCTCTTTAAACGGCAAAACGAAATTTTGCAGAAATTTAGTATTCTTTTTCCAAGATATATAGTTGTGCGGCCTGAAACATTCCTTTCTGTGCAATATACCTACAGGGCTTTCAATTAAAGTATTTAAAGTCGTGTCCAGCAGAGCCATATTATGTAACAAATCTCAAAATATGCTAAAATGCTCATATAATCCTTATTTTTTAAAACTGCTTCGAGCATACCAAATTATAGGACTAAGATCTCTACTACATAGCAATCCAAATACCGTAGGGTTTTAGGCAAAAATATTCCAGTGTTGCATAAAAAAACCTTACTTTTCAGCAATTATTCAATGACTTGTAATTGAACCCCCCTCTTACTAGTTCAAACCGCCATCACCCCATAAAATTCGCTTTTCGTCAAAAAAATATGTTTGAGAGGCACCGCGAACGTTACGGTTATGAGCGATCAATTTTATATTAGGAATCGGAGGTGGCCGTGGAACCTTTGGCATGGCACGGAGAAGTCCTGGTCGCTTGCTGAAGGCTGTCGTTTAGGCATCGCGTTTCGAGCAGCCTCCCGGTACTAAGGGCACAACGGGCCTGCTATTGCTACGCGCTGGCGGCACCTCCGATTATTACACGATACCCGCCGTTTCTTTCCTTGCAGCCGGAAAGACGGACAAGGGAAAGCGGCAGAAAACTCCGTTCTTTCTTTGGACCTAATCGCGTCAGCTATCTTCGCAGGTGGTGTGCGGTGCGGCGAAGAGGCGTTAAGAAGCGACGCCGGGATGTGGTGCGAATGTTAAAATTAAAAAAAAAAAAAATATGTTTCTCGCTTTAAACAAAAATTACTTCGATTAACCTTTCAAAATAAAAAGATTGTCGATTGCTCGTCCAAACCCACCGTTGTTTGTATTTTTACTTGCACCACCGCAGGGTGAAATAAACGTCATTTATGCGTCAAAACCCACTTCTTTGGAACTTCAGAATTAAATTAATTCAGAATTCAGAGTTATATTTACTCCCGAAGCAATTACACATTTGTAATAACATAAAAATATCTTAAAATTGTCACAATTGTCTAGTTTTTTTAATATTTAAATTAAACAAAACTTCACAGGCCGACTACATTGTAATTCGAAAGCCGTTCAAATTTAAGAAAAAAAGATTGTTAGGTGCTTCACTAAAAAGCTGATTTTTCGTGAATTTTTGAGTGATGCCTAGTTTCACGCTAGTTTTAAAAGTTAAAACCGTGCTCTCGTCATTAAAAAAATTTCCGTCAAAAATATTTCAAGGCATGGCTACGGACATTACGGCAAGAGGCTATGAATTTTTTTTTCTTTTTTTTTTTAGGAATTGGAAGGGGTTGAGCGCAACGTCTGGGACTTGTCACGTGGAACGACCCGTAAAAGATATGAAAAAACCGCGGTGGCGCGCTTTCCTAGCGGGAATCGTGCGCGTATGTAACACGAGTACCATACAGTAGTGATGCATGACCGCATGCCGGTACGATGTTCGTCCAGATTGGAAAGGGCAGCAGCGGCGACTGAACCCAGGATTTCCTGGGTTTTGCAGGTCGAACGTTTGCTTCATGTGCTCTGAGCTGGTGTGGGGTAGTCGACTCGGCCACCAATGGCCTTGTAGGTATACACCGGTTTGCCCCTTTTGTTTAGTCATTACAACACAACGCATGTTGCTTTCCTCTCGTTTGCAGCTTTGTGAGTGTATGGGCAGTTCCGAAGTTTGCAAGTTTGAACCTCTTTGTATCTCCTTGGTGCCGCGAAAGTGATCGTCAGTTTGCTGTGCCTGCTTTCCGCTTTAATTTTCGCCACCTGTCCTTGAAATTGGACACGATGCGGCTAGTTGCTTCCCTGGTTGCCGCCATATTGGTCGTGCAGCACCACTTTCCGACAAAACACAACAATCTAGGTATTCATTGTGCTGGCACTTAATTGAATATACTAGAGCGGACATGGAGATCTTGACTAGAATTAAAAATATTCCATCACATAGATCTTAAAATTAAGATCAGGTTTGAATAATTCCGTTTAGCTTGATAACAAAGGCGTTTAATGGGGCTAGCTTATTTCGATGTTCTTTTATCGCATTCATCTAAAGGGAGGCAGTGCATTGCCTATAAATCTATGCACGTGCGAATTTTCATTAAAATTTGTTTGGCCTCCTCAAGGCTGGCATTTGCACAATAAAAACTACTCCAAACCACGAACAATTGTTAACAAAGGGATAGAAAAGAAAATGTTAAAACTTTTGAGTAAAAATTTAAAAAATGACACCGTTGAAACTTCAAAGTGGCAGGCGAATATTCATTCAGGCTTAGCTTCTCCCATGTTGAACGTCTCTTCCGGAAATAGTACCTGAATATCTAAGTCTTCCCAGAAGCATGTTTGTTCACCTTTACAGGTTGTATCAGAGACGAACCGTTAAGCCGTGGTCACACCGCCAAGACATCATAAGCAAGTCAGCCTGCTGATTCTGTCTGATGCAGGTTTCATCATTGTATAACAGTCCTGTGATATCGATCACAAAAGCTTTGCAGACATATGTTTGAAGCAGACGTATGTATAAAGCGAACGTGCTTAGAATATGTTCGATACGTGTTCCCAGATCAAACTGTGAATTTCGTAGTGAACATCGTACTTTTTATAATGTTAATTAGTTTTAAAAGTTCAGGAAAGCTTGATGAACAAGCTCGGGTCAGTTGAAGAGAGCCAAAACTCGTCTCATACCTATCTTAACACACGTGAGCTCGCCATTACGTTCAATTGAGTAAACATTTGGAAGAGTGGCATACGTTTGCGATTCTAAACGAGTTGCAAACAAAATGGCAGGAACATTAAAATTATCCAGACGTTTTGTCTGCAAAGCTTGAAGACTCTAAAACCCTGTTATCGCTGCAATCTTCTTGTCTATGAATTTCGGGACACCAGTTTATGGGAAACGCCTGTGTGATCGGAAGCCGTAGCTAAGGAGCTCCGTAAATTTCAGTTAGGATTTTACGTATCTGTGATTGAGCAAGCTCATGGATTGGGCAAGTTTTCTGCAGAAAAAAAAAACATCGTCGGAATATTGTTAACCTCAGATCTTTTAAGGAAAAGCAAAGCATCTTCACAATTGCTCGTAAGCTGGAGAATCCTTCGCCATATCCGTTAATATTTCGAAAGTTGTTTGCGAAAAAAGCAAATAACATCTGTGGGATTAAGCAAAGGACCATCGACAAACGGGCTCAAAGAGAATCCTGAATTATGACAGCTTGTTTTTAGACAATGCAACATATTCCTGGAATCGTGTCGCAAATTGGATTGTTCTGCACTGAGTACGTGAACGCCCGCGAGCAACCTTCTCGATGCCTCTTGCTATTGTCGCCCTCGAATGCGCCGTGCGTAAGCGCGGCGCCGTGTATACGAGGTACATCCGCATACGAAGTTGCCGCGTATATGCGGACGTCATCCTGACGCTATGCTGGATGTCACCCTTAAGGCCTTCTCTAGTATCGTCCTTGAGATCGCCTTAAAGGTCGCTAGTTGGCACATGGTCAACGCTGGTGTTTAAACAACTTGAACATTAAACGATTACACAGTGGGAAGACAAGACACACACGAAGCTCTAAAGGTGATGGGGAAACAAGATGAATATCAAACAATTGCACAAAGCCAGAAGTATAAACGATGACAGAGAGAGGAAGCAATCACTCGATTCCCAAGTGAAGCTCTGCTGTCGCGCTACGTCCGATGTCGTAAACCAGTAATACAAATGTGTTTTCTCCAAATGTGCCTCGTCGTATCAAAGCGAGCTGCGTCGTGAATTTCATGGCGAATGCTGTCGCACTTCATAGACAAACGCAGTAGTGGTTTCTTCAGCAAATAATTGTTCTACCGAGATTCCAGTGAACGCTCAAGATGGCGCAACTGTGGTTTGCCAGATTAGTCTGTCTCAAGGGAAACGCTTAGTCGTCATTTTTTTCTTCGGGCACGAATTTCAATGCCTTACCCGGTTAAACACATTTCCAGTAACCCAGGTGATCACATTAATATTAGCGGCGATTTCTATCTTCAAGCGATTGCATATAATAGTGAAAACTTCGGGGTGCCACTGGTGCTAAATTGTACACTGAATTATTTAGCTTATTGGGCGTCTTTTTTTCGCTTGAACAGTTTGTTTCCGAGCCAAAACGCAATGGTGATATGAGCCAGCTGGCGGATTCTTTACGTTGTAACACTTGTTAGATGTTTGAAAACTGGCATAAAGTCCCAGGGATCAGTGACCATAAACCTACGGTGCCTGAAGCCTACTTAAATTGTGTGAGCATGAGCAAGTGACGTGAACGAATCACCATTTTATGACCGAGCAGATTAGGCAAAGTCTATATCTGAGCTCGAATCTTATCTTCCTGTTTTTAAACTTTGTCCGAACGCTTGAACATCAATGACCTATGAATAAACCTATGGAAAAAATACGTAGCTTAATGAAAGAGTTTGTTCCATCGCGTATACTTACGCAAAAACGAGCACGTGACAAGCCATGGTTTATACGTGAGGGGCGTGTATTACTCGACAAAAGAGGAAGGGCCTGTCTTAAAATCAGTAAGATACGGCTTCTGAGAAATCTTTCTAAACGAAATAACTCGGAAGAGCGGTTCAAGACAGGTTAGAGCCACCCTAAGGCTACTTCCCTTAACAATTTAGGAAATAGCATTCGTCGTTCTCCAGAACGGTTCTGGAAATACGCCTGCAGTAACGGTAAACACAATCCTTCCTTTTCGGCGCTCAGGCACAGTGATGCTATCATCTATAGCGATTATGAAAATATGGAGGACTTTATTTATATACTTGCGGACGGTTTTCAGACCTTGCATGCCGCTTTCGATACAGTTCAATGATCTAGCGGCCACAAACTTGATGCCCGCAGTTAAATTCAGTGTCTCTAGAATTTTAAATTAATTGAGTAACTTATACAAAACTAAACTGAATTGTTAGCTGATATCCCTTCATGTATTATAAAATCTTTTTGTAGTTGATGGTGCCTTTGGTTTAAGGTACTGTTCGAAAAATCACTTCGCGAATCTTCTCTGCCTGAGATGGGAAGGTTGCTCGAGTCTTGCAAGTGCACAAAAGTCGTCCTAGAATCACTGTCAGAAATGATCGACCAATATCGCTACAAATATTTTTTGGCAAGGCAATAAAAAACACTTTCTATAGTGATATTATGATCCACCTTCGCGGGTTTAACTTTTTTCTTCCCTCGCAACGCGCATTTCATCGGGGCTATTTTTGTAGCACGCTATTGAAATTTTTTATGACATTTTTATGTCAATCAAGTTGTGACGGGGGGTTCATTTGGTCATTTGGTATTTCTGGACTTCAGTAAGCCTTTTCATGTCGTTCCATGGGATTTTTATTTTCTAGCTCTGTGCCTGTGGACTTGATTACAAAGTTCGTAAACTGTTTTTTTGAAAATTGGCCATTGAGAAACTGATAGATGGTTATAAACAGCTTATAATCCCATATCTATGATATTACTTCATGTGTGTCGCAAGGCTCTTTTTGTGTGACTACCATTTTGCTCATTAATTTAAATATCATTGATCATGATGTTTGTTCTACTACCAGAACGTTTGCAGATGGTATTGTAATATGTAGAATGATGAAGACCGCACCCGGTAGCCTGATTTTGCGAATAGACTTGCTTTCCATTGAATCATAGTGTCACTCTGACAAATTAATTTGAATATAAAAAAATGTGCACGTGGCCTTTACAAATAAATTATGACCGCCAGCATATAGTTGTTCACCAAATCGAAAAGTCCTAGAAACTGTTAAGGAAATTATATACCGGGGTGCACTCTGCACTTCCGGTATGCAGTGGATGGTAAATGTTGACTCTTTTTCCCGAAGGCCTCGCCCATGCTTGGCCTTTGATATTTCTCTCGAATGATCGTTTTAATTGTCGTATGGTCCTTTCATGCTCAAATATTCCTCTGTTGTCCGAAACCCGCCTACAGCATTTTCTGTTAATAAATTTGAAAGAAATTCAAATTGTGGCTGTAATGTGTTTGTAAAAAATTATGATTTGCAATTTGGTATGACGGAGTGTAAACACCAGCTAAAATGACCATTATTTGGAGATCGTACAAACCTCCTCCGTCGAAAATTCTTGCACCATATTCATCGCGTAAAAACTGGTTTAGAAAAGATAAACAGACGAAAGTCTCTGTCCAGGTATACCGTAGAAATTACCATGTCTTAAATATGAGAAAGATTTCATTTTTGAAGGGTGGGGAAGCTTCTGTTAACTTTTTTTTTAGGGTCCAGGCATGATAATAATTATTTCCATCACATAGGGCCATTATAATTTCCGATGACGCCGTATTCACGCGCTGAACATCTAACCTTTTTTCACTAGTTTTTTTTTTCTGTTTGACCTTTTACTCTATTGCCAGATGTAGAAGTAGATACTTGAATAAAAAAATATTAAAGATAAAGTGTCATTGCCCCTTCCGCATGCGACGCAGGCAGCTGCTTCCGCAGTCCAAATGAGAATTAACCCGGCTTTCTGTGCCATGCTATACACGTAAGTAATCGCAATCATAGCTAAGCCATATTAGTTACCACGTTATTTTCGAAATGTGTTCTATCTTACTTGATTAGATTCAGTGAGCACATTGTGGTCATAACGCCGCAAACTGAAGTTAGGTGCATTGGAAATGACATAATTCGAAAATGTTGAAACGTCTGTGAGGAAAACCGCGTCTTTATAACTTTTCATTTGTTGAATTTCCTTTAGATGTAGCGATTCTTCAGTTACAGACTTCAATATACTTTACAGAGGTTTTACGTGAAATGCGAATGACATAACATTTAGGCATAGCCTCAAGAAAAAAAAACACTTGGTAAATACTCTCAGCTTTATTTTTTATAATGAATAATAGAAGACACACGTAAAAAGTGATCCCAAAACTAGCCTTCCAAGTAGTTTGATCGCTAAATTGCCATGATGTATAATTATATTGATTTCTCTATGATTATAATAAAATCATGACACCATGCTATGAAAAATATGGGCTATGGAATATATGTAAGGCTAACCCCGATAATACTCAAGTAGGAGCAGAATATCAAAAGTGACGTAATAGGGTAATCGTAAAAATAAGACTAGCAAAACATATAACTAAACAAATAGATTTCAGAAGTGCCATGGAAACCTAAATAAGATTTGTGGCTACATCAACCAAATCGTCAGCACAAAAAGGAAGCAAACAATTATTTATACGTTTCCGAAGCCTTTGGGAAACAACGATATTTTCTCATTGTTTAATTTATTTAACCACTCTTTTGCTCAGAGGGTCACTCATCTGAGAAAAATGATAAAATACAAAGTAAGACGACCAGATAATTATGACAGTAGTTTGGATTCCACATACTTACCACAGATAACAGAAATATACCTTGAATGTGTAATAAAAAATATCAATGGCAACACCTGCGGGGAATGATAAGATGCGCTTACCACAGATAACAGAAATAGACCTCGAGTGTGTAATAAAAAATATCACTGGCAACACCTGTGGGGAATGATAAAATGCGCTTAAGGGATATTCAACACAATTTTCGCCAGCACGCGAAAACTCTTGGCGGCCATGGTCGCGTTCACGCACTATATGGTACGCGAACAAAAGCGTTCCTAATGAAATAAGCATCAAGCCATTCTGTTACGAACCCTTCTGGTTCTTGTTTGGCCTAGAGCTCGTGAAAGCGTGACTCCAGTCACGAGTTGTTGATATTTACTGCGCTACAACGGCATTTTGTTATCTGCTATCTTTTTTTATTTTTTTTTTCCATAGAGGACTTGCAGTGGGCATCGGTTACTACAGAGTGCACTCTAAGAAAAAAGTTGGCCACAAAAGACTAACGGCAGCATTTGGTCCTCTAAACTCCCAGTTGCTCCCCTAAAGGACCATCTGGTTCAAGCTAGGTACAGTGCGCAGAAGCTGGGGACTAACTGCGCTCGACTTGGACTAACCGATAGGCGTGCGCCAGCAAAAGCAGCCATTAGTCCCGCTCAGACAGGGGGCATCTGTATGATTTATCCCCGAAGGCGAACGGAATGTTGGCCAGGAGGCCGGATGATATTTGGCTTGTTTTGCGGATCGGCGAGACTCAGCCCCGCACGGCTGAAAATGTTGACAAAACTCGGACGAGACCGGCGAAGTTGTTTAATGTGCCAGGCACATTCAGACATTACATGGTAGAGGTTCACGCGTTGTGCGAATGCGAATTAACGAATGTGTTAACTCTACTTCACCCACCTACCTCGTCAAAAATGAGATGTTGACATTTCGCAATTCCCATTCACGTAATTCGCCTTCGCGCAAAAAATGAGCATTTATCCAAACGCAACACCTCCAAATACTGACACTTTTTTCTCTTAAATGAAACTTAGGAGTTTGTAGAAGCCGCAATTTTAACATCGGAGGCTTGCAGTCAGAATAAATGGTCACTTCAATCGCTAAAACTGAGTCACTGAGAACAAGTCGAGCCTCGTCTCTGCGTCTCCCCGTAACCAACCTTTCTGGGTAGTCCATTGTCGAACTCAAAATGCCCAACGACACACTTGATGCTCGGCACGTTCCACTTAAACAGCACATTCAGGGGCAGTATCGAGGCGTCTTCATGCCAGCGTCGGAACGGACCGTGCTCCGAATGTCACCCATGGAGACACCCTGCTAATACAAAACAAATGCAAACTAAAAAAAAAGCCCCCGAGAAAACTGAAAAGAGAGAGAGAGAGGTAAAAAAAAACGTGTTTGCTTAAGCGTCACTTGACCGGCGAGGTAAAAATGGCGACCTTCCACCTTCTCCCGTCCTTCGGGTATTGGTGTGTCCTTGTGTCGTGTGTAGTAAAAGGGGGGAAAGAGATTTTCGGGCAAAAGAGATTTCCCATCTCCCTCCCACCAACCCCCTACCTCGCATTCCTCGCTCACGCGGGGGGTAGGGCAGAGAGGAGGGTCCGACAGGAAAATGGGAAGGAGTTTTTGTTTGAAAAGAACCGGCTTTCTGTTCAGGCTTCGTCAGAACTTAGAAGCTGAGTTCGACGTGGGCGCGTTGGTAAAGTTGGTGAAGTCGTCTCCCATCAATGCGGGATCCGGTTTGGATTCGCGGTGCTACAACGCTGCACTGGATCTGTTCTGAAGTCACAAGACAAGGGAACTCGATTAAGGTATGTCTAACTACTTCTTTTTATGGTATATTCAATAACTGCGGCTTCAGAAAGTGTTTTATTTTCAGCGCGTTCTCTAGCTTCCAAAGAGCACGCCATGCTCTATTCTTTTTGGCACCATAGTTGCTTATTCTGTTATGCAGCACAGAGACCTGAAATTCAATAGTATCGAGCAAAACGCCAGTTCTACACTCTAAAAAAAAAAGGTGTCAAAGGAGAGTAACTGCCCTAAGTTACCCTACTTTAACCCTCTCTTCATCAAAGTTACTCTTTCGCGACCGCTTCTTTCGATGATACTCTCCCTTAACCCTCACTCGAACTCTAGAGTAACTGTAGCTAGAGTTAGTTTCTCCTCGCGATATCACGGGCTGTCAACAGGTGGCGCCGCTATGGGGTCGGCGCATTTTCGACGCTGCTCGGCGCAGATTTTTGTTGTTGTCGTGTTTTTCTTTTTCCGGGGAAGGTTGTTTTTTTTTCCCTAGCCGCTTCTTTTTTTTTTTTTTTAGTTGGGCGGGGGGGGGGGGGGGGGGGAGATGGGCAAGGATATTTTAATAAGTGAGTTGATACAGCCTTCCTTTATATTAAATTTGGCAACGCGCAATTCAAATGTTTTTTCTGGTAATTAAAAAAAAAAGTGCAGAATCTACAGGTGGCTTTTTGCTGCTCCTTTGTGCATATGCGTCGCCAGCGATACGAGCTTATAGGGACCACCAAATGAGGCCGCCGATGTCCGCGTCTATGCATCGCCCTCCCGTCGCGGCCAAACGCATGGGACTTTCGCTTTAGATTATTATGTTGACTTATGATCTTGATAGAAAAGCTTCGTACCCTAACTACGGGTTTATGGACTGCACTTCGTGTCAGGAAAATAACATTTTTTGCCTCCAACATGGTGACAAGGCACTGATAGTAGACGACAATGTTGGTTTTGACCTACAGTTTAGCCGGAAGTGACGTCAGCTGCAACAAACCTATGGGGTCTAGTCACTTGCTGAGTCATCACCCACAAACATGGCCGCCGAGCGATAAAGCGGAACTTTTATTCGTGAGTTTGGTGAAAAATAAAAGAAGGCAAAGCAAACTCGCCTATCGGCAAACCGCTATGGCCTTCGGCGGCCATGCTTGTGTGTAGTGACTCGACATTAAAAGGCGATCTGAGGTCATGTGAATAGACTCTATACTTAGAAGCGCCAGAAAAAACAAACAACCGAACTGAAAGAAGTATTAGTGCAAACTCAGAGCGGCTACCGGCAGCTCAATTTTATTTGGGAAACACGAACATATTTGCACACCAGCGGCGTAGCCAGGGTACGGGGTGTTGGGTCTTGAAGGGTCGGAACACCGCCGAAGTTTCATTGTTACCTTTAGTCCTTCCGCTTTTCCAATGTCAGTATTTTTTTGTGTGTGTTTTTCGTTTCGACAATCCGCTACGGCGAGGGGCGGTGCATGCCCACAACATACCGAAGCAAAACGAAAAAGACGACGCTGTCCGTGGACTGCGTGAAAAACACATCTCCGGCTCCGGCTCTTCGAACAGCCCTCTCCAAACTCGGCCACGTTTGTAACCGAAGCCTTTGTTCAGGCTCGCAGGTGCGAATGGCTTAGCTCCCGACGTCATAAAAGCCGCGAAATCCTGACCTCGAAAGACGTTGGCCTCGCTTCGGGGAATGCAGGCGGCTTAACTAAAGTTCCCCTACCCTTTGAGTGTCAAGGACTCGACGACAATTTCAGGGCAGCACAACAAAATTCCAAAATAGCAATGATTTGACTTTACGAACCCTACAATGCGGAGAAAACCGGACGACAAAATAACAAACAGCTTAGCGTTTTTTATTTTTTTTTTTGCTCCGTATTTTTTTTTTTTGGGGGGGGGGGGGGGGGTTCACTCGCTTGCGCTTATTTAGCTTCAATATGGCACAAAAATGCAAAAAACACACACACACAAACATCCCCATCGTTAAAAAAAAAGAAAAGAAGCAACAGAGAAATGCGACAGCATATGCACTGTTGAAGCATATTTGTAATGCTCATAATCACTTGGTTTCAAAGCGTATCTAGTTGACTTCCTTAATCGCCGAAGTGGGTAATGTTTACATGCTTGCGTTCAGCACTTGAGTCGTGGAACTTTTTTCAAAAATGAGTTCAAAAGCCAAGCCGTTCTTGACGTTCTTTTTTTTTTTTCTTTTTTTTAAGAATGATTATTGACCTACAACTTCAAGCGTGTCATCACCGTCTCCAACAGCTATAGAGTCGGCACATTCACGTCAGGCAGCATCGTCCGCCCTAGGCGAGAGCGATGTTGTGGCCAACGACGTCGGTCTCTATGTCGCAAGCCTCGACTTCGATCAAATCGGTGGCCTGTGCGGAGCATTCGTTTTGTTAAATGCACTTCCTGGGGAAGTACTGGTTTTGACAGAGATGTGGAGGGACCGCACCGCGTAGCTCGTCTCGGCGGTACAGGCAACTTGCATTTGCCTAGAGGCTTTGTATCCTTATGTAACCCGCCTGCTTAGCTTAACCCGCCTGCTTAGCGCAATAGCTTCCACCATGCTAATTATAAACACCGTCGAACTTGTTATCCGTAAGGTAATGACGTCACGAGAGGAAACCATAGGAGGACGCCACCAAAACATCTCGCCTCTAATAGGGGCTGCGCTTTTGAACATTCACCGAAATATGCAAATCAGCACCGAAAGAGTACTCTCAGGCCTGGTTCACACTTGCGAATCGGCGGGCGAATCTGCAAGAATTCGGCCGCCGGGCGTAGCGTCCCCTGTGCATTGCCGCGGCCAATTCCGCTTCAGCGGCAGCGGATTAGCTGTAAGTGTGAACCAGGCCTCACTTCTTCCAATCGACAGACGGCGGCTTCCACTAAATGTTTAGACCCCACAAAATGATAGAAACTGGTATTTTTCTCACACTTTCTTGTAAAACAACAACGAAGAACGGAAATAGCCTAAAACATGAATATACAACAATATTTTCTGACAAAATGTGATCCGCGCAGGAGCAATGAGCGTGACGCTTCACTATTCACTTCACTCATAGCCCCTCTGCGCATTGCAGTTTTTGTGTTTAATCGTATTCTAAACTTCGCTATTCTCTGGCAATTTTTCCATAGTTTTCAGTCATTGAATACCCGAGTGTTCCGCACTGAAGTGCACGCACCGTATCTTTTTGTGAGCCTGTTTAGACTTTTTTGCTCGAAGTCAATTATAATATTTTCTGACTGCGTTTTTTCGTCATTTAATATTAAATTCTCCTTTTTTAAAATACTGGACGAACGAAATGGTGGAAAAGAAGGTTGGACTTTTGTCGTCTAAGAAACAGGAAAATAGCAAACAAAATTGTGTTTCCGCAGTTTCTTTACCCGGTCTCTTCTTTTCTTTGTGTCTTTCAAACAGCTTAAGCAAAGAAAAACACCCATGAAAAAAATTCCCTGGCTACGCCACTGATACACACTTTATTATACCTCAAGCCAAATGAATCTGAATTTCTTATTTGATGAAACGAGCGACGACGCACTGATGCAACTGTCATCTTCCTTTACACTGATTTTGAACACCTCGAAATTTTTCCCCTCTGTTTTCTGTTCCTACTTGCCCGGAATCTGTGTTTTATCCAGCAAAGGGTCGTACGAACATTTATCACAGTGGACTGCCAAGTTCCCTAAAGAAGACCGCTTTACGGAAAGTTCATGCCCTATGTGCGATCGGGTGGTGCACGAAAGCACCCGATATCAAATGCCCCACGACTGACACCCGCCCTTTTGCCCTGCCTTCAAAGGGCTAGTTTTATCAGGAGCCCATGAGGCGAATTCCCAGATCATGTTGCCTGGTCCTCACTGTGACGGCGGAGCATTCTGCTTTTAATTAAGAGACAGATAGTGTGCACGCGAGCGCGTGGAAGGTAATCATGCCGTCATTTGTAGACCCTCAAGATATTAGGTTATGACATGAAACATCGGCGGTTCAAGCGTGTACAAGGATTCTGCACGTGGGGCTGTAATACTACACCCGTACGATCGCTCACATGTCGTTGATATTTTAGACTACCGATGTGGCGCATTCGTCATGTTTGTGTGCATGTCTCTTTGAGCGCATGCTCTCCTGTTTTGTGTATTTTGACGCATAAGCTAGTTAGCTTCACTGGTGCTCTGAGGGAACGCCAAGTGGCCGACAATCTTCTTGCAATTTATATCACCCCCTTTCTTTTCGTTGGGAGACATTTGATTTATCATTATCTTTTTTTTTATTTTGACGAGGCTTCAAGCTGAGTTCAGTGCTTCGTGTCCGTCAATTTCTTTTTGTCCCCTTGTTCTAGAGTTATCATGTGTAAGCAATCTCTACTATATTGTTTTTTTGGATACCCGGATAGCAAATACCAGCTGAGACAAACCGACGAATTTGAGAGAGGGAAGAGCGTAGTGGAGGGGCGCGCCGATGGCCTCGAAACGGGTTGCTTACGAAGGTCCCTCGGCCTGGCGCAAGAGCTCTATCTCTCCCTCGAAAAGGGCGAGAGAAGGTGCTGAGAAAATAATTTCCCTCCCGTTTTCCCCACCCACCATCACTAATCCCTCCAAATCTCTTGTGAGCCTAGGGGACTCGGCGTCCGCGTCCTTGAAGGAGGAGGGCTCCCTTGATTCCTAAGCTGACAGTGTCGGAGGACCGTCGAGCCCGCCATGCCGGTTATCGCGTGCTCCGCTCTCTGCGCGTGGTTACGGGAGGGAGCGTGATCATGTGATTAAAGCCAAATGTACGATTGGCTCACCGAACTCCTTAGCTTCCTCTTCACTTTCAGCTTAGGAGTGACGGAGCCCAGCCCGCGAAGCGCGCGCACACACACACACACAGAAAGTGGAGTCGCGTGAACCAAGGCCTAACGATAAGGTAGGGACTGGACGACGGTGGGGACGGTCCCCTCAATGTCCAACACGCGCATCCGCGAACTGAAAAGGGGCAGAGGCGCTTCGCAATTTATGGAGTTTTTTTTTTTTTCCGGCAGAGATAGCTCTTTTCAAGAATGGCAAGATCAACATGCTCATATCAGGACACCGTGGTGTCAGTTTCTTAAGTTGTTTAGGTTCATTTGATTGCTTAGCGGACATTTATTTTATTTTCTTATCGGGTGAACCGGCTCGGCATCTCCTTTATCCACGCTTCCCCAACTGGAACCGGTAAGAACGATGGTTTATTGCCAAGTGCGATCTTCAACATGCGGAATGTCAAGACCTTGGATATTCTCTCGGCAGAGCCTACACACCCGTGATCTTCCTTTGTTGTGGCCATACATGTCACCGCCAGCTTCGACGGACCGAAGACACGACGGACACGGACCACTTTCTTTTGCACGTGAGTGACAATGAGAGGATCCTCTCCTTCTTCTTGACCATTGGAGACATGTGTTCTTGCTACGTAATGTACGTTTTGTCATTATCTGATCCGTTTGAACCGTGTCTAACTCTGGGCCGGGAGTCTCCGACGAGTCCCGCGTGTAGTCCACAGCGATCGGCCTGAAAGGTCCTGTACAGCGTTATTTGTAAATCCTTTTTATTCCAATAGTCTGTGAGAGACGTTCTGATTGGGTATTTTCGTGATTGAAGTCATTTAGTTCATTTTTTCTGTTAAAATATGGCAGTCTTCTTGAAGGTAGATGAGTGCTGTAGTAAAGTCCTCCCAGTATGTCCAAAGCCGAATTGCACGGGGCGTTGAGTAGTCCTCCTTTGCCAAGATTCAGCTAGTCGGGTGGTTGTGGAGTGTCAGCTATGTCACTGCGCTATGCGAGCGTATTTGCCAGTAATCGTCTTTACTCAACAATTTTTTTTTTACGTGAGTGATTTATTGATTCAAGCATCATGTTCCGTTGAACTGTCATATTTTGTTTGTATAACAGGGTATTTATTGGACTGATAATTTAAAAGTACATTTGACACTGGTGAGCTGAAGGGGAGGCCAGCAATTTGATTTATAACTTGTAAATAATATAGAGGCCCCCCCCCCCCCCCAATATGCGTATATTTATAACTACATATTTCTGCGCCGCAAACACCGCGATTCCTTAAAACTGTTTCTTTTTTTCTTTCAAATCAACGTAGAAATATAGGTGTGAACTTAAACGTTGAGATTGCAATAAACATGTTTTAAGTTTAGATGAAGGATTGAGAGACGCTGTGATGCTGCCAGAGTAGGGCTAAGCAATTTATAGATTAACCTTTCTACTATGTGGAAAAAAAAGAGCTCTAAATTCGACCTTTCAATGCATGTGCCTGCCCCTGCATTCAGAGTGGTGCAACCAGTTCATCCGCATGCAATAAAAAACATAGAGCCCACATCTATTGCGCAGCAGCACGATGAATTGGCACACATGAGCAGCTCGCTGACTTTGTAGTAGTGTCGGTTGTGGTAGAACTTAAGCTCGCCGCGATGCATGTTCTGTTTTGACATGTAGCATATTTATCAGTTATTTTAATACTCGCCAGTCTTAATTTGTATGTTCTTGGTATGGCCTACTTTTAAATTTCTTTTTCTTCTTGTTTTGTTTTGTTTAGAATTCGTGAATTTTAGTAGGTACAACTTTTTTTTTTATTAAGGTTCAATGGTACTTTATGGCGAATTATCCCCTGGTAGAGCTGTAGTTACAATATTTAATGATTGGTCTCCCCAAACTTAGACGTCACTTGCATTCATTAGCTTCCTTTCTAAAGTTGTGAAATAAACTATAATATATGGCAGTCAGCACTGAAACGCAATACGTTGTTTACACTAATTTATCTATAAAAATGTTCCTAACATATTGTATGCAACTTGGACAAATGCAGATGTTAAGAAATTGCATTCGTCCTACCCCTCAGTCTAGTGTCTATATAATAAAGCTATGTCTTGCACCGCTATGGGCAGAGGCCAGCTAATTTGCTACTGTTTGGAAGGTGGAGGGGTGATGTGCAAGGAAGCTAAACTCTGTCCCTCACTCCCATATTGCCTGTTATAATTGTTCCAAAAGTCAGGGAGAAGGGGGAGGGGAACTGCCCCCTCTCCTTGCCCCCTTTTTCTGATGGGGTGCAAACTTGAGGGTACCATAAATGAATGCAACCGCTTATGGCTGCTATTGCATACAAAGGAAACAAATAGAGAGAGAGCGAGGGATGTGGTTTATCTTTCTCTTAGGTGTTCATAGCAGCGGATACGAACGGTTTTGGATTTTTGCGGCTGAGCGAGCTAGCAATCAGTGCTGCCTTAGTGTTCGGTTGGGACTCTTATTCAATCGGCAAGAAAGCGAGCCCCAACCAATTATTGGAGCGCATCCTATGAATGGCTCCTGGGATTTTCGAAAATGGTCTATTGTCTCGCAAATGAGTGCACTGGTATTAACTAAAAGCACTTCGCGAGCTGTTTCCTCTTTTTTAATATTGCTGACTCTGCATTGAAGCATTCATTCTTCACAGGAGGAGGGACACGGCCGATCGACCTATCCGGTGACGAGAATTGACGAAGAGGACTCAAGCGCCATAACTGTGGTGTTGGAGGACCACTCCTTTGAGGTGACGGGCTGGTGCAGCGCTCGTTCTTGCATCGCACGGAGTCGACGACATTTCTTACCGTCAAAAAGCAAGCCAGTCACTCGCAGTGATTGGGTACTTCATTAGTTTGAAGTACAAATAAAGTCCGTCTTGGCTTTAGACTTGATTACGAAGTTAAAAAAAAAACTTGTTAGCCAGAGGAAATTTGTGTGCGGGTTTTGCCTTTTTTGCCATGTGCTGAAATTAAAATTTTGGTTTATTAAACTCTATTCTACTGTTTTATTTCAGTGCTGACTTTTTATGAGAACCTATAGCCTCTGTGCAAGCTCATGCTTTATATTTTGTCATTTTTCAGCTGCAGTTCCACATTTCCTTTGCACCCATCTCCTTGTGAACGTGTACATAGCTGCTTTTAGATTTTAGGGCTTCCTGAAGAGGGTGCTAATTCTTTTATACAGAGTTTAGGCAACACATCAGATGGGTCTGTACTTACTGTACACAATTATTTCTGTATAATTACAGTCCCATTCAAGTGTTGCCTAAACTCTGTATTAAAAGTTAAGTACTATCTAAGGAGGGGTCATACAAACTGCTCAAGTGTGCTGCTATGTGACATTAACTCTTGGTAGAGAGCAGAGTTAACTCTTTAATACGGACTCAAGGTACAATTCAAATGAAGTTGTATTTACTCCACAATAAGGTTAAAACTGCCCTTCCTGGAGAGCGTGCTAAGCTCTTAAATATAGAGTTCAGGCAACACTTCTAATGGAGTTGTCATTACTCTCCACAAACGAGTTGATTCAACTCTTCCCGGAGAACATGTTTAACTCTTGCATGCAGAGTTTAGGCAACACTTCTAATAGAGTTGTGGCTACTCTACACGATGGAGTGAGGGTAACTCTTCCTGGCGAGTACGCGTAACTCTTGAATACAGAGTTCAGGCAACATTGTAATAGAGTTGTAGTTACCCTACACGAAGGAATGAAGGTAACTCTTCCTGGAGAGTATCCTTCACTCGTCAACAAGGAGTTTCGGCAGCACTTCTGATAGAGTTATAGTCACTCTACACAAAAAAAGTGAAATTTACTCTCATCAAAGAGTTTAGGCAACACTTCTCATGGAGTTATAGTTACTCTACACAAAGGAGTGAAGGTAACACTTACACTTACACATCAAAAGAGTAGCCCTGACTCTCCCAAAGGTATTGGCGTGACTCTCTATAGAAGATTTAAATGAACACTTGTATGGAAGAGTCAAACATACGCTTGCCTCCGAAGAGTTATAGTTACTCTTTAAAAGAGTGGATTCTGTGACAAGTCAGTTACACTCCAAAAAGAGTTAAATCGACACCTTTTTTTTTAGAGTGTCCGATGGCTTTTTTTGTGTGTGTGTGTGTTTTGCAGACACTGGCAGGATCGCTTTATCATAAAGGCCTGTTCACACATGCAGCAGAGAGCTACAAGCATAGCGCTGACCTAGCGCTAAGCGCGTGCTGTCGGGAGGTTTCACCAGCTTTGTATCGCACCGTCAAAACTTGCTCATGGCAAACCAAAAGCAGCTCACGACGCGTGAGCAGCACTACTTCAGCGCTTCGCTGCGTGTGAGAACCGGCCTTAATGGATACATTTATTCGATTTTACAGACTTTCGCGTTGACGGCGGGAGCTCGTTCCGTCACTTTGAAGCATAGTTTGAGCACGCACACGCTGGGTCTGTAATTCGCAGCGAACGGTCTACTAAAAATAGAATATTTCGCTGGTCTACTGTCAACAGATCGCATGTTAGATATGAACCATTGTAGCACTTTTGTAGCCTATTTGGTATTTTATTATGTGTGTGTTATATCTCATACCTTTGTTGAACGATCGGGTATTTCACGCTGCCCCTGTTACTAATAATCCAAACTCCTCGTAAACAGACAAGGAGCTGCCGGTGCCCCAATAAACGGTGCTTGGACCACGACCGGTTCGGGCAGACGTCCCAGTGTTCAAGCCATCGTCGACGCAAGTGCACTCTTTGGAATTTTGCTTTATTGTGGATTGTACCGTTCAGGAACTTCGACTTCAGTTATCCTTGAATGCGTTGTGTATCTACGAGTCAATAAAGCTACCTTTAACCTGAACTGCACAATTTCGTTTCGGAGATTTGTGGCTCGGGACCAAATGTAAAGGATAAACCTTTAGTCCCAGGGGTCTAAATCCAAGGCCGCAATGTTTAGACCCAGGGGTTCAAGTGCAAGGGTCTAACAGTTGGTCCTCGGGGTTCATTTGAAACGGTGTAACAGTTAGTCCCAGGGGTCCAAACGCAAGAGCCTAACAGTTCGTCCTCGTGGTTCAATTGAAACGGTGTAACAGTTGGTCTCAAGGGACCAAGTGCAAGGGCCTAACAGGTGGTCCTCGAGGTGCAACTGAAACGATGTAACCGTTAGTCCCAACGGTGCTAGTGCGAGGGACTAACCGACGTGGCGCAACTGTTGCTCCCGTTACAGTTGCTCCCCTAGGGGACTAATGGTGGTGGCAGCGCATTTGGTCCCCCGAGGGACTAAGTCGCGCTCCCCTTTTTCTCAGAGTGTATGGTCTGGGCTTATCAGTTTTTGCATCGGCTGGTTATCACCGCGTGGTTCTCACCCTCTGTCATCTGGAATTTTCGCTCCAAATACCGTCCTCCTGCACCGCGACGTAACCGGTCGACCTCACATGGTAGACCACTTCAAGGCGAAACTGGAACGACCAGACTTCATTAACAATAGCGCGCCACTTGAGGCAGACAAAATGAATCATTGGTGGACACTGACACTTCACAGCGGGGCTGCCAAGGAACGGATAATGGGAGCTCGAGAGTTCTGTGTGAAACACAAGATGTGCATTGCGCTCAACGCGTACAACTGAGGTTCGACTGAAAATACCACTGCGTGACATTCAACGTTCCTAACCACGGGCTTCGGAGGGCCTCCAAGCAGTACGGGGAGGTGCAAAACATTGCCCACGACACATACAGGGTAGCCAGCTTTCAAGTAATAGAGTCTTATACGAGACTGGTTCACTTCAGCTTGAAATAGTACGTCAGCATCTGTAGTGGAAGCGTCCTGGTTGTAGCTCCCCGACGGGCACTTTGGTACCTGGGGTGCAAATAATCTGGTCATATTCGAAATTATTGCCAATTACCCCGCTTTCAGCACTCCGCAGTTTCGGGCATGTCACCAAGGACTGCAACCTCACGTATGCCGATATCACCGAGGGAGCTCCCACGAATGTCTCGCAGGGCCTCGAGATGAAGGAAGACGAAGACGACTAATGTGGCAAACAGCCATGATGGCGGCAACCGGGGGGGGGGGGGGGGTGCCATTTCCGCTGCAGTCAGTGGGTTCCGGTTTATCGCTCTAAGGTAAGACTCAAGCTCGTTGTTTCAGATCAATTTGAGAATGGTTTTATGAGCATTACAATATGGCGACTTACATCAAACGAACTTGATAGCGTGGATGCATCTGGATGGGAAAAACCGTTCACTCACGCTCACAGGAAGCCTACTCTCTGAAGACCCCACCTGTAGTAGTTCCTCTCTACTCTCGTTAACACTGCAGTGTTGGCTCCTGCTTCGATAATCGTTCACTTATGCTCACGGCAAGCCTTCTCTCTGAAGACCCCCCCTGTAGTTCCTCTCTACTCTCGTTATAAGGCAGTCTTGGTTCCTGCTTCGATAATCCGACAAATATGGTTTCTGATCCGTTTCAGAATGGTTTTATGAACAATACAATATGGCGACTTACATCAAGCGAACTTTATAGCGTGGATGCATCTGGATGGAAGAACCGTTCACTTATGCGCACGGCAAGCATTCTCTCTGAAGACTCTCTGCTTGCTCTCTACTCTCGTTATAAGGCCGCCTTGGTTCCTGCTCCGATAATCCGAAAAAATGGTTTCTGATCAGTTTCAGAATGGTTTTATGAGCAATACAATATGGAGACTTACATCAAACGAACTTTATAGCAAATACCATTGACTATTAATACTGGAAACTGGAGCCAAAATACATGGGGTTGTCGGGAGACACAGAAGTGCTGCCATCTCTCGGTGTGGGATGGTAAACTATGAGCTCGAAATTAAAAGGATAACAATCATTCACTCAACGAGGTAGAGGGCCTTAGAGTGATAAACTAGTATACCGTTCATCAGGCAAAAGTGACCCCCGATTGGCCGCCGCCATGTTGTACAATTTTGACCACTAGACACGTGACCATGCCAAATCTATGACGTAACCAGACCAAATCTCTGGCGTCAACGATAAGATGGCAGCGCCCAGTGCGTGTCGGAAGCGTTGTGGGCGTTGATCGGAGTGTGTGGATTTCGTGTGCGGAATTCGGTTTTTCAGGGTTTTGTGTGCTCTCCCGCGTAGGAATAACGTGAAGTACGAGGGAATGAGGCTTTTATTTTTTATTTAATTTAGAGTAAGCCAGATTCGGTCCCGTGCTTCTCGTACGGGCTCGGATCACAACCTCGGATATCGCTCGGTCGTTCGAGTTTAATTAAAATATCCGCAATCGTTAACCACGGAAGCTCCTCGATAATCGCTGTGTCGAAGGATACGTCGAACCCATCCGGAACGCGGAGTCTAAAGGTATGTAGGACGTAACCAGAACGCGGAGTTCTAATGGTACGGCCGACGTGCCCGGGCAATATTCTTAGCTCGACGGTCAAGATTCGCATTTGAAGCAGCGAGAGAAGTGTTGAAATCTCCGAACTGCTCGGTGCTGAGCTAACTACGGACCACGTCACTACGTGATCCGTAGTGACGTGAAAAAGACCGACGGCGGTCACTCCGGGCGGGCGGCGGCTCCCGGCCGCCTGCCGGGTGCCTTCTGTGAAGGGGCGACAGTCATGTAAGCAGTACTGTACCAGCTTCTTTTATAGTTATGTTTTCGAACAGCTTCCCCATCACTAAACCCCGCAAACGCGTGCCGAACTTTAAAAAGGTGTCTGCCAACCTGGAAAGCCTTGAACTCCCAGCGAATTTCGGATCATCTGGGAAAGTGAGGGAATCATTCAAAAAGTGGGCTAGATAAGGGAAGACGACTAGTGAAAGCGGCATGGCGGTTGCTCGTCGGCACGGCCATGCTGAATGACGTTGCCGAAATGTCATCCTTCGACTCAAAAACTCAAGGAATTTGATCAAAATAGTCAGGGAAAAACTTGGAAAAGTCGGGGAATTTGAAATCAGTAGTTTGTTAGACACAATGTTTGATTTTCTTGGCACTTCACGCGTTTTTACACACGACAGGCACACGTCCGTGTATCAAACGGCTGCCAGGCCAAGCGGCTGCCAGCCACTTATGCAAGGTCGATAAGACGCAAGTGTGGAACGCTTTCGGACTGCTGTAAATACACCAGCGGGAGCGTCCGGCCGCAGTCCGACTGCCCACACTAGGACACCCGACACAGACTCCGCGTCCTGGGTACGTCTGACGTATCTTTAGAGTTTGCATCCTAGGTACGTCAGACCTATCTTTAGACAGAGCGCCTGATAATAGTAGTGAATAGGGTCACGTTCAGTGCGCAAGTCACTTTATTACACTCGGAGAGCAGAATTCCATTCCCCTTGCGCAGGTAGTTCCCCAGCTAGGCATGCACTTGAAGACTATGTTTCCCTCTTTCATAAAGCAAGCTTTGCGGGACCCCTCCGCCCTTGTGCACCCATTTGCGGGTCGTGTCGCCTTTCCTCACGTAACTGCCGCAGGTTCACCGAGTTGCCGATCCACTGCAGCCCCGGCGTCGCTCGGTACATGCAAGAGGCGGCTCACGTCGGTCGTCCAGCAGCACACTGGAGGGACGCAAAGCTAGCAGCCTCCTTGGTGCACGCAAGACGAGGCTGAGCAGAGCTCCAAGCTCTTCTGACGCACATGTGCACTCCAATGAGAAAGGTGTCGCACCCCGATTCCTAGAGATGTGGTCGCACTGGCAGTCTTGTTGGTCCTTGGGGGCCGTCGATGAGTGCCTGAAAACAAAATTCCATCCTTCTTGCGCAGGTAGTTCCCCAGCTAGTCACTTCCTTGAAGACGACGTCGCACCCTCTCTGGAAGCAAGCTTCGGGATGCTCTTGTGAACCCATTTGCAGGTCGTGTCGCCTTTGCTCACGTAACTCCCGCAGGTACAGCGAGTTGCCGAGCCGCTGCAGCCCCGGCGTCGCTCGATCCAAACAAGAAGAGGCTCTTGTTGGTCGTCCGGCAGCACACTGGAGGGACGCAAAGCTCGCAGCCTCCTTGGTGCATGCAAGACGAGGTTGAGCACACCTCCAAGCTCTTCTGACGCACATGTGCACTCCAATAAGACCGGTGTCGCACTGGCAGTCTTGTTGGTCCTTGGGGGCCGTCGAGGAGTGCCAGAAAGCAGAATTCCATCCTCCTTGTGCAGGTAGTTCCCCAGCTAGTAACATCCTAGAAGACGACGTCGCACCCTCTCTGGAAGCAAGCTTCGGGATGCTCTTGTGCACCCATTCGCAGGTCGTGTCGCCTTTGCTCACATAGCTCCCGCAGGTTGCAGGGCAGCGAGTTCACACATGAGCCCTATTCGTCCCCCAATTGAGGGTCATATGAGCTCTAAAACCAACCTTGCCATGTTGCTTGTCCATCTCTGGCTCCATTCTTGGCACTCTTTGCTCATTAAATCATCGTCTCTTGTGATTATGTTACATGGAGCGTGCAGAGCTGTTTTGGGTGCATTTTTCACGACAGAGCTGACATTTGAGTGAAAATGCCTTGGTGCTGCAGTGGATTCGTGACCCTTATCAATGCCCGCGAAAGATTACCAACTTCGTCAAGAACTGTCGGATGGTGCTACCTCTTTCTGGGGCACTCTGCTGACGGCACATGTGGTGGATTCGCAGCTTGAACAATATTCCAGCATTGTCTTGACCATAATTGCGCAGTGGGACTGGTTGTCGATTGTCTGTGCCAGGAGGAGGTGGTCAAAGCTCCTAAACAGCGGGGTCATGAAGATGATGGCCATTGCCTTTGCCTGCAGTCTTTGTAGCCAGTTTCGACCTCCTTTGGCCGCCTTGTCAAAGTGCCTGCGAAGCACCTTCTCCGCTATTTTGCACAAGCCCAGGATGTCCTGTGGGGGGCTGTGGAGCCCCCCAGCAATATTGATCAGTATAAGGTCGCTCTTGGCTCTTGTAAGAAGTGCGATCTTAGAGCAGTCTGGGCACTTGGTCAATTTTGCAAAGTTGACTGCCACGTTTCCAGCAATGTATTCTACAACACATTCGGCGAATTCTGAAAGCCGCTTGTAGGAGACAGTACTGTTGGCCTCTTCGCCTCTTGCATCCTCATCCCTTCTCTGATCTTGCTGGTGCTGCGCCGACGAGCTTACGAGAAGCGTCTCGGTGCCGTCGACTTGGCAGTTGCCGCAAGTTGAAGGCAGGACGTGGGCGATCAAGCACTTTCTGTATGCTGGCCGAAAGTCTAGCGCTGTGGGGTTGTTGTTGTTACCCGTCCTGTTGCGTACAGTGTCAAAAAACAGCTCAAGGTGGTCCTGACTGAGCTTTCGCGTCAGCGGGCACCTGAGTGGCGGACTGGGGCTCCAGACCAGGTCTTCTGCCAGACCTTTGATGGAATCAAGGACAAGTAAGAAACCGAGGACTGGAGTCTTCCTTGCCCCTTGGCTCAACGGCTTGCCCGTTACGTCTTTCAGGGCTCGAAGGTAGCGTGAAGCTTGCTCAATCCTTTCCAGAATGGTGACTTGGTCGCTGGCACGAATAGGACATTTGCTTCCACGACCAAGGGGATGACATGAGTTCGTCAGGTCAAATATATCGTCGACTGCTGCGGCAAACTTGGCAGTCGTCTCAGCACCCTCAAAGCCTTGGATACTTTTTTCCTTGCAAAACAGCAAGGCGGAGCTGACGGACCGGCTCAAGGTTTGGGCTGCCAGTGACACCTTCATCTTCTGTCTGTCGAAGTCAATGTGCTGCTTTCGGAGCTTGTTGGCTGCATGAAGGCCTTCTTGCTGCTGCAGGTTGTCCAAGGCCGCAAGGTACCACCAGGCCACGACCTTACCTGCCCCATCTCTGATGCACCCTTTCTCGGCTAGCAGGTTCCGCATGAGCTTTAGCATATGGCAGGCGTCCAAGACGGCGTAGACCCTGCTGGTGGTGTCCGATGGATGTGTGAACCAGCTCTTCATCGGCTGAGCAAAGCGCACTCCGAGCGCTGTGAGCATGGTGATGTTGCAGTTTGTCCCGCCACAGGTCACACTTATACACTTTGCTCCAGCATCCTTCAGTTTAATGATGTACTCCCGTACCAGGTTGGCGCGAGCGTTGCCGTCTAGACCATCGATGAGGGCGTAACCCAGGGGGATCTTCCAGTTTCGGTTGACTGCCACCGCCAAAAATACAAGTGCGTGCTTTGCAAAGGTGACGCAGTCCTTTCGGATGATGCCGTGACCCAGGTCACAGTACCCGACGACTTCATTGCCATCCCAGTCTGTTTGTCTTTTTATTCCCTTCTCATCGACCATCAGGCCGACGAAAAGAGGCCCCTTCTGGGCTTCCTGTGCAACTTTGTCAAACGACTGCTGGGTGAATCCTGGTCGTGCATCAACCACCGCTGCCCATTTCCGCAGAGTGCTTGGTTGTGGCAGCTTGACGTGCTTTCGCAGAAAGCTGTATGCCTTTGCCGAGTAAAAATGGAGCGTGAGGGCAAACTTGCGCACATCCTCTGTGTAGAGGGCGTAACCCTCGCGTACGTGATTGCCGCAGGCAACCCTGTGCCACCGCGGGGGCGGCTTCGTGTGTTATTTTCGACAGAATAAAAGTCACTTGTTGTTCGGGCACGAGAGAGTTCGCACGAACCTTCTTCTGGCCCGGCATGGCGTCCACATGGTGTCAGAAGTGCCAAACGTTATGCCTAAGGACGTAGGCCTCGCCTCCGCATGAATCGTTTCTGCCGTAACTGCGTAGTTCGCTCGCCCGTCGCCCGGCTTTCGACCGCCGTGCTCCTGCTCGCTGCCGTCCTGCTCGCTGCCATGCCTGACGACGAAGGAAACGGCGCCAAGCCTTCATGGCAAGGTCTTTCACTGCATCAGCCCGACCGCTTCGACTTCGACAACGCCGGTTCCTGGCCGACGTTGCTAAGCCTTTTCGAGGACTCCGCCTTCGCTTCCGGTCTTCGACAGGCGTCGGGAGAAGTTCAGGTCCGCACACTTCTTTATTGCATGGGGCGGGAAGCTCGTCCTCTTCTTGCGACGTTCGGCATCGGCGACGCTCCTACGGACTACAACGTGGTCGTAGAGAAGTTTACGGCCCATTTTGTTCACCCCCTCAACGAGGTGTACGAGTCGGCGCAGTTTCACCGGCGAGTCCAGCAGCCGGGGGAAACGGTGGACAGCTACTATGCGGAACTCTGCAAGCTCTGCAAGAGATGCAACTACCCGTCACCCGAGGTCATGGAACGCCTTGTCCGCGACCACTTCATCGTAGGCTTACGCGACGCTCGCCTCGCCGACCAGCTCTGCCGCAACCCCAAGTTAACCCTCAAAGAAGCATGGGTGCAGGCGAGACAAGCAGAAGACGCCCAAAAGCAGAGAGACCAGCTCGCAGGCCACGACACGCAGTCTCGACCGGTGAGCCTCGACGCTGCCAAGTCTCGGCAGCCACAAGCAGGACGCGTCAAGTACAGTTCAGCACGCGACAAGCGCACCTCAAGCTCTAGCTCGTGCGGCTACTGCGGCCGCGCTTCACACGCTCGCTCGGAATGCCCCGCCCGCAACTCGTTGTGCAACCACTGCAAGAAAAAAGGCCATTTCGCGGAAGTCTGCCGTTCCCGGAAGAAACGGTCGACCCAGGTGGCAGAGCTGGGTTTGTACGCCGTTCGCAACTCCGACCAAGCCAAGTTCGTGGAAGTAACTGTCAACGACTACACGGAAGTGTTCAAGGTTGACTCGGGAGCCGAAGTTTCAGCCGTCTCGAACACCTTCCCCAACCTGCCGCCGTCCCTTGACAAAGTGGACGACACTCTCTTCGGGCCAGGGCAGCAGCCACTCAACGTTCTTGGGTCCTTCATGGCCACTTTGCTGTGGAGAGGCAAGTCAACCCAGCAAAGACTATATGTGGTAAAATCCCTCTCCGTGCCTCTTTTGGGCTTTCCAGCCATTCAGGCACTTCAAGTCGTCAAATTCGTCGACGGCGTCTCATCGAAAGAAAAGGACCCTCCTACCGTCAAAGTCTCTTTTCAGACTTGTGACAAGCTGTTTAATGGCCTCGGATCTCTCTCTGAAGAATACAAGATCCGCCTCCAGCCAGACGCTGTTCCATTTTCTCTTAGCGTGGCAAGGCACATCCCCATTCCGTTGCGGGAAGTCGTCCGCAAGGAACTGCAGAAGATGGAACAAGAAGGTGTCATTCGCCGAGTTGACACGCCAACGCCATGGTGCGCCGGACTGGTGGTCGTCCCCAAAGCCACCGGGGGCCACAGGCTGTGCGTGGACCTTACGAAGTTAAACCGGTTGGTCCTGCGAGAACGCCACATCCTTCCCACGGTCGACCAGGTCCTGGGCCTGCTGGGAGACGCAACGGTGTTCTCCAAGTTGGACGCTAAATCAGGCTTCTACCAGGTGAAGTTGGCGGAAGAATCTGAAGAACTCACCACATTTATCACACCTTTCGGACGCTACTGCTTCCGTCGGATGCCCTTCGGCATCACCTCTGCGCCCGAATTTTTCCAGAAGGAGATGTCCAGGATTTTGGAAGGCCTGGAAGGCACTGTGTGCATGATAGACGACATACTTGTCTTCGGACGCACTCTCGAAGAACACGACTCCCGCCTGTAGCAAGTCCTGATGCGACTATCCCGCGCAGGCATCACTTTGAACGAGAAGAAGTGCTGCTTCCGCCAGAGCGAGGTTTCCTTCCTGGGGGTGATGGTATCTGCAAGGGGCATCCGTCCTGACCCAAGCAAGCTCCAAGCGATCAAGGAGATGAGTGCGCCAACTGACATTGCAGGAGCAAGACGCCTCCTTGGCATGGTGAACCAGCTCGGGCGTTTCCTTCCGCACGTTTCGGACGTTGCAGCTCCTATCCGAGCGCTCCTCAGCAAGAATGCTGCGTGAAACTGGTCCCACGAACAAGAAACAGCATTCACCAAGCTCAAGCTGATGCTCGTCTCGGACCGCTGTATGGCGAAGTATCATCAGGCGTACCCAACAGTCGTTTCAGCAGATGCCAGTTCATTTGGCTTGGGGGCAGTCCTTCTACAAACTCAGCCTTCCGGCGAAAGAAGGCCGGTTGCTTTTGCGTCGAGGTCCCTTACAGCGACTGAATTACGTTATAGCCAAACGGAGAAGGAAGCCCTGGCAGCTGTATGGGCTATTCAACGGTTCGACGAGTTTCTTCATGGGTTGGTCTTCGACGTAGAGACAGATCACCTGCCTCTGGTCTCACTGTTTGGCAAGGTGGACCTGGACGTAGTACCTCCACGTATCCAGCGCCTTCGACTGAAGGTGATGCGGTACCAGTTCACAATGTCATATGTCTCTGGGAAGCTTCTCGCAACAGCGGACACCCTGTCTCGTATGCCAACGGAACCTGCCGATTCGTCTCGTCCTGTAGACACAATCGAAGTGTTTGCTGCGGAAGTCCTCCAGACCTCACCAGAAGCAGCATCTCTACAGCCGGAGGACCTTCGAACTGCTCAAGCAAGTGACGGGGAGTGTCGCGCACTCGCGTCGATGTGCTACAACGGGTTCCCTCCGAAGTCAATGTTACCGCTTCACCTGACGAAGTATGCAAGCGTCTTGGACGAACTTTCGGTTTGTGATGGTTTACTTCTGAAAGGCACTCGCATTGTGGTACCAACAGTGCAACGTGCGACAGCGCTGACTTTGATTCATGAAGGTCACCTAGGCATTAACAGATGCAAGGCTCGGGCCCGGGAATCAGTATGGTGGCCAAGTATCAACGCTGATATAGCAGCACTCGCGGCACAATGTGAACAGTGCACGTCGTACCGAGACAATCCAGCAGAGCCACTTCGGAGCACGCAGCCTCCAAGTCTACCTTGGGACTTTCTGGGCGCTGACTTGTTTCACCTGAACCGACAGACTTACCTCCTCGTGGTCGACTATTATTCCAGTTATCCGGAAGTGGTCTCGCTCAACTCTGCAACCCCTATTGAAAATGGCCAATATGAAGTCGGCTTATTGAAAATATTGTATTCCAATGAAGATGATGGAAACCAATAAAAACGTATTGTTATCCGATTAACCCAATAAGCACGATGGGAATTTATATCGGAGCACAATATCCCGATATAGTATGCGGTGATTGGTATACAACAGGATATTGGAGCACAATATCCCGATATAACTTGCGGTTATTGGTATACAACACGATATCGGAGCACAATTCCCCGATATAATACACGGTTATTGGAATAGAATACGAAATCGCGTGCATATTGGTGACCGACATGGACATACTGTACGGCCACACGATATACAAATATCGGTCATCGATCACGGGACCAAAGGAGAATACAATATGATATCGCGCGCATAAATCTCAGAACGCGGATACCAAGTTACCAACATGAATTACGTTGGCATATCCACACGGCAATACGCGAGAAATATATTGGGTGTGGATACACACACAGTATAAACGTTCTGCGTTGCGAACACATTAACATTGATCGACAGTGCAAGTATGTACAGTCTCCGGCAATATCAAAGACCCACTGGGAGCGCGTGGCCGAGGCGGTGGCTGGCGGAGGCGCTGCGAGCGCTCCGGGCAGTTCCATTCTGCTCCGAGGGGAGAACGCTCACTCGAGGCTCAGCTAAAGTGCAACGCGCTTATCAGCTTGTGCTGAGCCCCCAGTGAGCGTCCTCCCCTCGAAGCAGAATGGAGTTGCCTGGAGCGCTCGCAGCGCCCCCGCCAGCCACCGCCTCGGCCACGCGCTCCCAGTGGGTCTTTCATATTGCCGGAGACTGTACAGCTGTTAGTACCGCACACAGTACACACAGCCTCGAGCGTTTGAAACTAGACAATCACCAAACCATTCAGAATAACTATAGCCGGAACACCCGCCGCGACCTACCTTTTAATGACAAAGGCCAATAACGACGTGCTCATTGGAGTGATTGTTTTCCAACAAATGTTTATTGCAGTTGTAATGCAACAAAAGTTGATCGCCAAACGATAAACCCAACGTACCGGGATACAATTCGATGTTACAACACAACATCGCAATACAACAAGAAACCATCGGTGTTGAGACACAACCACCGGACCGAATACGATATCAATACGAAGTTACCGACGGCGAGAAACACAACATCAAACACGATATGTTCGAAGTTACCGGTGTTGGGACCGAAATCGAACACGATACGTGGCAATGTCGGTTCGCACGATAAAATAATGAGGGTGAATAGGTTTGACAGGTCACGTGCATGTAGTTGCTTCTTATGCGCACATTTATCGATATTGACCCACCTTTCTGGGTAATCCTACGTGGTACACAAAATCCACGACAACATGCGAGCACATTCCACCCACCACTTTTCGTCGCCTGTTTCGCGAGATTCACACACTGTACAAAAAACGACGTGAAAAATACGCGCATTTGCGCCATCAAACGATACGTTACAGCCTCGTTTTTCGAGAAGATAGTTTCCATCGCCAACCCGCGCGCGAGCGCGCAAGCTCGCGGTTTGGAAACAGTTTGAACTTCGAACTGTTCGAACTTCGAAGGGAGCGAGCCCGGCGAGCCCGCGATGCCAGCGAGTCGGCGTGCTGCCGAGCCAGCAGAGCGGCCGAGAGAGCTGAGAGAGCCGAGAAGCCGAGCACGCGCAGTGCGCAGTGCGCAGCGGGCGGGCGTCGGTTGCGCGACCCGGCTGACCCGGCGACCCGGCCAGCCGGCGCCGTCGCGCTGCCGGCGGGATTGGCGTTCGTCGCAGTCTGTGCTCGTGGGCATCGAGCGAAACCTACACACTTTCAATTGCTTCGAAAGGTACGTATACACGACTTTATTACTTGCAGCATTGAGTGCTTTGGTGTACGCGGATCAAAGTAAACACCGAAGGACAGAAAGGAGACGTGAAGTTTTTAAATCGCGGCCGTTTTGAACACATGTGTCCCCTGTTGAAAACCTCTAGCTGTGCTCTGTTGCAGGCGTCATTTCGACTGCGTGTGCTCCAATGTAACGTCAGTCACTGTTCACACTCGGCTAGCTTTGCCAGTTTGTTATCTCATGTGCGAAATAGACGTAGAAACCAGCGCCGTGTCTCTTTCGGATACTCAGCCTCCAGCCCCCTTCCTTCCGGCGTGCTTTCTGCCGCGACCGTTCGGCGCATTGGATTCGCGGGCGCGTCAGGCTCGTTCGAAGCTGGTTCGAAGAGGCGTTGTTTGAAGCTGACGAGTCGCCGAAGTGTTACCGGAGCTTCTCTTTAGGAAAGTCGCAAACGACGCTCGGCGGCTCGGCTCTGAGCTCGTACTTTTCTCCTCCCGGGTAGACCATGAGTGCTGATGAACGAATTTCAAAAACGCTAGCGAGTGACTTTGTGACGCCGCCCAACTGTGCTTCTATCAACGGCGCAAAGCAAATAATGTACAGAAAAAAACAACAAAAAAAACGCGTTTTTTATATTTTGTTGGCCATGTTTCACCTCAACGCAAAGTCAATCGCGGCTGAACGTCGGTTGACTCATTACTGTGCCTAGATTGTAACGGAACCTTTTTGGTGTGATCTTATTCTGATATCGTTATATCTCGCCTTTTCATCTTGGCTGCACATTTCTAGACTACATTATACACATTGCACTCCTTGTCGACGTGTCGCTGGTGCTTGAGACTAATTGGAAGTCACTGTTTGCTCACTCCTTGGTGCACATATTTTATGTTCAACATCAGTTATCTGAAGGAGGCTCCATGAAACCCTGGAATTTGTTTAGAGGTACCTCTACATACTGTATTAGAGTGCTGTTTTGTGTGTTGTAGGTTCGTACAAAACCAAATTGCACTTTGTAATATACCTTATGACTGTTAACTACAATTAAAGTTGCAATGAAGCATTGGCCACGGGGCGTAACTCGGGCAACGTGGCCGACAAATTCCTCGCATAATTTTCTCCGTGGGTCATTTTGGATGTTGACAAATTTTCTTGTGAATAATGAGTGTTATGCACATATGTTTCTTCTACTTTTCAGACAGGTACATCAGTTAGATAAACCCCAGCAAAGGCAGTAAGAGAGTCTCATAAGGTCACACCAAGGATAACGGCATTCTTGTCCGAGTCCTGGGTCTTCTCACCGAACTTCACTGAACATAATGGTACATTTCCTTCCCTTAACTTTCTGGGAGCCAAGGGTGAAAGACTAGGCAGAGGGCATGACAGGCGGTCGGCGGAGAAGTCACGAGCTGGCGCGAGACAGTGCGTGCTGAGCGAGGCTGGAGCTGGGCAGGAACTTCGGAGCCGGGCTGCCTGAACCCCGGAGCGGTCCACCAGCGAGGTTTGAAGTCCGGACCGGTAGAAACGGCGAGTGCTGGCCATCTAGCCTAGGCCATAACGATCCCGTGGTGATTCCACAGCGAGACTCGGGCAGTGATAGCCCGGGACAGCCAGTCTACGCAGCGCTGGCGAGGCAAGGACGATCCGCAGGCCTGTACACTGACTCCGACTGTGAGCTCTGATCGACGGGCGACAACAAGGGTCGGCGTGCCTGGACTGCCGGCTCCGAACGACGGGCAACCGTGAGGTACAGTCAACTTATTCGCTGTCTTCTCGTTGCTGTATGTCACTCCCTGGGTGACAGGCGGAGCGCATACCAATTGGGCGGTGATTATTAGTAGCTAAGCGAACTCCATAAAGAAATTAAGATTAAAATGGAAAATCCAACGTGGGGCTCGTTCGGTATGCCTCTGCTTCTAGTCGTCCCCAGGGAGTCTCACGGATTCGTTAAGCGGGTTGTTCACTAACGCTAACGATGCCCGTTGAGACAAATATGTTGGAATTTTGGCGACTTGTCTCACGGCAGAGCTCAGCAGGTGTCTCCTCGAATCGAGTACCTAAAGGGCAAGAAGAACGAGGTTGCAGACCCTTTTTCTCGGGTACCCCAGATTAGTGGTTGGCAAGAGACGGGGAGCGCGTTTAAGATGTAAGAAAGTTGTCTTCAAAGGCAGAGGAGAGTCACGGCATGTTCGCTGGAAGGCAGGATAACGAGTGGCGGGAGGGGAAACAGCCAGGACTCATTGCAGATTTAGCATTTAGGCTTGGGGTGATGCGGTAGGCAAGTAAGCGCTTGTCGAGGCCTGGAGTACAGATGGGTTTTTGTCAGTGGGTGTTGGAAAGATTGCAGAAATGGCAGTTGACACCGGGAACACTGGCAGACAAGATTGTCAGCGGGTGTCGGGTAAACTGGCGGAAATTGCGGTTGCCACCTGGAATGCTGGCAGGCGAGTTAATGAGCACTATTATTTGTAACTGCTGGGCCAAGACGGCTAGTTGCTTTGCGTCAGTCCAACAATCGACGAAGGGCGGAGTGACGACTCTCCCTTGAGGGGGGTCGTTCCAAGAAAGCTACGAACTGATTTATATGATTCTTTCTCGACTTCACTCTGGCCGGTCGTGGCAGTGACAGCAAGACTTTTAATAAGTTATGTCGCGTCACGACCTGGCCGGGGATGCGGCGGTAGACATTTAGGTGGCTTGTAGCTGTCCAGCTTGCCTTGAGGTGTGAACGGTTGAAGCAGGCTTGCTCGCTGGCTGAGCGTGAAGGGTGGAAGAGAGCCTAAGGCCCACTTCAGACGGGGCAATTTCCCCCAGCAACTTAACGTCGCAACACCAGCAACACGAGCCGCCTGCGTTCACACCCTGCAACCGAATTTCTATGACTTGCCATCATCTTGAATTTGGATTTTTCTTGCACTATATAGACGCACAACTACGTGCTAAAAACGTGTTTTTATATCTTTGAGTGGCGTTGAGAATACTCACTCATGTTTCTGAAAAAGTTTATTTCCAAAATGATTCATTTCAAACCAGGACCAAGTCTTCAGCTGTCATCCTCACCACCACAGGTGTGTCACATGAAAATATTGCGTCCCTGATTGGCTGCTGCCGCTTCAAACTTCTACGGTTTGTTAGAGTTGCTTGCCTGTTTTCAGCCGAACCTGATCTCAGAAATTCGTGCTGATCTGGGAAAACCTAGGGAACAACCCGCCAGCAACCTTAAAATTGCTAGAAACGTTGCCCCGTCTGAAGTGGTCCTTAGGGAACTGAAATCAAGGGCAGTGGAGCTCTGGGTTCAAACCCACCTGGAGACGTTTCTTTTCTTTTTGCCTTTTTTAGTATACTGTTAACGACTTCATTTTCGCGGACTCAAATTTTTGCGAATGGGGCCAAAGCTGAAAATTTGAAATTATTCGCGAGTTCTAATTTTCGCGAACCGAGCTTAGCTTCCGTAGTGTTCACATATTGCCCGAGTTGTTCGCGGGACGTATTTTTCGTGTTTGTAGGCGATTCGCGAAATTCGCGAAAATTAGTTCCTCGCGAAAATTTAGTCGTTTACAGTATATATATATATACATATATATATATTTATATTTATAAATAATACTTTTTTTTTAAGTTTTAACGTATAGACGCATAATTTACACACAATTCACATTCAGAAGTGCTTTTATTCACACACTGGCTCCCTAGTGCTTGCAATAGCTTCTTGCTGAGCTATTGCAAGCTCTGCAAGGGGAGGGACATCTTCCCACCCTTTGCAGGCTGTAAAGCTGTGGCTTGCACAGCTCAAGCAGGTCGAACCTCGCACACTGGCTCCATCATCAAGCATAGGGGCTGCATGAGTTGCGCCACACCGTAAGGCTATATACGGTCGGTTCACAGCACCTGGGACCATTCGTCGCTGTGCTCAGCTATGGTATGGTAGCATGGTCAGGGCATGAAGCAGGGGTACAACTTGGAAATGCTCATCATCACATTTGAAGCACATTTCTTTATTACTTTTGTGTCGAGTTGTCAGCATTTTAAGGGTGAGGAAGCAAGCAGCAGCGAGACCAAGAAAACAATTGAAAGCCGCTCTTCATGAGAAATTTTTACGAGCACTATTAAGCCGTGGAGTATTCTTAAAATGCTTCTAAAGTTGATTTAGCATATAAATTATGTGCTAGTGCCTCAAAAAAATTTAAATAAAATTAATAAGGATAAAAATATACACCAGGATGACTTAAACCAGAACTACACAGTCTGTAAATTTGAAATTTGACACCATAAACCACTTGGCCACCACCCAATTTTATTTTTAGGTCGTTTATCGAGGTATATGAATTTCGTTTGCAGCTGTCGGCTGCAAGAGAGATAGCCTTATTTTCATTTACTTTACTATTCCCATCAAATATGACAAGTGACCAAGAATAGAAACTCATTTGTCGGCCGAGGCACTGTACTTACATCAAGGCAAACTAGTCTGGCTTGGTAGGCTTATATTTTGTTTCATCACCCGTTTAGGATTCTGTTGTCACTCATCAAAAGAAAAAAAAAACCTGACTAAGTCTGACTTATTCTGGTTTGCAGGTACCCTTGGCAGTAAACCCTGCTAAGTGGGGCAAAATATATATTATACATTTTTTAGCAAATATGCATTGTTTTTAGCAAAATGAGCTACACTTTTTGACTAAGGTGAAACAGAACGACCGTCTCCACCTCGGTCTGTTTTCATCTCTCGCAGACACTATTTCCTGCTTTTTGTGGTTTGTATCAGACTTTTGTGTCTCTGTCCGAAGAAAGCATCTGTGTTAGACTCAGACTGGTTTCTTTAAAATATGTGCAGGTAATCTTCGCAGCAAATGGCTGCCAATCAGGAACACAAGTTTGTTCTCGGCCACGAAGAGCAAATATTTTCAAGGTGAGCTATTACCCGCCTGTATGAGTTTTGTGTTTCATTCCTCTTGGATGCCATTTCCTATGTGTTCTGGTCTTGCATTAGTATTTTGTTGTGTCTCTTCTGCAAAAACACCCAAGTTTGACTAAGACCGGGTCTTTCTTATACATGCAGGTCTTGGTGGCGAGCACCAGCCAATCAAGGCCAGAAGTTTGCTCTTTGCCGCTCATGGCAAATGTTTTCAAGGTGAGTGATTGATGCCTATCTGAGTTGTGTGTTTTATTCCTCACAGACACTCTATTTCCTGTCTTTATAGTGGTCTTGTGTCAGGCTTTTGCGTCTCTGTCTGGCCAAAGCATCTGTGTTTGACTAAGACTGGGTTTTTAGGATATGTGCAGGTATCCTTCGCAGCAAATGGCTGCCAATCAGGAACACGAGTTTCTTCTCGGCCACCAAGACCAAGTATTTTCAAGGCGAGCTATTGCCCGCCTATATCAGGGTGATTTCAGATAAGATCGACCAAAGGGTGGCTGGTCGACATTTTTAAATCAACTGATGTTTTTATATGACATTGTCTAGTGTCTGGTATAAACGAATCCACACTTAGTTTTGACCAGAAAAAATATTTGGAGACAAGAAAAATCGTAAGGCAGGGAGAGGTGGACAGTTGCAATAACGCGCACTGATGGAGGGGGCAAGTTTGAAAGTGAATAATTAAAACAATAAAATTAGGAGAATTTTAAAACTTTTTACAAACAAACTATGGGTAGAACTTGCTTGTAATATAAAGTAATAATATTTATTAAAAATTTATTTAGTTAATTTATTCTAAAAATTGCCAAACATGCCAGCTCGAACAACAAATGGCAAACTTTGGAAATCTGTATCTCATGAAATAATTTAATCATTATTACATAACTTGCAGAAATTATTTTACTAATATATGGCTATTATTGAAAAAATAAATAAGGTATCTGAGTGACACAATAGTTACAATATATTTAGGCAAACATGGGAAAAAAATCAAACAAAGAAACATTCCAATGCGAATAAAAAAAAAACACCACCTTCGATTTTTTAAAATTTGGGTACCCTGTTATACTCTATTTCGGCATTTATTTCTATTAAAAACATGTTGCATCATTGCACTGTGAAAGAAGAGACAACTCCCCAAAGTAGGGTCCTTTTTCAAAGCCTACACTTAGCAGTGTCCTATACAAGAAGTGACTCTGAGTTCCAGTTTCATGAAACTTGCACAAATCTTTTATATACATATATTCAGATGAGGTCATTGATAAAAAGAGCGATCGGTCACACAGTAAAAGGGAGGAGAAACTATATACAGCATTTTACATAAGCGTACAAAGTGGTATTATATTAGAGACTAATGATTTGAGAAAAGATGATGCAGTGTGAAGTTGTACCTTCCGGTATATTTTACATCTAGAGTAAAATAAATAACTTTACTTCCACACACAAAAACAAAGATATAATAGTAAGATATTTAGGTTGGCTGTGTATTTACGATTACAAACAATTTCAGGTGACGGATGCCATAGTGCCTAACTGGAGCAGCTTCGATGCTCTCGGTGTATGAATGTATCGTGGCAAGCCGATATAGTTTATCCTTCTCGAGGATAACATTTTGGGATTTTTTTATAGTGATCAGATAAAAATTATTAGTAACCACCAACAAAAACAGTAGGTTAAATACCCCGTGAAGAAAAATGTGATAAATAAGATGTCCCTGCATTCAAAATGAGCAGTCCTTGGGAAATCAAATTCGGCACTTTACGCTAAGGTTTTCCTCGCTGTACCCATTTAATAAAGTTGCTTCCAAGCAGATCCGACTGTCCGTGCTACATATACGTCACAGGTCCCTTCTGTTGATGACTTGCTGAGCCGCCACGCGTGCCAAGACTGAATGCCAGGGAAGGCGCGCACCGTCAGCCACTCTTCTTTTTTTTGTTCACGATACCGAACAACCTCATTTTCGTCCAGATATACAAGATGCACGCCTTTCAGTTTCTCTGATAGAACGCTCACCATTGTCCTGGCCGTCTGAATTGCGCTTACTGAACGTTCTCTCAGGTTGTTCAGCGTGGCCTGGTGCTTCACGAGTCCGCCAACTCCGTCACATGCATTTTTCCCATGTCCAGATGCAGAAAATAACCACTGGGCTTGTGGGCAATCGTCCTTTGCAAATTGGTGAAGCTGGTAGCGATTCTTGAAATGACTGGCGGCGCCGTCACTTACGTACGTCACGCACGAGTATACCGCAACGTTGTCTTCAACCCACTCCTTCACTTTTTCTAGAGCCAAGCAAGCGTGAGCGGCGTCGTGACACAGGTCCTCACTGATGATGGCAAAGCTGTTTGTAGATTTTCTTGTCGTCACTACACATGTAAATATCGAAACTTGTTTTTTTTTCCAATGATATGCTAGCACTTCGTCAGGAAGCACGATGGTCCAGTTTTCAGCAAAGTCAAAATGAAAGACAATGCTCCCGCGTTGCATGCACTGTTTTTCATCGTAGATTGCTTTACCTTGCGTTTGCCGGATATGGTTGTGAAGTACCCAACTTTCAACCGTCACTTGGATGACTTTTAGGAAAGTCTCAGGTTCCAATGTTTTTTTCACAAGGTCGCCGGACTCCCATGTTGCAAGCACAATCTCTTCATCCTCCGGGATATCAAGTTCCTGGAGTGTAAGAAACTGGCCTTTTGGGCAGTGATCACAGTCTCCATGAAGGCACAGTTCTGTTGCTGGGTCGCACAGAAATGCCGAGTTCATTTCACCAGTGTTGAATGTTGAGCCTGTAACGTTCTCTAGAGCTGCAATACAAAGATAATAATTGGCGCAGCGAACACAAACGCACACTTCCTGGTGTGGAATACGATGGACCCATCTAGGGCGCAACGAATAAAATTTCGTTAGCCCAACGCCGGAATCGGGATGCTTGTCTTTGTATATACGGAAGGCCTCTCGTACTGAGCGTGTCATGAAGCGCTTTGGCACGAACGTTTTCTCTCCGTTGAGCATGACAGAGATGACGTCCTTCTGGTTGGGACATTGGCGCGAACATTGTAGCTCGTCTTTCGTGAAGTACTCTAGGGCAGCAGACAGGTTCTCAGGGCTCACCTTGCACCTCGTGTAAGGATCCGGCTCATACCACACGCCATGCTTTTCCTTGAGTTTTCGGGATTTACTGATGAGGTACATTGAGGCCTGTGGAATCATCTTTTGAACCTCATTCTTCGTCAGTGTTGACGGCAGGAGTGTAAGCAGTTGACAACGTTCCCGGAGAGAGGTGGCGGTTTCAAAGGCCTGCCGAAAGTTGTCCACCCACTCAGTGCATGTGGAGCATGTTGGTTCGGACGACCCCGATGGTGCGTCCCTGTCGTACGCAATACGTAGCCTTGAGCGTATATTCTTGACAGCAACCTGCTCCAGTTCTCTCTGCTTTCTCTTGACATAGGCAGGCCTGTCCCGACTTCTTACGACGCTTGGTTGTCTCAGCGGCGACACATCTGTAGGTAGTATGCTGCGATTTAGATCTTCAATTGCATCTTCAGCTGGCACAAATATGTCAGGGCACTGCTCTGAGCTTCGCATCGAGATCTCCTTAGTGATGTGCATGAAGCAATGGTAGCACAGGTAGTCCGTCGCACTCACTTTGGTGGAACAGTCAGGCGGAAGAATTTGCTTCAACGAGTTTAGGTCCAACTCGCCAACACTTCGAAAATTCCGCTGCTTTGGTATAGTCTTTTTGTGGTTGCAAAAGTAATCTGCACAAAACACTCGTTCGGACCTCCAGGACGTCTTCATAATGTATACATAAATAATAGAAATTAAACCCCAACTGATGCCATATAATTGCCAAGTGAAAGAACTACTGGGTGCACAAGTGACAAGTCCGAGGCTGAGGAGCTCACTCACTGCAAACGTACATTTGAAAAGAGAGGTCACAACTGAGGCTGTCGGCAAAGCTTCATCCACGTCAAACGAAGAAAGAGGGAAAGTCTCCAGACAAAAAATTGTGGTCAGTGGCCTTCGAGAAAGACTTTCCGGAATCGCACTGTCGTCCCTCCACGCGCTGATATGAAAGCACCCGAGCTTCTACCACGTGGTTCATGACACAGCCTGAGCCATGTCGGCGACCGGTTCGCGAGGGGTTGGCGGTGGGGTTACGTTGATGGTCACTCGGATTAGCCCTTGCTGTACTGAGCTACCGCCTGCAGTGCCTTATCGCCGGCTGGTGTCAACAACGAGAACACACACACCCTGTCTACACCAAAACTACAAGCGTTCACCGCACACGCGTCGCCGCCGCTTTTAAGCTTTTGTGAAATTGCTTTCTTTTGCCGCGGAGAACCGCCTTATCTTAACTACGCGCCTGAAATCCTTCCAGGCGGGCGTACACAATATCAAGCGTTTCGAGAAATGCCCGTGGAGTAGAACTATGGGAAAATTCGGAGCCCGCGATGTCGATATCGTCGCCGTTGTGTTACTACGCCGTCGCGTACTGCAGTCCCCCGTTGGGGGAGGGGGGGGGGGCGGTCTTACTACGATAACATGGCGACAGCTTTTACACTCTATGTATTTACGCGAGGCTCGAGTATTTGGGGATAATGCTGCCGGTTGGTGTGCCCCTTTGTGCCTGATACTATCGCCCGTGACGTCAGCGAGTGAGATGGCGACAGGCATGACTGCTCAGTAAACAGGCGTCGGCGGCCATGTTTTGCTGGTTGAAGCGAACCCCCTTGTCCTTGACAGCGAGCGGGGAAATGCGAAAAAAAGATTGTATCGGCCGTTTGCCAGAACTAGCGACGAGTATCGTCTGCGGTTTCCGGCAACTATTTTGCCATAATCGTGAGCTTAGCGAGGAAATGATTTTTGCTAGCCACAGAACACTACCACGCAGAAAGGGAATGCTTGAACATGTTTTTGTTCTGGATATATATCAGGGATATATATGAGAGAGAGAGAGAGATAAAGGTAGAGCGGAAGAGGGAATAGCATATAGTGTCGCAGGAGAATAAAGTAAACAAAGTTCCTAGTGGTCGATGGCTGCATGATCTTTTCTCGGATCACTAGTCCGTAATATGATACCTCTTTGTACACAGTAGTTTCTCCTTAATTTAAGTGTGTGAACGATTTCTTTAGTTATCATTGGCCTCATCTGAATAAAAATATATAAAAGATGTGTGTTGGTTTCATGAAACTGGAACTCAGAGTCAGTTCTTGTATAAAACACTGCTAAGTGTAGGCTTTGAAAAAGAACCCTACTTTGGGGAGTTGTATCTTCTTTCTCAATAAAATGATGCAACATGCTTTTAATGGAAATAAATGCCGAAATAGAGTATAACAGGTTACCTAAATTTAAAAACAATCGAGGGTGGTGTTTTTTTTTTTATTCGCATCGGAATTTTTCTTTGTTTGATTTTTTTTCCCATGTTTGACTAAATATATCCTAACTATTGTATCACACAGATACCTTAGTTATTTTTTTAAATATTAGCTATACATTAGTAGAATAATATCTGCAAATTATATAATAATGATTAAATTATTTCATGAGATACAGACCTCCAAAATTTGCCATTTGTCGTTCGAGCAGGCATGTTTGTCAATTTTTAGAAAAATAAATAAAATTTAAATAAATATGATTACTTTATATTACAAGGAAGCTATACCCATAGTTTGCGCCTAAAACGTATTAGAGTTCTCCTAGTGTTATCGCTTTAGTTATTCACTCTCAAACGGGCCCCCTCCATCAGTGCGCGTTAATGCAACTGTCCACCACCTCATGCCTTACGATTTTTCGTGTCCCCAAGTATTTTTTCTAGTCAAAACTAAGTTTGGATTCGTTCATACCAGACACTAGACAATAACATATAAAAACATCACTTGATTTGAGAATGTCGACTAGCCATCCTTTGGTCGATCTTATCTGAAATCACCCATCAGCGATGTGATGGCAGCTCCAATTGCGCCAAATTGCGCCAAGGGGCTAACCCTGCTACATCCTGCTACATGTTGCCAAAATATGGGTAATCTGCGCCAAAGGGCCAATTTCGGTCGCCTTTCAAAACTGAAACTAAACTATGTACCGTAACTGAGCATGCATGAGCTAGGCGGCGCAAACGGCCGCCCGACACAAAATACCCTGCATCAATCGTCCATGGTTTTTTGCATAGTTTTTTCCGCCTTGCCGTCTCTCCTTTCATGTCTCGTCGTCTCGTAAGCGTAAGTCTCGTCTCGCTTTTTTTTCTTTTTAACGATAGTTGCCGGTGTGTGTGTGTGTGCTGCGACGCTAGCGTGCTGGGTACCAGCCATGACGTGACGCTGTGAAACGAAACTGTGTTTCGGCGCCGCGGGAGTTACTTTTTGAGCTGAAGCTCTCGCTCCTGAAATCAACGGCCGCAAAACGTTGGAGATATGGAGCTCCCTAAACTGAAACATAAGGATCGCCGCATGTTCATCAACATTCATGTTCTTGTTTAAAACGTACGCTGCTACAAAATCCCTCTCTAGCTCAAAGACTGCTGTGTCGAAGTATTGATTACCTAGGTCTCTCTTGGTGGGCTTTCTTTCGAGAGGGACCCCGGTACGTGAAAAATGTGTCGCGAAGAAAAGCTGAAGTGAGCTGAAGCAAAGAAGGGAATGTCTGCACGCTGAACCCACAGAGCGCGCTTGTTTGCCTCGAGTTCAGTCGTTGCATAAAGCGACCCTGACTCCCGATGTCTTGCATCAATGCGCTCAGGTTCTTTTTTTCTGTGTTTATCTCATACCTCACCTGCCGGCCTTGCAAGCACGCGGCGCTGGACTCTTTTTTGTCGCATGCTGGGCAGTTACATTTTGCATAGACCTTTGGCAACCAGTTGGCGGGAGAGCGGAGAGGCATGGTTTCGGTTTCGATCGAACAGCCGTTTCGCTCGCGCGACGAAGCACGTGACCTGCACGCCTGCAGGAGTTGCCCTCACGTGCATGTGAACCAACGATGCGAACATAATTGCACAACAGAGGCACCAGCCGGGACGCTTGCAATTCATTGTTTTACATTTAATTAGTTTTGACGAAAATCTGGCACGTCGGCAACCAGTAAAACGGTGGCAAGCAGTTTTTCGGGATTGCTTGGCAATGCCTAGAGCACTGTACACTTGTGGGATGTCGCAATATTTCTTTGGAGACATTGAAATTGGACATTCATTACTACCCTAAGCTAAAGCAAAGCTTGCTCCAGCCTTGCAGAATGTTTCGAAAAGCAAAAAGAAATGTGTCATGTCATTGGCATTTCCGTTACATCTTGAAAGACTCCCAGGTGGCCGAACTTCACCATAATTGGTTTATTTCGGCGAGCATGATTCTCTTCGCGTGTCCAGCATTTAAAACAAATATTTTTATTTTTATTAGAATATCTGCTTTAAAAGCTACTTTTGCTGCTCCAAAACACTGTTTTGGCTGCTCCAAAGGCCACTTTTTCTGCTCTAAAAAGGCTTAGGCCAATCACATCACTGCTATATGAGTTTCAGCATTTGTCAAGGAGCGCAAAAATCACAGCCCGGGGGTTGGCCATTGCAAAAATGTTGACTCAGAAGCGCATAGGGAGGAAGCTTTACAAAAGTATCCACCTGCCTCTACAAGTGAAGCCAAAACTAAGAATCTGGGTTCCATTTGAAAAAAAATATTGTCAGCCCGAATTAACTCAAGGCGGCACGGAGCAAACAAGCCATGGTACGAGTAGGCTTGGTTCAGGCTTTTGTAGGGGTGGTCGATGACTTGGTGTTTTGTAAAAAGTTATCTTTTTCTAAAAGTGTGGTGGTCGAATATTCGGGGATGGGCATTGAGTCAGGATCTTAAGGTAAAAATTTCATCCACATGCCGGGATTCATGTGCCTTGTCCCCCTAGCTAGGGGGACAAGGCCTTCAAAATTTTAAGTTCGCAAAAGGGGTGCGTCAGTATTGACGTCTCATTTTACGTCGGGCCTTTCATTTTAAAACTCCCTATGAATGACATGGCTAAAATTCGTTTGGGTGTACTTCCTCCCAGCAAGTATATGGTTCTGTCTCAAAAGGTCTAATCTGATGTTGACTGCACCTCAGGTCTCCACCGACGATTCATCAGGACGAGACTCAACCGGGACACTAGGGAGGAGCGGCTTAAGCAAAGGAGGCTACATCTACGACAGCTTCTTGCGGACAAGAAACAGAAATAGATAGATGGTGAGTGTTTCAATTGCTAAGCCTTTTGGCATGCACATTCTGTTTGTTATGATTGAAGATTCCTGCAGAGTTCAATTTCAACTATTGTTAAATACCGAGCATGCGCTCAGATCGCAAAGCGCCTACCCTCTGATTCGAAACGATCCGCAACTAATCAAAGGGCATACCAGAAACCCATCCACCTGTTTTAAGCAATGCTCAAAATATTAAAAGAGCACATCAAGCGCCAGGTGCTTTGGCGTCTTTGCCACAATGGCGCCAGTTGCAGAGCTGACAGACCTGTGACTGGCACAAGCCATGGCATGGCCTTTGGGAACCAGGGAATCGAGATTAAAGAAGTAGCGCAGAAATTGGAGGCGGGTGGTGAAGGTGAGCAGAGTTAATTAAAAACAAGGATGAAGGGGGTCCGTCGCATGAGGCATCTATGTCCCGTGCATGTAATTTGAATATGCTGTAGGCAGCTACTCGAAAAAAATTGTTACTTGTACGTAACTAATCAAAAATCTCTCTTGCAGTTTCCACGGCCCACAAGCCAGCAGGTGCCAGTTCGCTCTCGTTCAAAGGTGAGGATTCTAGATTTTCTAGATTGCTCTGAAGCAGCAATACTGAAGCCAAACATGCGGTACGGCATATTTAATTGACGGAACTTAGAACGACTGGGGACGCTTTCACTGAAGCTTGTTTTGCTGCAATACACGCGTGTATTGTAGCAAAACAAGCTTCAGTAAAGCGTCCCCAGTCGTTCTGAGCTCCGTCAATTAAATATGCCGTATCGCTTGTCTGTCTGGCTTCAGTGTTGCTGTAGGCGACAAAACATGTGCCCAGTTTTGTCACAAGAGGCATATTATGTCACGCACATGTAATTTTGATTTTATCTGGCTTAGTGTGCTGTAGGTGGCTGGTCAAAGAAATTGGTACTTGGACGCAGCTAATCGCAAATCTTTCTGACAGTTTCCAAGGCTTAAGAGCCAGCAGGTCCCAGTTTGCTTCTCCTCAGAGGTGAGAATTCCACATTCCCGAAGCAGGAATACTGAAGCCAGATGACCGGTACAGCATTTTTAATTGACAGAGCTCGGAAAGACTGGGGGCTCGTGCATTGAAGCTTATTTTTCTGTAATACACGCGAGCGACATTGACGTATGCCCAGTTACGTTGCAAGAGGTTATCTATGTCCTGCGCATGTAATTGTTTTAATCTTTTCGACTTAGTGTACTTTACGGGGCTACTCAATATAATTGCTACTTGAACGCAACTAATCGCAAGTCTCTATTCCAGTTTCCATGGCCCACAAGCAAGCAAGCACCAGTTTGTTTTTCCTCAAAGGTGAGCCTTCCAGATACTTTAGTAAGGTGCAAAGCAGGAACTGTGAAGCCAGACGAGCCGATAGGTTTATTTATTGACGGAGCTCAGAATGATCCGTGCCAGTGGAATGGAAGCTTATTTTTCCACAATCAAACGCAAACATAATTTTGAATCTATCCGGCTTAGTGAAGGATTGCTACTTGTTCCGAACTAATCACAATTTTTTTTTTTTTTGCAGTTTCTATATGGCTACAGCTAGCAGGTGCTGCTTTCATTAAAAGGTGAGGATTTCACATTCTGTTTTCAAACAGCAAGTTTTTGAATGATGGTCCTAAACAATGAACTTTCTTTTGGAGTAAATGCCAGATCCTCCAGTTCAGGAATATGTTAAATATATTTGGTATGGATAAGCCCAGTTTTTTGCTTCTTTATTCATAATTTGACAACAACAACACTTTTTATTTCATCACTCAGAAATGCACACAAGAAGAGACTGTGTTGCAAAGAAATGTCGTGCTGAACGTGATATTCCAACTCGCATATAGTTTTATTGTTAGCCGATATAATATATTGGATTCCAATATCCATAATACGCTGAGTATATTGGAATTGTAAACCCTTATTGGATCCCCTTACGACACATGGGGATCCAATAAGGGTTTATACGGTATTGGATTCCAATATTTTTAGCGTATTATGGATATTGGAATCCCATAACAAATCCTTGTGGTAATACAATACAATAAATGTAATGTTTTCAAATACACTGTCTATATTGTATTGCAATACAATAAAAAGATATTGTTTACCAATATCCATAATACGCTGTTTATATTGGGGTTCTCCAATAGGGAGGGCATGCATTCTTGGCAGGTTATACTGTGCAGTGTGATATGTGACCACACCTTATATCCGTTGGCCAGAACTGGCACTGACCCACAAAAAGGGGGTGCTGGGAGTTCTGGCTTATGAATAGGGTTCCATGTTTTGGGTGTTTTCAATTTGTGAGTTTTACCTGGCTCAGTGAGCAAAAACAGAGCCTTTATCAGAGGGTGCAGCCAAAAGCCGTAACCAAAAGTTGTGTCCAAATGCCGTGACCAATGCGACGCAATCCAAGGGAAAAGAAAATACAAGAAAAACAAACATCTGTGCTCACGTTATCATTTTCGTCACGTGACTTAATTATTAATCACGTGATCGAACAAAAAATAAACCTAGAAATAAATTATCCCCTGCCCGGTTTCGAACCTAGGCTCTCATGATCGCAAAACTAGTGTGCTATTCGTTGCGTCAACCTCGATCACATTGCTTGCATTGCGAAACAGTAAAAATACACTAGAAAACTGTTAAACTTGAATTACGCTCGTTAAATATAAAGAAATTATCCTTGTGGCTAGACGTAAACAACAAGGCGTTAACCAGTCAATATAACTCGGCCAAAGGTAATGCTCACGCATTCTCACATCATTAAAGAAAGCTGAGGTGCTCTCGTAGTTTTTTTTTTTTTTAAATGGGGGTGATTTTTTGGTGCTTATTTGTTCTCTCGAATTTTGAGTTTTTCGGTGTCTATTTTTGATATCGACCAAAACTCGGAGTTTAACTGTACTTATGTGGTGAAAGCAAATGCATATCTGCGGCGTTTCTAGGAGACGCAACATGATATGCACTATTCATTGCTAAATGGAGCACATAAAAACAATTTCCAAAAAAAAAGAGCAGCCTCGCAGACAGTTCAGTGCGGTCGGTGTTGTGGTTCAACAAAAGTACAGACGTTTATAAATGTTCCCTGCCGTGAAAAGTGCAATTTCTCTTCAAAGCAAGCTCAATTCGTGTTCTTTCAATTTTTGCAGATTTCAAGAAAAATCGTTTGAAGGTCATATCAGTGTATACTGAAAACACGGAACCCACTTATGATTGAATGATTGTAAAAAGCATACAGCATGCCATGGTATTATTATAATGGTGGTGGTTGAAAGTGTTGCAAAGAACCTGAATGTTTTACTTAAACCTATCAACTTGATCCCAAAGATGCCACTTTTCTAGTGATTCCTTGACCACCACTTTCAGATACAAGAGACACACCTTTGCAAATTGTGCAACTAGTCGCCCGAAGTACCTGAAGACTGGAGCCTGCATCATGTGTAATTTTACCTTGTCATTGTTGTACTGACATTTTCTATATGTGCAGTGTTGTCAAGTGCAAACAGTGAGCATGCTAGTTTATTAGAGTTCCATGGAACCTATCCCCCTCATGTAATGTATCTGCAACAATGATTTTGAGGCAAATGAAAATATTGTGATCTGCTGCAATGAAACTTGCTCAATACATACCTATGCCTGTGCTTCGGTCCCTGGCACAGAAAGAAGGCCTCATCAGACCGCGATCTTGATCGCTTCCGAGGTGACCGTTTTGTCTTGCTTGCTGGAGAGCTGAACACCGTTGGCACACTTCCTTGCCTGAGGTACGTCTTATTGTTCAGTTGGTAGAAACAGTTGTTCGCAAAGTGCAGTGAGCACAACTTGGACCATCTACTGAGCTTCCAGTCTCGGCAGGGTAGCTTCTCCATTCATGCCTTTAGGAGTTCCGGATCATTCAGAGGGAACCGGTGATGGTATAATGAAGCAATTGTGAAACCTCTTTTTTTTGCATGCAAAGATAATTGTACCAAGCCATCTGGTGAAAGACTGTTTTAGGCATATTTCAAGTGCATAAATAAACAAGAATGTGGTATCTTGCAGTCTGACCACCTGTTTGAGTCACTCTGAGGAACAGTAGGTTAAGGTATGTGCTTATTTACTAAAATCGCCCTGGCTTTCGCAAACTAGCAATAAGAATGCCATACTTTTGTAGGGAATCGCATTTCTTCCTGCGGATCAGGCATGAATTTAAGTGAAGTTTTGGCAGTGGGATCAGCTTACAAGCTGCTTTCCTTGTTGAGCACTATATATGTGCACGGGAAGGCGAGCCACGGATCTTCTAGCGCGCGAGGGGACGGAAGAGAAATGCACGCCACGTCAAACAGTCTCAACATGTTTGCATAGTCAGCAAAACGAACGGTGTGACCAGGTTGACTTCAAGAACTAAGAAACTTACCTATGATAAGAGATCCCCAAGTCCTGGCTGCCCCTGTTGGCACAACCAATATCGGCGCAGGTACTCGGCATGGTCTTGTTTTTAGGGTCGTTTGATTATTTTTCTCGGTTAGAAAAGCGGCGAAGCAAGGCGAGCCGTCGAAATCTGAACCGAAAAGACGCGAGCCAAAAGTCGTCTGCTATGTTTACGGACCGTAAATACAACGGTGATAAAATGGTTTAAACAGTTCAGATTATTTGTAAAAATCCATTTTTATCGCAGAAAACACACAATTCAAGGGTATTGCGGATTGTAAACGAAATTCAGAAGACGCGGAAGCGACGTCGTTCAGCGTCCTCGTTGAGCGTGCTTCAGCGCTACAAAAAATTTGAGCGCGCATAAAAATCGTCTGCTTTTTCTCCGTCCCATTTGCGCTCTCTGAATGTCATTTACAATCCGCAATACCCTTGAATTGTGTGTTTTCTGCGGTAAAAATGGATTTTTACAAATAATCTGAACGGTTTAAACCATTTGATCACTGTTGTATTTACGGTCCGTAAATATAGCAGACGACTTTTGGCGGGCGTCTTTTCGGTTCAGATTTTGACGGCTCGTCTTGCCTCGCCGCTTTTCTAACCGAGAAAAATAATCAAACGACCCTAAAAACAAGACCATGCCGAGTACCTGCGCCGATATTGGTTGTGCCAACAGGGGCAGCCAGGACTTGGGGATCTCGTATCATAGGTAAGTTTCTTAGTTCTTGAAGTCAACCTGGTCACACCGTTCGTTTTGCTGGCTATGCAAACATGTTGAGACTGTTTGAAGTGGCGTGCATTTCTGTTCCGTCCCCTCGCGCGCTAGAAGATCCGTGGCTCGCCTTCCCGTGCACATATATAGTGCTCAACAAGGAAAGCAGCTTGTAAGCTTATCCCACTGCCAAAACTTCACTTAGATTCATGCCTTCCGCAGGAGGAAATGCGATTCCCTACAAAAGTATGGCATTCTTATTGCTAGTTTCCGAGAGCCAGGGCGTTTTGAGTAAATAAGCACATACCTTGACCTACTGTTTCTCAGAGTGACTCAAAGTGGTGGTCAGTCTGCAAGATACCAGATTCTTGTTCATTTATGCACTTGGAATGTGCCTAAAACAGTCTTTCACCAGATAGCTTGGTACATTTCTCTGCATGCAAAAAAAGAGGTTTCATAATTGCTTCATTATACCATCACAGGTTTCCACTGAATGATCCGGAACTCCTAAAGGCATGGATGGAGAAGCTACCCTGCCGAGACTGGAAGCTCAGTAGATGGTCCAAGTTGTGCTCATTGCACTTTGCGGACAACTGTTTCTACCAACTGAACAATAAGACGTACCTCAGGCAAGGAAGTGTGCCAAAGGTGTTCAGCTCTCCAGCAAGCGAGACAAAACGGTCACCTCGGAAGCGATCAAGATCGCGGTCTGATGAAGCCTTCCTTCTGTGCCAGCGACCGAAGCACAGGCATAGGTATGAATAGAGCACGTTTCATTGCAGCAGATCACAATATTTTTATTTGCCTTAAAATCATTGTTGCAGATGCATTACATGAGGGGGATAGGTTCCATGGAACTCTAATAACCTAGCATGCTCACTGTTTGCACTTGACAACACTGCACATATAGAAAATGTCAGTACAACAATGACAAGGTAAAATTACACATGATGCAGGCTCCAGTCTTCAGGTACTTCGGGCGACTAGTTGCACAATTTGCAAAGGTGTGTCTCTTGTATCTGAAAGTGGTGGTCAACGAATCACTAGAAAAGTGGCATCCTTGGGATCAAGTTGATAGGTTTGAGTAATACATTCAGGTTCTTTGCAACACTTTCAACCACCACCATTATAATAATTCCACGCCATGCTGTATGCTTTTTACAATCATTCAATCATAAGTGGGTTCCGTGTTTTCAGTATACACTGATATGACCTCCAAACGATTTCTCTTGAAATCTGCAAAAACCGAAAGAACCCGAATTGAGTTTGCTTTGAAGAAATATTGCACTTCCCTATTGAAAAAGGCCAATATGAAGTCGGCTTATTGGAAATATTGTATTCCAATGAAGATGATGGAAACCAATAAAAAGTGAAAGCCGTTTACAAATCCCTGTAACGCCGAATTGGAGCGCAGCTCTTGAGGAGGAGGAGTGAAGGGTACTGAGGGGAGGGTAGACCCCTCCCCCTTCTCCTCCTCCTCCCCTCATTCTTTAATATGCTCCGGGGGGGGGGTCACGTGACCTCGGGGGGGGGGGGGGGTGTCACGTGACTTCGGGGAGGGGGTCACGTGACCTCGGGAAGGCGTGACCTGGGGGTCACCTCAAGGTCACGTGACCCCCAAGGTGACCCCCACGTGACCTTGGGGGTCACGTGACCTGGAGGGGACACGTGACCTCGGGGGGTCACGTGACCTGGGGGGTCACGTGGGGGTCACCTTGGGGTCACGTGACCTTGAGATGACCTTGGAAGTGGTCACGTGACCTTGGGGGTCACGGGACCTCGGGGGTCACGTGACCTTGGGGAGGAGACCACGTGACCTCGGGGTCACGTGACCTCAGAGGGGTCACGTGACTTGTGGGTCACGTGACCTTCAAAGGGTCACGTGGGGTCATCTTGGGGTCACGTGACCTTGAGATGACCTTGCAAAAGGGTCACGTGACCTTGGGGGTCACGTGATCCCAAGACCCCACGTGACCCCCAAGGTCACGTGACCTTAGGGGTCACGTGACCTTCAGGGGGTCACGTGGGGTCACGTGACCTTGAGATGACCTTGGGAGGGGTCACGTGACCTTGGGGGTCACGTGACCTTGGGATGACCTTGGTTACGCCGACGCCGACGGCGACGGCGACGCCAACGGCGACGCCGACGCCGCTCAAGCCGGGAACGGGCCCCTAAGAGCTGCGCTCTAAAAAACGTATTGTTATCCGATTAACCCAATAAGCACGATGGGAATTCATATCGGAGCACAATATCCCGATATAGTATCCGGTTATTGGTATACAACAGGATATTGGAGCACAATATCCCGATATAATACACGGTTATTGGAATAGAATACGACATCGCGTGCATATTGGTGACCGACGTGGACATACCGTACGGCCACACGATATACAAATATCGGTCGTCGATCATGGGACCAAAGAAAAATACACTATGACATCGCGCGCATAAATCTCAGAACGCGGATACCAAGTTACCAACATGAATTACGTTGGCATATCCACACGGCAATACGCGAGAAATATATTGGGTGTGGATACACACATAGTATAAACGTTCTGCGTTGCGAACACATTAACATTGATCGACAGTGCAAGTATGTACAGCTGTTAGTACGGCACACAGTACACACAGCCTCGCGCGTTTGAAACTAGACAACCACCAAACAATTCAGAATAACTATAGCCGGACTACCCGCCGCGACCTACCTTTTAATGACAAAGCCCAATAACGACGAGCTCATTGGAGTGATTGTTTGCCAACAAATGTTTATTGCAGTTGTAATGCAACAAAAGTTGATCGCCAAACGATAAACCAAACGTACCGGGATACAATTCGATGTTGCAACACAACATCGCAATACAACAAGAAACCATCGGTGTTGAGACACAACCACCAGACCGAATACGATATCAATACGAAGTTACCGACGGCGAGAAACACAACATCAAGCACGATATGTTCGAAGTTACCGGTGTTGGGACCGAAATCGAACACGATACGTGGCAATGTCGGTTCGCACGATAAAATAATGAGGGTGAATAGGTTTGACAGGTCACGTGCATGTAGTTGCTTCTTACGCGCACATTTATAGATATTGACCTACCTTTCTGGGTAATCCTACGTGGTACACAAAATCCCCGACGACATGCGAGCACATTTCACCCACCACTTTTCGACGCCTGTTTCGCGAGATTCCCACACTCTACAAAAAACGACGAGAAAAATACGTGCATTTGCGCCATCAAACGATACGTTACAGCCTCGTTTTTCGAGAAAATAGTTTCCATCGCCAACCCGCGCGCGCGCGCGCAAGCCTGCGCTTTGGAAGCAGTTTGAACTTCGAACTGTTCGAATTTCGAAGGGAGCGAGCCTGGCGAGCCCGCGATGCCCTCGAGTCGGCGTGCTGCCGAGCCAGCAGAGCGGCCGAGAGAGCTGAGAGAGCCGAGAAGCCGATCATGCGCAGTGCGCAGCGGGTCGGCGTCGGTTGCGCGACCCGGCTGACCCGGCGACCCGGCCAACCCGGCCAGCCGGCGGCGTCGCGCTGCCGGCGGGATTGGCGTTCGTCGCACTCTGTGCTCGTGGGCATCGAGCGAAACCTACACACTTTCAATTGCTTCGAAAGGTACGTATACACGACTTTATTACTTGCAGCATTTAGTGCTTTGGTGTACGCGGATCAAAGTAAACACCGAAGGACAGAAAGGAGACGTGAAGTTTTTAAATCGCGGCCTTTTTGAACGCATGTGTCCCCTGTTGAAAACCTCTAGCTGTGCTCTGTTGCAGGCGTCATTTCGACTGCGTGTGCTCCAATGTAACGTCAGTCACTGTTCACACTCGGCTAGCTTTGCCAGTTTGTTATCTCATGTGCGAAATAGACGTAGAAACCAGCGCCGCGTCTCTTTCGGATACTCAGCCTCCAGCCCCCTTCCTTCCGGCGTGCTTTCTGCCGCGACCGTTCGGCGCATTACATTCGCGGGCGAGTCAGGCTCGTTCGAAGCTGGTTCGAAGAGGCGTTGTTTGAAGCTGACGAGTCGCTGAAGTGTTACCGGAGCTTCTGTTTAGGAAAGTCGCAATCGACGCTTGGCGGCTCGGCTCTGAGCTCGTACTTTTCTCCTCCCGGGTAGACCATGAGTGCCGATGAACGAATTTCAAAAACGCTAGCGAGTGACTTTGTGACGCCGCCCAACTGTGGTTCTATCAACGGTGCAAAGCAAATAATGTACAGAAAAAAAAAAAAACAAAAAAAAAACGCGTTTTTTATATTTTGTGGGCCATGTTTCACCTCAACGCAAAGTGAATCGCGGCTGAATGTCGGTTGACTCATTACTGTGCCTAGATTGTAACGGAACCTTTTTGGTGTGATCTTATTCTGATATCGTTATATCTCGCCTTTTCATCTTGGCTGCACATTTCTAGACGACGATCTACACATTGCACTCCTTGTCGACATGTCGCTGGTGCTTGAGACTAATTGGAAGTCACTGTTTGCTCACTCCTTGGTGCACATATTTTATGTTCAACATCAGTTATCTGAAGGAGGCTCCATGAAACCCTGGAATTTGTTTAGAGGTACCTCTACATACTGTATTAGAGTGTTGTTTTGTGTGTTATAGGTTCGTACAAAACCAAATTGCACTTTGTAATATACCTTATGACTGTTTACTACAATTAAAGTTGCAATGAAGCATTGGCCCCGAGGGGTAACTCGGCCAACGTGGCCGACAAATTGCTCGTATAATTTTCTTCGAGGGTCATTCTGGATGTTGACAAATTTTCTTGTGAATAATGAGTGTTATGCACATATGTTTCTTCTACTTTTCAGACAGGTACATCAGTTAGATAAACCCCAGCAAAGGCAGCAAGAGAGTCTCATAGGGTCACACCAAGGATAACGGCATTCTTGTCCGAGTCCTGGGTCTTCTCACCGAACTTCACTGAACATAATGGTACATTTCCTTTCCTTAACTTTCTGGGAGCCAAGGGTGAAAGACTAGGCAGAGAGCATGACAGGCGGTCGGCGGAGAAGTCACGAGCTGGCGCGAGACACTGCGTGCTGAGCGAGGCTGGAGCTGGGCAGGAACATCGGAGCCGGGCTGCCTGGCCTGGCCCATGCCGAACCCCGGAGCGGTCCACCAGCGAGGTTTGAAGTCCGGACCGGTAGAAACGGCGAGTCCTGGCCATCTAGCCTAGGCCATGACGATCCCGGGGTGATTCCACAGCGAGACTCGGGCAGTGATAGCCCCGGACAGCCAGTCTACGCAGCGCTGGCGTGGCAAGGACGATCCGCAGGCCTGTACACTGACTCCGACTGTGAGCTCTGATCGACGGGCGAACACAAGGGTCGGCGTGCCTGGACTGCCGGCTCCGAACGACGGGCAACGATGAGGTACAGTCAACTTATTCGCTGTCTTCTCGTTGCTGTATGTCACTCCCTGGGTGACAGGCGGAGCGCATACCAATTGGGCGGTGATTATTAGTAGCTAAGCGAACTCCATAAAGAAACCAACATTAAAATGGAAAATCCAACGTGGGGCTCGTTTGGTATGCCTCTGGTTCTAGTCGTCCCCAGGGAGTCTCACGGATTCGTTAAGCGGGTTGTTCACTAACGCTAACGATACCCGTACAGACAAATATGTTGGAATTTTGGCGACTTGTCTCACGGCAGAGCTCAGCAGGTGTCTCCTCGAATCGAGTACCTAAAGGGCTCGAAGAACGAGGTTGCAGACCCGCTTTCTCGGGTACCCCAGATTAGTGGTCGGCAAGAGACGGGGAGCGCGTTTAAGATGTAAGAAAGTTGTCTTCAGAGGCAGAGGAGAGTCACGGCATGTTCGCTGGAAGGCAGGATAACGAGTGTCAGGAGGGGAAACAGCCAGGACTCATTGCAGATTTAGGATTTAGGCTTGGGGTGATGCGGTAGGCAAGTAAGCGCTTGTCGAGGCCTGGATGACAGATGGGTTTTTGTCAGTGGTTGTTGGAAAGATTGCAGAAATGGCAGTTGACACCGAGAACACTGGCAGACAAGATTGTTAGCGGGTGTCGGGTAAACTGGCGGAAATCGCGGTTGGCACCTGGAATGCTGGCAGGCGAGTTAATGAGCACTATTATTTGTAACTGCTGTTCCAAGACGGCTAGTTGCTTTGCGTCAGTCCAACAATCGACGAAAGGCGGAGGGACGACTCTCCCTTGAGGGGGGTCGTTCCAAGAAAGCTACGAACTGATTTATATGATTATTTCTCGACTTCACTCTGGCCGGTCGTGGCAGTGACAGCAAGACTTTTAGTAAGTTATGTCGCGTCACGACCTGGCCGGGGATGCGGCGGTAGACATTTAGGTGGCTTGTAGCTGTCCAGCTTGCCTTGAGGAGTGAACGGTTGAAGCAGGCTTGCTCGCTGAGCGTGAAGGGTGGAAGAGAGCCTAAGGCCCACTTCAGACGGGGCAATTTCCCCCAGCAACTTAACGTCGCAACACCAGCAACACGGGCCGCCTGCGTTCACACGCTGCAACCGAATTGCTATGACTTGGCATCATCATGAATTTGGATTTTTCTTGCACTATATAGACGCACAACTACGTGCTAAAAACTTGTTTTCATATCTTTGAGTGGCGTTGAGAATACTCACTCATGTTTCTGAAAAAGTTTATTTCCAAAATGATCCATTTCAAACCAGGACCAAGACTTCAGCTGTCATCCTCACCACCACAGGGGTGTCACGTGAAAATATTGTGTCCCTGATTGGCTGCTGCCGCTTCAAACTTCTCCAGTTTGTTAGAGTTGCTTGTCTGTTTTAAGCCGAACCTGATCTCAGAAATTCGTGCTGATCTGGGAAAACCTAGGGAACAACCCGCCAGCAACCTCAAAATTGCTAGAAACGTTGCCCCGTCTGCAGTGGTCCTTAGGGAACCGAAATCAAGGGCAGTGGAGCTCTGGGTTTAAACCCACCTGGAGACGTTTCTTTTCTTTTTGCCTTTTTTTAGTATACTGTTAACGACTTCATTTTCGCGGGCTCAAATTTTTGCGAATCGGGTTAAAGCTGAAAATTTGAAATTATTCGCGGGTTCTAATTTTCGCGAACCGAGCTTAGCTTCTGTAGTGTTTACATATTGCCCGAGTTGTTCGCGGGACGTATTTTTCGAGTTTGTGGCCGATTCGCGAAATTCGCGAAAATTTAGTCGTTTACAGTATAGATATATTTATATATATATATATATATATATATATATATATGTATATATATATATACATATATATATTTATATTTATAAATAATACTTTTTTTAAGTTTTAACGTATAGACGCATAATTTACACACTAATTCACATTCAGAAGTGCTTTTATTCACACACTGGCTCCCTAGTGCTTGCAATAGCCTCTTGCTGAGCTATTGCAAGCTCTGCAAGGGGAGGGGCATCTTCCCACCCTTTGCCGGCTGTACAGCTGTGGCTTGCACAGCTCAAGCAGGTCGCACCTCGCACACTGGCTCCATCATCAAGCATAGGGGCTGCATGAGTTGGGCCACACCGTAAGGCTATATACGGTCCGGTCACAGCACCTGGGACCATTCGTCGCTGTGCTCATCTATGGTATGGTAGCATGGTCAGGGCATGAAGCAGGGGTACAACTTTGAAATGCTCATCTTCATCACATTTGAAGCACATTTTTTTGTTACTTTTGTGTCGAGTTGTCAGCATTTTAAGGGTGAGGAAGCAAGCAGCAGCGAGAGCAAGAAAAAAATTGAAAGCCGCTCTTCATGAGAAATTATTACGAGCACTATTAAGCCGTGGAGTATTCTTAAAACGCTTCTAAAGTTGAATTAGCATATAAATTATGTGCTAGTGCCTCAAAAATAAAAAAAATAAAAAAAATTTAGATAAAATTAATAAGGATAAAAATATACGCCAGGAGGACTTTAACCAGAACTACACACTCTGTAAATTTGAAATTTGACACCACAAAACACTTGGCCACCACCCAATTTTATTTTTAGGTCGTTTATCGAGGTATATGAATTTCGTTTGCAGCTGTCGGCTGCAAGAGAGATAGCCTTATTTTCATTTACTTTACTATTCCCATCAAATATGACAAGTGACCAAGAATAGAAACTCATTAATCGGCCGAGGCCCTGTACTTGCATCAAGGCAAACTGGTCTGGCTTGGTAGGCTTATATTTTGTTTCATCACCCGTTTAGGATTCTGTTGTCGCTCATCAAAAGAAAAAAAAACTAAGTCTGACTTATTCTGGTTTGCAGGTACCCTTGGCAGTAAACTCTGCTAAGTGGGGCAAAATATATATTATACATTTTTTAGCGAATATGCATTGTTTTAGCAAAATGAGCTACACTTTTTGACTAAGGTGAAACAGAACGAGCCTCTCCACCTCGGTCTGTTTTCATCTCTCGCAGACACTATTTCCTGCTTTTTCTGGTTTGTATCAGACTTTTGTGTCTCTGTCCGACCAAAGCATCTGTGTTAGACTCAGACTGGTTTCTTTAGGATATCTGCAGGTAATCTTTGCAGCAAATGGCTGCCAATCAGGAACACAAGTTTGTTCGCGGCCACCAAGAGCAAGTATTTTCAAGGTGAGCTATTACCCGCCTGTATGAGTTTTGTGTTTCATTCCTCTTGGATGCCATTTCCTATGTGTTCTGGTCTTGCATTAGTATTTTTTTGTGTTTCTTCTGCAAAAACACCCAAGTTTACTAAGACCGGGTCTTTCTTATACATGCAGGTCTTGGTGGCGAGCACCAGCCAATCAAGGCCAGAAGTTTGCTCTTCGCCGCTCATGGCAAATTTTTCCATGGTGAGTGATTGATGCCTATCTGAGTTGTGTGCTTTATTCCTCACAGACACTCTATTTCCGGTCTTTATAGTGGTCTTGTGTCAGGCTTTTGCGTCTCTGTCTGGCCAAAGCATCTGTGTTAGACTAAGACGGGGTTCTTTAGAATATGTGCAGGTATTCTTCGCAGCAAATGGCTGCCAATCAGGAACACGAGTTTGTTCTCGGCCACCAAGAGCAAGTATTTTCAAGGCGAGCTATTGCCCGCTATATGAGTGATGTGATGGCTGCGCCAATTACGCCAAACTGCGTCAAGGGGCTAACCCTGCTACATCCTGCTACATGTTGCCAAAATATGGGTAATCTGCGCCAAAGGGCCAATTTTGGTCGCCTTTCAAAACTGAAACTAAACTATGTACCGTAACTGAGCATGCATGAGCTAGGCGGCGCAAACGGCCGCCCGACACAAAATACTCTGCATCAATCGTCCATGGTTTTTTGCATGGTTTTTTCCGCCATGCCGTCTCTCCTTTCATGTCTCGTCGTCTCGTAAGCGTAAGTCTCGTGTCGCTTTTTTTTAACGATAGTTGCCGGCGTGTGTGTGTGTGCTGCGACGCTAGCGTGCTGGGTACCAGCCATGACGTGACGCTGTGAAACGAAACTATGTTTCGGCGCGGCGGGAGTTACTTTTTGAGCTGAAGCTCTCGCTCCTGAAATGAACGGCCGCAAGACGTTGGAGATATGGAGCTGCCTAAACTGAAACATAAAGACCGGCGCATGTTCATCAACATTCATGTTCTTGTTTAAAACATACGCTGCTACAAAATCCCTCTCTAGCTCAAAGACTGCTGTGTCGAAGTATTGATTACCTAGGTTTCTCTTGGTGGGCTTTCTTTCGAGAGGGACCCCGGTACGTGAAAAATGTGTCGCGAAGAAAAGTTGAAGTGAGCTGAAGCAAAGAAGGGTATGTCTGCACGCTGAACCCACAGAGCGCGCTAGTTTGTCTCGAGTTCAGTCGTTGCACAAAGCGACCCTGACTCGCGATGTCTTGCATCAATGCGCTCAGGTTCTTTTTTTCTGTGTTTATCTCATACCTCACCTGCCGGCCTTGCAAGCACGCGGCGCTGGACTCTTTTTTGTCGCATGCTGGGCAGTTACATTTTGCATAGACTTTTGGGAACCAGTTGGCAGCAGAGCGGAGAGGCATGGTTTCGGTTTCGATCGAACAGCCGTTTCGCTCGCGCGACGAAGCACGTGACCTGCACGCCTGCAGGAGTTGCCCTCACGTGCATGTGAACCAACGATGCGAACATAATTGCACAACAGAGGCACCAGCCGGGACGCTTGCAATTCATTGTTTTACATTTAATTAGTTTTGACGAAAATCTGGCACGTCGGCAACCAGTAAAACGGTGGCAAGCAGTTTTTCGGAATTGCTTGGCAATGCCTACAGCACTGTACACTTGTGGGATGTCGCAATATTTCTTTGGAGACATTGAAATTGGACATTCATTACTACCCTAAGCTAAAGCAAAGCTTGCTCCAGCCTTGCAGAATGTTTCGAAAAGCAAAAAGAAATGTGTCATGTCATTGGCATTTCAGTTACATCTTGAAAGACTCCCAGGTGGCCGAACTTCACCATAATTGGTTTATTTCGGCGAGCATGATTCTCTTCGCGTGTCCAGCATTTAAAACAAATATTTTTATTTTTATTAGAATATCTGCTTTAAAAGCTACTTTTGCTGCTCCAAAACACTGTTTTGGCTGCTCCAAAGGCCACTTTTTCTTCTCCAAAACGGCTTAGGCCAATCACATCACTGCTATATGAGTTTCAGCATTTGTCAAGGAGCGCAAAAATCACAGCCCGGGGGTTGGCCATTGCAAAAATGTTGACTCGGAAGCGCATAGGGAGGAAGCTTTACAAAAGTATCCACCTGCCTCTACAAGTGAAGCCAAAACTAAGAATCTGGGTTCCATTTGAAAAAAAAATTGTCAGCCCGAATTAACTCAAGGCGGCACGGAGCAAACAAGCCATGGTACGAGTAGGCTTGGTTCAGGCTTTTGTAGGGGTGGTCGATCACTTGGTGTTTTCTAAAAAGTTATCTTTTTCTAAAAGTGTGGTGGTCGAATATTCGGGGATGGGCATTGAGTCAGGATCTTAAGGTAAAAATTTCATCCACAAGCCGGGATTCATGTGCCTTGTCCCCCTAGCTAGGGGGACAAGGCCTTCAAAATTTTAAGTTCGCAAAAGGGGTGCGTCAGTATTGACGTCTCATTTTACGTCGGGCCTTTCATTTTAAAACTCCCTATGAATGACATGGCTAAAATTCGTTTGGGTGTGCTTCCTTCCAGCAAGTATATGGCTCTGTCTCAAAAGGTCCAATCTGATGTTGACTGCACCTCAGGTCTCCACCGACGATTCATCAGGACGAGACTCAACCGGGACACTAGGGAGGAGCGGCTTAAGCAAAGGAGGCTACATCTACGACAGCTTCTTGCGGACAAGAAACGGAAATAGATAGATGGTGAGTGTTTCAATTGCTAAGCCTTTTGGCATGCACATTCTGTTTGTTATGACTGAAGATTCCTGCAGAGTTCAATTTCAACTATTGTTAAATACGGAGCATGCGCTCAGATCGCAGAAGCGCCTACCCTCTGATTCGAAACGATCCGCAACTAATCAAAGGGCATACCAGACACCCATCCACCTGTTTTCAGCAATGCTCAAAATACTAAAAGAGCACATCAAGCGCCAGGTGCTTTGGCGTCTTTGCCACAATGGCGCCAGTTGCAGAGCTGACAGACCTGTGACTGGCACAAGCCATGGCATGGCCTTTGGGAACAAGGGAATCGAGATTAAAGAAGTAGCGCAGAAATTGGAGGCGGGTGGTGAAGGTGAGCAGAGTTAATGGAAAACAAGGAAGAAGGGGGTCCGTCGCATGAGGCATCTATGTCCCGTGCATGTAATTTGAATGTGCTGTAGGCAGCTACTCGAAAAAAATTGTGACTTGTACGTAACTAATCAAAAATCTCTCTTGCAGTTTCCAGGGCCCACAAGCCAGCAGGTGCCAGTTCGCTCTTGTTCAAAGGTGATGATTCCAGATCTTCTAGTTTGCTCTGAAGCAGCAATACTGAAGCCAAACAAGCGGTACGGCATATTTAAGTGACGGAACTTAGAACGACTGGGGACGCTTTCACTGAAGCTTGTTTTGCTGCAATACACGCGTGTATTGTAGCAAAACAAGCTTCAGTGAAAGCGTCCCCAGTCGTTCTGAGCTCCGTCAATTAAATGTGCCGTATCGCTTGTCTGCCTGGCTTCAGTGTTGCTGTAGGCGACAAAACATGTCCCCAGTTTTGTCACAAGAGGCATATTATGTCACGCACATGTAATTTTGATTTTATCTGGCTTAGTGTGCTGTAGGTGGCTGGTCACAGAAATTGGTACTTGGACGCAGCTAATCGCAAATCTTTCTGACAGTTTCCAAGGCTTAAGAGCCAGCAGGTCCCTGTTTGCTTCTCCTCAAAGGTGAGAATTCCAGATTCCCGAAGCAGGAATACTGAAGCCAGACGACCGGTACAGCATTTTTAATTGACAGAGCTCGGAACGACTGGGGGCTCGTGCATTGAAGCTTATTTTTCTGCAATACACGCGAGCGACATTGACGTATGCCCAGTTACGTTGCAAGAGGTTATCTATGTCCTGCGCATGTAATTGTTTTAATCTTTTCGAGTTAGTGTACTTTACGGGGCTACTCAATGTAATTGCTACTTGAACGCAACTAATCGCAAATCTCTCTTCAAGCAAGCACAAGTTTGTTTTTCCTCAAAGGTGAGCATTCCAGATACTTTAGTTAGGTGCAAAGCAGGAACTGTGAAGCCAGACGAGCCGATAGGTTTATTTAATTGACGGAGCTCAGAATGATCCGTGGCAGTGGAATGGAAGCTTATTTTTCCACAATCAAACGCAGACATAACTTTGAATCTCTCCTGCTTAGTGAAAGATTGCTACTTGTTGCGAACTAATCACACATTTTTATTTTGCAGTTTCTATATGGCTACAGCTAGCAGCTGCAGCTTTCATTAAAGGGTGAGGATTTCACATTCTGTTTTGAAACAGCAAGTTATTGAATGAGGGTCCTAAACAATTAACTTTCTTTGGCAGTAAATGCCAGATCCTCCAGTTCAGGAATATGTTAAATATATTTGGTATGGATAAGCCCAGTGTTTTGCTTCTTTATTCATAATTTGACAACAACAACACTTTTTATTTTATCACTCAGAACTACACACAAGAAGAGACTGCGTTGCAAAGAAATGTCGTGCTGAACGTGATATTAAAACTCGCATATAGTTTTATTGGTAGCCGATATGATATATTGGATTCCAATATCCATAATACGCTGAGTATATTGGAATCGGAAACGCTTATTGGATCCCCATACGGCACATGGGGATCCAATAAGGGTTCATACGGTATTAGATTCCAATATTTTCAGCGTATTATGGATATTGGAATCCCATAACAAATCCTTATTGTAATACAATACAATAAATGTAATGTTTTCCAATACACTGTCTATATTGTATTGCAATACAATAAAAAGATATTGTTTACCAATATCCATAATACGCTGTTTATATTGGGGTTTTCCAATAGGGTTTTCACGGCAGGGAACCTTTATAAACGTCTGTATTTTTGTTGAACCACAACACCGACCGCACCCAAGTAGCACACTTCCTGGGCTCAGGCTTGGGCAAGATTGGCGCTAGCTAGAGCCGACTTGGCTCAAGCCTGGCCTAAGCTTGCGCCAAAATGGCGCAAGCTTGGGCCGGGGAAATGTGCTGCTAGGGCACTGAACTGTCGCGAGCCTGCTCTTTTTCTTTGGAAATTGTTTTTATGTGCTCCATTTAGCAATGAATAGTGCATATCATGTTGCGTCTCCTAAAAACGCAGCAGATATGCATTTGCTTTTACCACATAAGTACCGTTAAACTCTGAGTTTTGGTCGATATCAAAAATAGACACCTAACAACTCAAAATTCGAGAGAACAAATAAGCACCCAAAAATCACCCCCATTTAAAAAAAAAATAAAACTACGAGAGCACCTCAGCTTTCTTTCATGATGTGAGAATGCGTGAGCATTACCTTTGGCCGAGTTATATTGACGTCAATGAGCAAGGTTGACGCAACGAATAGCACACTAGTTTTGCGATCATTAGAGCCTAGGTTCGAAACCGGGCAGGGGATAATTTATTTATAGGTTTATTTTTTGTTCGATCGCGTGATTAATAATTAAGTCACGTGACGAAAATGATAACGTGAGCACAGATGTTTGTTTTTCTTGTATTTTCTTTTCCCTTGGATTGCGTCGCATTGGTCACGGCATTTGGACACAACTGTTGGTTACGGCTTTTGACTGCACCCTTTGATCACGGCTCTTTTTTTACTCACTGAGCCAGGTAATACTCACAAATTAAAAACACCCAAAACATGGAACACTACCCTATTGGAAAACCCCAATATGAACAGCGTATTATGGATATTGGTAAACAATATATTTTTATTGTATTGCAATACAATATAGACAGTGTATTGGAAAACATTACATTTATTGTATTGTATTACAATAAGGATTTGTTATGGGATTCCAATATCTATAATACGCTGAAAATTTTGGAATCCAATACCATATAAACCCTTATTGGATCCCCATGGGACGTATGGGGATCCAATAAGGGTTTACGATTCCAATATAGTCAGCGTATTATGGATATTGGAATCCAATATATTATATTGGCTACCAATAAAACTACATACGAGTTGGAATATCACGTTCAGCGCAACATTTCTCTGCAACGCAGTCTCTTCTTGTGTGTTTTTCTGAGTGATAAATTAAAAAAAATGTTGCTGTTGTCAAATTGTGAATAAAGAAGCAAAACACTGGACTTATCCATTCCAAATATATTTAATATATTCCTGAACTGGAGGATCTGGCATTTACTGCAAAAGAAAGTCAATTGTTTAGGACTCTCATTCAAAAACTTGATGTTTGAAAACAGAATGTGAAATCCTCACCTTAATGAAAACAGCACCCGCTAGCTGTAGCCATATAGAAACTGCAAAATAAAAATGTGTGATTAGTTTGCGACAAGTAGCAATCCTTCACCAAGATTCAAAATTATGTCTGCGTTTTATTGTGGAAAAATAAGCTTCAATGCCACTGCGACAGGTCATTCTGAGCTCGGTCAATTAAGTATACGTATCCGCTCGTCTGGCTTCACTATTCCTGCTTCGCACCTAACTAGAGTATCTGGAATGCTCACCTTTGAGGAAAAACGAACTGGTGCTTGCTTGCTTGTAGGCTGTGGAAACTGGAAGAGAGATTTGCGGTTAGTTGCGTCCAAGTAGCAGTTGCTTTGAGTAGCCACGTAAAGTACACTAAGTCTGAAAGATTCAAAATTACATGCGCGGGACATAGATATCCTCTTGCGACGTAACTGGGCACGTGTCAATGTCGCCCGCTTGTATTACAGAAAAATAAGCTTCAATGCAGAAGCTCCCAGTCGTTGTGAGCTCCGTCAATTAAAAATGCTGTACCGGTCGTATGGCTTCAGTATTCCAGCTTCGGGAATCTGGAATTCTCACCTTTGAAGAAAAACAAACTGGGACCTGCTGGCTCTTATGCTGTGGAAACTGCCAGAAAGATTTGCGATTAGCTGCGTCCAAGTATCAATTTCTTTGACCAGCCACCTACAGCACACCAAGCCGGATAAATTCAAAATTACATGTGCGTGACATAATATGCCTCTTGTGACAAAACTGGGCACACGTTTTGTCGCCTACAGCAACACTGAAGCCAGACAGACAAGCGGTACGGCACCTTTAATTGACGGAGCTCAGAACGAGTAGGGACGCTTTCACTGAAGCTTGTTTTGCTGCAATACACACGGGTATTGCAGCAAAACAAGTTTCAGTGAAAGCCTCCCCAGTCGTTCTCTCAATTAAATATGCCGTACCGCTTGTCTGGCTTCAGTATTGCTGCTTCAGAGCAATCTAGAAAATCTAGAATCCTCACCTTTGCCCTTTGAACGAGAACGAACTGGCGCCGGCTGGCTTGTGGGCCATGGAAACTGCAAGAGAGATTTGCGATTAGTTACGTCCAAGTAACAATTTTTTTGGGTAGTCACCTACAGCACACTCAAAATTACACTCACGGGATACAGATGCCTCATGCGACGGAACTCCCTTCGTCCTTGTTTTCTGTTAACTCTGCTCACCTTCACCACTCGCCTCCTATTTCTGCGCTACTTCTTTAATCTCGATTCCCTGGTTCCCAAAGGCCATGCCATGGCTTGCGCCAGTCACGGATGTGACAGCTCTGCGACTGGCGCTATTGTGGCAAAGACGCCACAGCACCTGGCGCTTGATGTCCTCTTTCAATATTTTCAGCACGGCTCAAAACAGGTGGATGGGTGTCTGGTATGCCCTTTGCTTATTTGCGGATCGTTCCGAATCAGAGGGTAGGCGCTTCTGCGACCTGGGCGCATGCTCGGTATTTTACAATAGTTGAAACCGAACTCTGCAGGAATCTTGAAACATAACAAACATAATGTGCCCGCCAAAAGGCATAGCAAATGAAACACCCACCATCTATCTATTTTCGTTTCTTGTCCGCAAGAAGCTGTCGTATATGTAGCCTCCCTTGCTTAAGCCGCTCTTCCCTAGTGTCCCGGTTGGGTCTCGTCCTGATGAATCGTCGGTGGAGACCTGAGGAGCGGTCAACATCAGATTAGACCTTTTTGATACAGAACCATGTGCTTGCTGAGAGAAAGTACACCCAAACGAATCTCAGGCATGCCATTTATAGTGCGTTTTAAATTGAGACGCATGATGTAAAATGAGACGTCAATACTGACGCACCCCTTTTGCAAACCCAAAATTTTGAAGGCCTTGTCCCCCTCGCTAGTGGGACAAAGGCCTTCAAAATTTTGGATGAAATTTTTACCTTAACATCCCGACTTAATGCCCATCCCTGCATATTAAACCACCACACTTTTAGAAAAAATTTTTTTTTAGAAAAGATCGAGTCATCTACCATTCCCACAAACGCCTGAACCAAGCATACTCGTACCGAGGCTTGTTTGCTCCGTGCCACCTCCGAGTTGATTCGGGCTGACAATGTTTTTCTTTGTTTTTTTTTCAAATGGAACCCACATTCGTAGGTTTGGTTTGTCGTGTAGAAGCAGGTGATACTTTTATAAATCTTCCTCCCTATGCGCTTCCGAGTCAACATTTTTGCAATGGCCAACCCCCGGGCTTTGATTTTGCGCTCCTTGATGGATGCTGAAACTCATATAGGCGGGCAATAGCTCGCCTTGAAAATACTTGCTTTTGGTGGCCGAGAACAAACTCATGTTCCTGATTGGCAGCCACTTGCTGTCAAGAATCGCTGCACATATCCTAAAGATTAGTCTAACACATATGCTTTGGCCGGACAGAGACACAAAAGCCTGAAACAAGACCACTATACAGACAGGAAATAGAGTGTCTGCGAGGAATGAAACAAACAACTCAGATAGGCATCAATCACTCACCTTAAAAACACTTGCCATGCGCGGCAAAAAAAAAACAAAAAAACTTCTGGCCTTGATTGGCTGGTGCTTGCCACCAAGACTTGCATGTATAGGAAAGAACCAGGTCTTAGTGAAACTTGGGTGTTTTTGCAGAAAAGAGACAACAAAATACTAATGCAAGACCACTACACATAGGTTATGGCATTCAAGAGGAATGAAATACAAAACTCATATAGGCGGGCAATAGCTCACCTTGAAAATACTTGCTCTCGGTCGCCGAGAACAAATTCGTGTTCCTGATTGGAAGCCATTTGGTGCGAAGAATACCTGTAGAAATCCTAAAGAACCCAGTCTTAGTGCAACGCAGATGCTTTGGCCGGACAGAATACAAAAGTCTGATACAAACCGCAAAAAGCAGGAAATAGTGTCTGCGAGAGATGAAAAAAGACCCAAGTGGAGAGGCTCGTTTTGTTTCACGTTAGTCAAATAGTGTAGCTCATTTTGCTAAAACGATGCATATTTGCTAAAAAAAAGTATCTATATTTTGCCCCATTTAGCAGAGTTTACTGCCAAGGGTACCTGCACACCAGAATAAGTCGGAATTAGTGAGTCTTTTTTTATTATTTTGACGAGCGACAACAGAATCTTAAACAGGTGATGAAACAAAATATGAACCCAGCAAGACACGCTAGTTTGCCTTGATGCAAGCACAGTGCCTCGGCCAACCAAATGAGGTTCTATTCTTTATCACGTGTCATATTTGGTTGGAATAGTAAAGTAAATGAAAATAAGGCAATCTCTCTTGCAGCCGACAGCTGCAAACAAAATTCATATACCACGATGAACGACCTGGAAATAATGGCCAAGTGGTTTAAGGTGTCAAATTTCAAACTTACAGACTGTAGTTTTGGTTTAAGTCCTCCTGGTGTATATTTCTATCCTTGTAACTATATTTATATTTTTTTTGTATTTTTGAGGCACCAGTACTTAATTTATACGCTAATTCACCTTTAGAAGCGTTTTAATTACACTCCATGCCTTTGTAGTGCTGGTAATTGGTTCTTGGTGAAAGCGGTCTTAAATTTTTCTTTTCTTGCTGTCGCTGCTGCTTGCTTTCTCACCTTCAGAATGTTCACAACTCGACAAAAAGTAATGAAAAATGTGTTTAAAATGTCATGAAGATCAGCATTTCTAAACTGTACCCCTGCTTTATGCCCCGATCATGCCACCATACCATAGCTGAGTGCAGTGACAAATGGTCCCAGGTTTGTGACCCGACCGTATACGGGCTTACGGTGTGGCGCGACTCACGCAGCACCTATGCTTCGCGATGGAGCCGGTGAGCAAGGTGTGACACAATAGAGCTGTGCAAGCCACAGCTCTACAGACTGCAAAACGTGGGAAGATCCCTCTCCCTTTGCAGAGCGGGCATTGGCTCACCGAGAAGCTATTGCAAGCACTAGAAAGCCACAGAGTGTGAATAAAAGCACTCCTGAAAATGAATTAGTGTGTAAATTATGCATCTATATGTTAAAAATTTAAAAAAGTATATATGTATATATATATATGTATATATATATCTATTCAAATACTAAAAAAGGCAAAAAAGAAAAAAAAATGTTTCCACGTGGGCTTGCACCCAGAGCTCCACGGCCCTTGAATTCAGTTCCCTAAAGCCCGCTTCAGACGGAACAATTTCGCCCAGCAACTTCATGTCGCAACACCAGCAACACGGGCCGCCCGCGTTCACATGCAGCAACCGAATTGCTACGACTTGCCATTATCATCATGAAATTTTATTTTTCTTACAGTATTTAGACGCACAGTTATATCCTAAAAACATGTTTTTATATCTTTAAACTGCGCTGAGAATACTAACTCATCTTTTTGAAACAGTTTATTTTCAGAAATGATCCATTTCAAACCAGAACTAAGTCCTCAGTTCTCATCATCACGACCACAGGGGTGTCACGTTAAAATATTGCATTCCTGATTGGCTGCTCCCGCTTCAAACATCTCCGAGTAGTCAGGGTTGCTCGTCCGCTTCGAGCCGGACCCGAACTCAGCAATTCGTGTCGATCTAGGGAAAACTAGGGAACAACCCGCCAGCAGCCCCAAAATTGCTGGAATGGTTGCCCCGTCTGAAGCGATCCTATACTCTGTTTCATACATAGAGTGCAACGCAGTCAAAGCTAGCGCACCGGTTTGCATTGCTGACCGTGCCTATGCTCGCCCCATAAGATAGTGCGTCCCCTGCAAAAACATTTTAAAAAGTCAGAAAATGTGCCTCCTCGGGGCTAGTAACTGATAGTGGCGTTATGATTTCAACGGAGCACAAATGTTTTTTAAGAAAAAGTAAAAGATAATGTAAACCACCTTAAATTGTTTTCGTGTTCATCCGTGTGGCAGCCGCTGTGGGTTTTCGGGTTGTGTGGCACTGGCTGGTTTTGAGAAGATGGCGTCTTACGCAGCAAGCTCAAGTACCTCTCCTGCTCGGATGTTTTCGAAGATTCGTTGTGCGAAAATTTTGAAAGAGTGCAAGCAGATGATCGCCAATGTGTACGGGAGTTTAAGAACACATTCCCCGGAGAATTCGGTCGTGAAGTCCTGGAGACTGCCAGTAACGACACTGGAGTGTGCCCTGTACTGTCGCGAAGTGCAAGGCGCAGTGCCTATCTGGCAAGGTGGCGTCCCCGAAGCAAAGACCTCGCAGCGTGAAAGTTTCGAGCACGGGGACCGTCAAGCATGACGAGTTCACACAGAACGCCATTCGCCTGAAGTTGCATCGCAGGTGCTCCGAGAGGGAGATTCCTACCCTTGACAGCTATTTCAAAATAAACTGTACAGGCCACATCTATTGTCGATTAACGACTTATTATAAATTTTGGGACAAGGCCGCTATCAGGGCGATTCCTCATTCCACGCTGCACGAAAGAAAAATATAACTCGGTGCTGGAGGCAAATAACACTTGCAAAGCGGCAGACCAGATGGTAGAAATCTGGCCTCTCGTCGACCAATAAATAAAAATCAAGGAGGAGGAATTGAAATATGCACTTCGTCAATGCGCACAATCTTGCTCGAAAAGTATGTCTAAAAAAGGAAAAAAAAAAAAAACTTTGCGCGTAAAATGGGTTCGAACCACGGCCACCTAGATGTCAATATCGCCAGAGCAGCGCCTTCTACCACTCGTCCACCAAACGCGCGGAGCAACACTTCAGTACCTTTGACAGCGTTGCACGCGCAGTATGAAACAGGGTATAAGACGCCCTATTGTCTGGTACAGAGACCATTTATGAACGCTTGGATGTTTAAACGTTGTACTACACATTTTACAAAAAAAAAACACATTGGGTGTTTAAACGTTGTACTACCCTTTTTTCAATAGAAAAAGCAACAATAAAAAACAAAAAACATTTCAGAAGAAAAAGTTAAGGACAGCGAATGTACCATTATGTTCAGTGAAGTTTGGTGACAAGACTCGGGACTCGAGCAGGAATGCAGTTATCCTTGGTGTGGCCCCATGAGACTGTCTTGCTGCCTTTGCTGGGGTTTATCTAACTGAAGTACATGTACGAAAAGTAGAACACATGTGCATAACACTCATTATTCACAAGAAAATTTGTCAATGTCCAAAATGACCCATGAAGAAAATTATGCGAGGAATTTTCAGGCTGCGTTGGCCGAGTCACCTCTCGTGGCCAATGTTTCATAGCAACTTTAATTGTAGTGAACAGTTCTAGGGTATATTACAAACAAAGTGCAATTTGGTTTTGTAGAAAACTATAACACACAAAACGACACTTGAATACAGTATGTTGAGGTACCTCCAAACAAACTCTAGATTTTCATGGCGCCTCCTTCAGATACCTGATGTTGAACATGAAATATGTGCACCAAGGAGTGAGCAAACAGCGGCTTCAGATTTGTCTCTAACACCAGCGACCTGTCGACAAGGAGTGCAACGTGTAGAAGGTCGTCTAGAAGTGTGCCAAGATGAAAAAGCAAGATGTAACGATATCAGAATAAGATCACACCAACGAGGCACCATTGTGGTGAGACAATCTACGATGTAGAGACAGTAATCGGGAGTCAACCGACGTACGGCCGCGATTTTCTTTGCGGCGACTAAAATAAAACATGGCAAAAAAAAAATTGAAAATTAGAAAACGCGTTTTTTTTATTATTATTTTTTTATTTTTTTACACTATTCGTTGAGCGCAGATGGTAGCAGAGCAGTTGGGCGGCGTCACGAAAATCTGACGGACTCTCTAGCTTTTCTCAACTTCGTACGTCGCCAGTCGGCACCACAGATGAATGGTCGGCACTCTTAGTCTACCAGGGAAGAAAAAGTACGAGCTCAGAGCCCAGCGTCGATCGCCACTTTCGTAAAGAGAAGCTCCGGTAACACTTCGGCGACTCGTGAGCGTTAAACAACGCTTCTTCGAACGAGCCCACGAATCCAACACGTCGAACGGTTTGCGCCGGTAAGCACGCTGGGAGCCAGGGGACTGGAGGTTGAATATCCGAAAGAGACGAGGCGCTGGTTTCTACGTCTATTTCGCACATGAGATAACAAGATAGCGAAGCTTGCCGAGTGTAAACACTGACTGACGTTACATCAGAGTACACGCAGTCGAAATGACGTCTGCAACAGAGCACAGCCAGACGCTTTCAGCGGGGGACGCATGCGTTCAAATAAGCTGCGATTTCAAAACATCATGTCTCCCTTCTGTCCTTCAGTGTTCACTTTGATCTGTGTATAGCAAAGCACTCAATGCTGCAAGTAATAAAGTCGTCTATACGTACCTTTCGAAGCGATTGAAAGTGCGTTGGTTTCACTTGGAACCCACAAGCAAAGTGCGCGACGAACTTGACGAGCTGTCATCTGTCGGTCCCGCCATCGACGCCGTCTCGCCGGGTTTGCGCGGTCGCGGTCGCTGCACAATGGCGCAATCGCGCAATCTCGGCGGCTCGGCTAGACTTGGCTGGATCGGCGGATTCGGCCACTCGGCGGCTCGCTCAGCCGCTCGTCTGGCTCGATTGGCTACTCGCGGCTCGCTCGGCTCGCCTCCAAGGTATATGTACATGGGTAGCGAAGCTTCGGCCAAAAAGCGGTTCAAAACAAATCGCCAGCGACATCGACCTCGAGGGTCACGTGAGGGATGCGATTGAAGCGCGACTAGGAGAGGTGGGGACAAGCATTATTAAAATTAATTAGTTTGTGACTAGAAGTATAATCATTGGTATTTTTAAACAAGCTAAATATAATTATTAGATAATATCAATCATATTTAACGTGCTACAAAATTCAAAACTGTCTTTGTTTTTGGTAATACTATGCATACTTCTTATTAGCGTCCTCTGTACGCCACTAGCAAAAAGGCCGACTAGCAATAGCGATATTTGCAGTTTCTTGTAGACCTCGTGGCGCGCGGAATGGCAGTCTGCTGACGTCCGTCTGCTTGCTTGTGTTTGGGCGTCCACGTGCTCTTCGCTTTTAATTCTTTTAGTGACAGTTAACAACGTTTCGGGAGTTTTGTTGTTTGCTCGGGCGTGATTAGCCCAGTTACCTGCGCGGGAACTCGGCTGTCGTGCGCTTGGATCTTGGACGCTACTGCGCCCAAGGGGCTTAACGTCTTTTGCGACGATGAGCACAGCGCGATACGTAAAGAAACGGTGCTCCGTGGAAATGTGTGAAAGCAACATCCGCACGGCTGGCATCTCGCTGCACCGGTTTCCTCTCGTCTCTCGAAGGTGAGACTTCGCTACTGTCAGTGACATGCCTGCTGTGTGACGTATATGCCCCTTGTTCGGTCTCCTCTTAACTCTTGTTAGTTTTACCTAAAACTATTAGGGTTGTCTGGATGTGCACAAGAAACTATACCTGAAGGCGTAATATGTTATACTAGGAATGCTTTAACTTCGAAATCACTCTGACTTCGCAGCGTTATGTGCCGTCATTATAAAAGTGTCCATGATATTAAAATATACCTGTACCGGCCTGGCTCTGAGGAGCCTAGTGTCGTGATCATCGGCGTGTTATCAGTGGTACAACAGAGATATATAATAGGGCATCTGTGCGTAAGACTCGTGTTTTTACTCTTCATGATGTACACAGAGCGGTGATGTCATGCATTTGTTAAGGTCCTTGCACTGATTTGCTTTGGTTTGTAAACATTTTCGCTACATTTTCTTTTCGTAAGTATTCATGGCACCCTCATAGCACCATGCCTTATCTGCAGGCGCGAAGCCTGGGTTCGGTTCTGCAACAACCGAAGTCTACAGGGGAAGACTCCATGGCAGGTACGAGACAGGGTAGTTTGCTCCTTACATTTCGAGGAGTCAGCTCTCATGCGCCCTGGACACCTCCGTCACAATGCGTTGCCAGGTGTGCTTCCCACAAAAAGCAAAGCAGACCAATAAACCTTCCGTGCACTTTGTGACTAAGCATGGTTAACCCGCTCTTAGAAAATGGTTACCACATGGGGTTGAAATATTGCTTTTATTGGCTCATAACATTTTTATATTATTTGCAGGGACGACACATGGCGACATTTCCAGCAAAACCTCTCCAGGTTCAGCAGATTTGCATGGTGAGCTTTTTCACTGAAACTAACATAAAGTGGCAGTAACTGCCAGCACCACTGCATTACCTCATGGTCTTCATGACTTGAGCATTTTGCAAAAGAACTAGGCGAGATTAGCTGGGAAAAGCTGGTTGAACATGGACAGACCCTATTGAAAATTCTCATTTGTATGAGAAATTTCTGTGTCCAATAAACACATATGGATCATACAAGATATATAAGAACATATAAGAACCGTATAAGAACCATATAAGAACTACATAAGAACTATATAAGATATATGCGAACATACAAGCACCATATAAGAAACTAGTGGGAAGTTTCTTATAAGTTTCTTATGGGGTTCTTATATATCTTATATAATTCTTATATAGTTCTCATATAATTCTTATATAATTCTTATATGTTCTTATATATCTTGTATGATTCATATGTGTTTATTGGACACAAGAAATTTCTCATACAAATTATTTTTTTTTACTAGGGGAGGTACTGGTAGAAGTTCATTTCAGGCCCGTTTATAATGACAAGTTTTACTTGAGGTGACGTAATCAACGTCACAGAGCATCTTTCGACTTGCCGACACCCAGTCTTCCATAATAAAGCTGCCCATGAAAGAAAGTGATTTACATTTTGTGTTAAAATAGGCGAATTTACCATAAATTTGGAGAGGTGAGTGTGACACCCTCATTGAGCTACACGTGCTTCGGCAGTTCAGACTCACGGAGCTTCTGTAGTCACCCTGACGACCAGTCTTCCGAAATGAAACTTTCGTGGGAACAAGGTGATTTTCTTTGTCGTGTGTTAGAATAGACACATAGGAAGGAACTCCACTACTATTCCATGGCCAACTTCACGCTAAATTTGAAGAGAGGATTTTGCCAGCCTCATCGAGCTGCACATACTCCGGCCACCCAGACTGGTGGAGTTCCTGTAGTCACCCTGACGACCAGTCTTCTGAATTAAACCTGTAATAAAAGAAGGTGAATATACATTTTATGCATTCAAATAAGGGAATAAGGGTGGACTTCCTCTTCTCCTTTGCTAAGTTCACATTAAATTTGCAGAACGGATTTCTGTGGCTTCATTGGACCACACATACTCGTGCACCTTACTAGAGAACAGTCGACTAGGGGCCAATAATAAGTGGTGGCCGAATATTGCTTGTGCTATCTTTTTTATTCCCTTTTCTTTGTGAGCTTGCTTTCTCAAGTGGTAGAAACAGCGCAACTTGACGTAAAACAGGAAACAAGGAGTATACAGACAGGCGCAGTAAAAGTACACAGAGAGGCACTGTTTCTGCCAGCTTAAATGAACGACCAACTCGTCCAACTTTCCACTCTGTTGAACTTGCTTTCTTACTTGCAGTTTTTACAAAAGCTTTTCTTTCTTTCTTTTTTTTGCGGTTGATCACAGCTACGCTCTACGTCAAGATGCTGCTCCTGCTCAGGAGTCCAGCGGGGACGTGGCTGACATGGAGATTTTGGTTTCTTCACCGTCGCCTAGAGACTCTTTCTCTGGCTGTGCTGCTGGGCCTTCTCACAAATGTGAGTGCTTTCTATAATGCGAACTTTTTTTCTTTTGCAGTTTTTTTTTTTGTGAAGTTATAAAAGATCAGGCCGCAAAAATAAAAAGCCAAGGCTCGAAAAACACCAGGGGATACTAAACTTTATCTTGAGAGCAGATGACGCAAGGGGTCACATAACACCAGACCGACTAGCTGGCAGCTACAAATCGAAGTTTGTTCAAAGTTCACCACATTTTTGTTTCACGGTATTGTCATTGTCAAGCACACAACCCGAAGGAAAAATCCATCAATATAACCCTGCTTGGCAGTCAATGTTCTCTAGTGGACCGCTGACTGTGCCTGACTGTACGTCAAGCAAGTCTGATTGGCCAACAAGTTACTCTGACCGACAGTCAAACTCCAGTCAGACCCCACTTGTCGGCTTTCTGATGGTTTCCTGGTGGCAGTCGGCCGCCGCGAAATGCCATCAGGATGTCTTGGTGGCGATTCTGATTGTACATCGATTGGCTCTGACTGTACGTCAAAACGTTTTGACGTGCAGACAGACGTACGGTCAAAGGACGTAAAGTTCGTTCGGATACCACTATTTCGTCAAATCTATGAATACGAAAAGTAATCTATGCACGAGAAAACGATTTTGGGACGTGAGCCCATAAAACCGCTGACGTTAGAGATATGACACGCAACCGACCGACAACCTTGATCAGAAGCCCGCCGAAGCGCCGAACACGACACTTCGCACTTCACTTCGCCACAGAGGCTTCGCCGAGCTCTCATGAACGATCGCTCTCGACTCGTTTTGTTTGCCCGCTTGCTCCAACCTGTCGATCCTGCCCGGGCTCTTCTACAATGTCTTATGTTTTAGAAGAATTTCTACTCGACAAGACCCAGCCTGTTGTGAGTTCCGACGATGTAAGGGACTTAAGCGGTGTAGTTGAAGACGACAGGGTCTACCAGGTCTACTGGGCCGGTGATGCGCGAACAAAAGGATCGTTCTACGACGCGAAAGTACTCTACGTGGCAGGTGAGTAAAACTGAAGTACGGCGAGTCATGTACGAGTGCTTTGCATAACATGCTAACATGCTGACGGCTTAACCGCATTTGCAGCCAAAGCATTTCGTATAAAACGGATAGTCAAATCGAGTTTCTCTAAGGGTGGCGTAGCATAGCGGTTATGGTGTCCGATTTGTACGCATGTGGTCGCGGGTTCAATGCGCGGTGGTGCTGCTTTTTTTTTTTTTTTTTTCTCGGGCATTTTTTTTTTGTCGAGGCATTTGGCGATATTTATGAGTGCGTATAGCTTTACTCTTATATAAATGCTGCCTTTGTTGATGAAATTCCCTTGGCAGTGGCAGTCAGACGTCATCTGATGGACCATCAGATGACGTCTGATGGTCCATCACGTTCCACCAAGGCTGCCCTATTGGAAAACCCCAATATAAACAGCGTATTATGGATATTGGTAAAGAATATCTTTTTATTGTATTGCAATACAATATAGAGTGTGTATCAGAAAACATTACATTTATTGTATTGTATTACAATAAGGATTTGTTATGGGATTCCAATATCCATAATACGCTGAAAATATTGGAATCCAATACCGTATAAACCCTTATTGGATCCCCATGTGTCGTATGGGGATCCAATAGGAGTTTATGATACCAATATACTCAGCGTATTATGGATATTGGAATCCAATATATTGTATCGGCTACCAATAAAACTATAAACGATTTGGAATATCACGTTCAGCGCAACATTTCTCTGCAACGCAGTCTCTTCTTGTGTGTATTTCTGAGTGATAAATTTTAAAAAAATGTTGCTGTTGTGAAATTGTGAATAAAGAAGAAAAACACTGGACTTATCCATACCAAATATATTTAACATATTCCTGAACTGGAGGATCTGGCATTTACTGCGAAAGAAAGTTAAGTGTTTAGGACTCTCATTCAAAAACTTGATGTTTGAAAACAGAATGTGAAATCCTCGCCTTAATGGAAACAGCACCTGCTAGCTGTAGTTATATAGAAACTGCAAAATAAAAATTTGTGATTAGTTCGCGACAAGTAGCAATCCTTCACCAAGCGGGTAGATTCAAAATTACGTCTGAGTTTGATTGTGGAAAAATAAGCTTCAATGCCACTGCCACAGGTCATTCTGAGCTCGGTCAATTAAATATACGTATCCGCTCGTCTGGCTTCACTATTCCTGCTTCGCACCTAACTAGAGTATCTGGAATGCTCACCTTTGAGGAAAAACGAACTGGTGCTTGCTTGCTTGTAGGCGTTGGAAACTGGAAGGGAGATTTGCGATTAGTTGCGTCCAAGTAGCAGTTACTTTGAGTAGCCACGTAAAGTACACTAAGTCGGAAAGATTCAAAATTAAATGCGCGGGACATAGATATCCTCTTGCGACGTAACTGGGCACGTGTCAATGTCGCCCGCTTGTATTACAGAAAACTAAGCTTCAATGCAGGACCTCCCAGTCGTTCTGAGCTCCGTCAATTAAAAATTCTGTACCGGTCGTATGGCTTCAGCATTCCTGCTTCGGGAATCTGGAATTCTCACCTTTGAAGAAAAGCAAACTGGGACCTGCTGGCTCTTAGGCTGTAGAAACTGCCAGAAAGATTTGCGATTAGCTGCGTCCAAGTATCAATTTATTTGACCAGCCACCTACAGCACACTAAGCCGGATAAATTCAAAATTACATCTGCGTGACATAATATGCCTCTTGTGACAAAACTGGGCACACGTTTTGTCGCCTACAGCAACGCTGAAGCCAGACAGACAAGCGATACGGCACCTTTAATTGACGGAGCTCAGAACGAGTAGGGACGCTTTCACTGAAGCTTGTTTTGCGGCAATACCCACGTGTATTGCAGCAAAACAAGCTTTAGTGAAAGCGTCCCCAGTCGTTCTGTCAATTAAATATGCCGTACCGCTTGTCTGGCTTCAGTATTGCTGCTTCAGAGCAATCTAGAAAATCTAGAATCCTCACCTTTGAACGAGAACGAACTGGCGCCGGCTGGCTTGTGGGCCATGGAAACTGCAAGAGAGGTTTGCGATTAGTTACGTCCAAGTAACAATTTGTTCGGGTAGCCACCTACAGCACACTCAAAATTACATGCACGGGACACAGATGCCTCTTGCGACGGAACTCCCTTCGTCCTTGTTTTCTGTTAACTCTGCTCACCTTCACCACTCGCCTCCAATTTCTGCGCTACTCCTTTAATCTTGATTCCCTGGTTCCCAAAGGCCATGCCATGGCTTGCGCCAGTCACAGATCTGTCAGCTCTGCGACTGGCGCTATTGTGGCAAAGACGCCGCAGCACCTGGCGTGCTCTTGTGCTCTTTCAATATTTTGAGCACCGCTCAAAACAGGTGGATCGGTGTCTGGTATGCCCTTTGCTTATTTGCGGATCGTTCCGAATCAGAGGGTAGGCGCTTCTGCGACCTGGGCGCATGCTCGGTATTTTACAATAGTTGAAACCGAACTCTGCAGGAATCTTGAAACATAACAAACATAATGTGCACGCCAAAAGGCATAGCAAATGAAACACCCACCATCTATCTATTTTCGTTTCTTGTCCGCAAGAAGCTGTCGTATATGTTGCCTCCCTTGCTTAAGCCGCTCCTCCCTAGTGTCCCGGTTGGGTTTCGTCCTGATGAATCGTCGGTGGAGACCTGAGGAGCGGTCAACATCAGATTAGACCTTTTTGAGACAGAACCATATACTTGCTGAGAGGAAGTACACCCAAACAAATCTCAGGCATGTCATTTATAGTGCGTTTTAAATTGAGACCAATGATGTAAAATGAGACGTCAATACTGACGCACCCCTTTTGCGAACCCAAAATTTTGAAGGCCTTGTCCCGCTCGCTAGGGGGACAAGGCACATGAATCCCGGCATGTGGATGAAATTTTTACCTTAACATCCCGACTCAATGCCCATCCCTGAATGTTCGACCACCACACTTTTAGGAAAAAAAATATTTTTTTTAGAAAACACCGAGTCATCTACCACCTTTACAAACGCCTGAACCAAGCATACTCGTACCGTGGCTTGTTTGCTCAGTGCCGCCCCCGAGTTAATTCGGGCCGACAATGTTTTGTTTTTTTTTTTCAAATGGAACCCACATTCTTAGTTTTGGTTTGTCTTGTAGAAGCAGGTGGATACTTTTATAAAGCTTCCTCCCTATGCGCTTCCGAGTCAACACTTTTGCAATGGCCAACCCCCGGGTTTTGATTTTGCGCCCCTTGATGAATGCTGAAACTCATATAGGCGGGCAATAGCTCGCCTTGAAAATACTTGCTTTTGGTGGCCGAGAACAAACTCGTGTTCCTGATTGACAGCCACTTGCTGCCAAGAATTGCTGCACATATCCTAAAGATTAGTCTAACACAGATGCTTTGGCCGGACAGAGACACAAAAGCCTGAAACAAGGCCACTATACAGACAGGTAGTGTCCGTGAGGAATGAAACAAACAACTCAGATAGGCATCAGTCACTCACCTTGAAAACACTTGCCATGCGCGGCAAAAAACAAACTTCTGGCCTTGATTGGCTGGTTCTTGCCACCAAGACCTGCATGTGTAAGAAAGAACCCGGTCTTAATTAAACTTGGGTGCTTTTGCAGAAGAGAGACAACAAAATACTAGTGCAAGACCACTAGACACAGGTTATGGCATTCAAGAGGAATGAAATACAAAACTCATATAGGCGGGCAATAGCTCACCTTGAAAATACTTGCCCTCGGTGGCCGAGAACAAACTCGTGTTCCTGATTGGAAGCCATTTACTGCGAAGAATACCTGTAGATATCCTAAAGAACCCAGTCTTAGTGTAACGCAGATGCTTTGGCCGGACAGAGTACAAAAGTCTGATACAAACCACAAAAAGCAGGAAATTGTGTCTGCGAGAGATGAAAAAAGACCCAAGGGGAGAGGCTCGTTCTGTTTCACGTTAGTCAAATAGTGTAGCTCATTTTGTTAAAACGATGCATATTTGCTAAAAAAAGTATCTATATTTTGCCCCATTTAGCAGAGTTTACTGCCAAGGGTACCTGCACACCAGAATAAGTCAGAATTAGTCAGTTTTTTTTTCTTCTTTTGATGAGCGACGACAGAATCCTAAACAGGTGATGAAACAAAATATGAACCCAGCAAGACAGGCTAGTTTGCCTTGATGCAAGCACAGTGCCTCGGCCAACCAAATGAGGTTTTATTCTTTATGAAAATAAGGCAACCTCTCTTCTAGCCGACAGCTGCAAACAAAATTCATATACCTCCATGAACGACCTGGAAATAAAGTTGGGTGGTGACCAAGTGGTTTAAGGTGTCAAATTTCAAACTTACAGAATGTAATTTTGGTTTAAGTCTTCCTGTTGTATATTTTTATCCTTATAACTATATTTACATTGTTTTTTTGTGTTTTTTTGAGGCATAAGTACTTAGTTTGTACGCTAATTCACCTTTAGAAGCCTTTTAATTACACTCCATGCCTTTCTAGTGCTCGTAATTGATTCTTGGTGAAAGCGGTCTTAAATTTTTCTTTTCTTGCTGTCGCTGCTGCTTGCTTTCTCTCCTTTAGAATGCTGACAACTCGACACAAAAGTAATAAAAAATGTGTTTAAAATGTCATGAAGATCAGCATTTCCAAGCTGTACCCCTGCTTCATGCCCCGACCATGCCACCCTACCATAGCTGAGTGCAGTGACAAATGGTCCCAGGTTTGTCACCCGACCGTTTTTTGGGCTTACGGTGTGGCGCGACTCATGAAGCAGCTAGGCTTTGCGATGGAGCCAGTGAGCGAGGTGTGACACACTAGAGCTGTGCAAGCCACAGCTTTACAGCCTGCAAAGCGTGGGAAGATCCCTCTCCCCTTGCAGAGCTGGCATTAGCTCACCGAGAAGCTATTGCAAGCACTAGAAAGCCACAGAGTGTGAATAAAAGCGCTTCTGAAAATGAATTAGTGTGTAAATTATGCATCTATATGTTAAAACTTAAAAAAAGTATATATGTATATATATATATATATTTAAATACTAAAAAAGGCAAAAAAGAAAAAAAAATGTTTCCAGGTGGGCTGGCACCCACAACTCCACGGCCCTCGAATTCAGTTCCCTAAAGCCCGCTTCAGACGGAACAATTTCGCCCAGCAACTTCATGTCGCAACACCAGCAACACGGGCCGCCCGCGTTCACATGCAGCAACCGAATTGCTACGACTTGCCATCATCATCATGAAATTTTATTTTTCTTACAGTATTTAGACGCACAGTTATATCCTAAAAACATGTTTTTATATCTTTAAATTGCGCTGAGAATACTAACTCATCTTTTTGAAACAGTTTATTTTCAAAAATGATCCATTTCAAACCTGAACTAAGTCCTCAGTTCTCATCATCACGACCACAGGGGTGTCACGTGAAAATATTGCATTCCTGATTGGCAGCTGCAGCTTCAAACATCTCCGAGTAGTCAAAGTTGCTCGTCCGCTTCGAGCCGGACCCAATCTCAGCAATTCGTGTCGATCTAGGGAAACCTAGGGAACAACCCGCCAGCAGCCCCAAAATTGCTGGGAAGGTTGTCCCGTCTGAAGCGATCCTATACTCAGTTTCATACATAGAGTGCAATGCAGTCAAAGCTAATGCACCGGTTTGCATTGCTGACCGTGCCTGCGTTCGCCCCATAAGATAGTGCGTCCCCTGCAGAAAAATTTTTAAAATGCGGAAAATGTGCCTTCTCGGGGCTAGTAACTGATAGTGGCGTTATGATTTCAACGGAGCACAAATGTTTTTCAAGAAAAAGGAAAAGATAATGCAAACCACCTTAAATTGTTTTCGTGTTCATCCGTGTGGCAGCCGCTGTGGGTTTTCGGGTTGTGTGGCACTGGCTGGTTTTGAGAAGATGGCGTCTTATGCAGCAAGCTCAAGTACCTCTCCTGCTCGGATGTTTTCGAAGATTCGTTGTGCGAAAATCTTGAAAGAGTGCAAGCAGATGATCGCCAATGTGTACGGGAGTATAAGAACACACTCCCCGGATAATTCGGTCGTGAAGTCCTGGAGACGGCCAGTAACGACACTGGAGTGTGCCCTGTACTGTCGCGAAGTGCAAGGCGCAGTGCCCATCTGGCAAGGTGGCGTCCCCGAAGCAAAGACCTCGCAACGTGAAAGTTTCGAGCACGGGGACCGTCAAGCATGACGAGTTCACACAGAACGCCATTCGCCTGAAGGTGCATCGCAAGTGCTCCGAGAGGGAGATTCCTACCCTTCACAGCTACTTCAAAATAAACTGTACAGGCCACAACTATTGTCGATTAACGTTTTATTATAAATTTTGGGACAAGGCCGCTATCAGGGCGATTCCTCATTCCACGCTGCACGAAAGAAAATATAACTCGGTGCTGGAGGCAAATAACACTTGCAAAGCGGTAGAACAGATGGTAGAAGTCTGGCCTCTCGGCGACTTATAAATAAAAATCAAGAAGGAGGAACTGAAATATGCACTTCGTCAATGCGCACAATCTTGCACAAAAGTATGTCTAATAAAGAAAAAAAAAAAAACTTTACGCGTAAAATGGATTCAAATTACGGCCACCGAGACGTCAATATCGCCAGAGCAGCGCCTTCTACCACTCGTCCACGAAACGCGCGGAGTAACACTTTTCCTATTTTTTCATGCGCACCACTTTAGTACCTTTCACAGCGTTGCACGCTAAGTATGAAACAGAGTATAAGACACCCTATTGTCTGGTACAGAGACCATTTATGAACGCTTGGGTGTTTAAACGATGTACTACACATTTTACAAAAAGAAAAAAAAACACTTGGTGTTTAAACGTTGTACTACCCCTTTTTCAATAGAAAAAAGCAACAATAAAAAAAAAAACACATTGCAGAAGAAAAAGTTAAGGAAACGGAATGTACCATTATGTTCAGTGAAGTTTGGTGACAAGACTCGGGACTCGAGCAGGAATGCAGTTATCCTTGGTGTGACCCCATGAGACTGTCTTGCTGCCTTTACTGGGGTTTATCTAACTGAAGTACCTGTGCGAAAAGTAGCACACATGTGCATAACACTCATTATTCACAAGAAAATTTGTCAATGTCCAAAATGACCCATGAAGAAAATTATGCGAGGAATTTTCAGGCTGCGTTGGCCGAGTCACCTCTCGTGGCCAATGTTTCATACCAACTTTAATTGTAGTGAACAGCTATAGGGTATATTACGAACAAAGTGCAATTTGGTTTTGTAGGAAACTATAACACACAAAACGACACTTGAATACAGTATGTTGAGATACCTCTAAACAAACTCCAGGGTTTCATGGCGCCTCCTTCAGATACCTGATGTTGAACATGACATATGTGCACCAAGGAGTGAGCAAACAGCGACTTTAGATTTGTCTCTAACACCAGCGACCTGTCGACAAGGAGTGCAACGTGTAGAAGGTCGTCTAGAAGTGTGCCAAGATGAAAAAGCAAGATGTAACGATATCACGCTAAGATCACACCAACGAGGCACCATTGTGGTGAGGCAATCTACGATGTAGAGACAGCAATCGGGAGTCAACCGACGTACGGCCGCGATTTACTTTGCGGCGACTAAAATAAAGCATGGCAAATTTTTTTTTTTTTTTTTAAATTAAAAAACGCGTTTTTTTGTTGTTTTTTTTACCTTATTCTTTGAGCGCAGCCGGTAGCAGAGCAGTTGGGCTGCGTCACGAAAATCTGACAGACTCGCTAGCTTTTCTCAACTTCGTACGGCGCCAGTCGGCACCACAGATGAATGGTCGGCACTCTTAGTCTACCAGGGAAGAAAAAAGTACAAGCTCAGAGCCCAGCGTCGATCGCGACTTTCGTAAAGAGAAGCTCCGGTAACACTTCGGCGACTCGCGAGCGTTAAACAACGCCTCTTCGAACGAGCCCACGAATCCAACACGTCGAACGGTTTGCGCCGGTAAGCACGCTGGGAGCCAGGGGGCTGGAGGTTGAATATCCGAAAGAGACGAGGCGCTGGTTTCTACGTCAATTTCGCACATGAGATAACAAGCCGAGTGATAGCTAGCCGAGTGTAAACACTGACTGAAGTTACATCAGAGTACACGCAGTCGAAATGACGTCTGCAACAGAGCACAGCCAGACGCTTTCAGCAGGGGACGCATGTTGCGATTTCGAAACATCATGTCTCCCTTCTGTCCTTCTGTGTTCACTTTGATCTGTGTATACCAAAGCACTCAATGCTGCAAGTAATAAAGTCGTCTATACGTACCTTTCGAAGCGATTGAAAGTGCGTTGGTTTCACTTGGAATCCACAAGCAAAGTGCGCGACGAACTTGACGAGCCGTTATCCGTCGGTCCCGCCATCGCCGCTGTCTCGCTGTCTCGCCGGGTTGGCGCGGTCGCGGTCGCTGCGCAATGGCGTAATCTTGGCGGCTTGGCTAGGCTTGGCTGGATCGGCGGATTCGGCCACTCGGCGGCTCGCTCCGCTCGCTCAGCCGCTTGTCTGGCTCGATGGGCTACTCGCGGCTCGCTCGGCTCGAACTGCCTCCGAAGCTCGAGCGCTTGAGCTTTCACGCGCGCGGGTTGACGATGGAAACTTTTCTCATAAAACGAGTCTGTAACGTATCGTTTGATGGCGCAAATGCACGTATTTTTTCCGTCGTTTTTTACAGTGTGTGAATCTTGCGAAACAGGCGACGAAGAGTGGTGGGTGAAATGTGCTCGTCTGTGGTTGTGGATTTTGTGTACGACGTAGGATTACCCAGAAAGGTGGGTCAATATCGATAAATGTGCGGGTAAGAAGCACGTGACCTGTCAAGCCCATTAATCCTCATTATTTTATCGTGCGAACTGACATTGTCACGTATCGCGTTCGATTTGGGTTTCAACGTCGGTAACCTAACTTTTGTTGCATTAAAACTGCAATAAACATTTGTTTGAAAACGATCACTCCAATGAGCACGTCGTTATTGGGCTTTCTCATTGAAAGGTAGGTCGCGGGTGTCCCAGCTAGTTATTCTGAATGGTTTGGTGGTTGTCTAGCATTTCAAGCGCTCGAGGCTCTGTGTACTGTGTGCCGTACGTACACTTGCGCTTTCGATCAATGTGAATGTGTTTGCAACGCGGAACGTTTGTGTTCTGTGTGTATCCACCTCCAATATCGTTCTCTCTCGTATTGCCGTAACTCCTGCTGTTCTACGATATCATTCACGCGATGTCGTGTATGTGGGCGTACCGATATCCACATGTTGCTTCACAGGCGATCAATACTGTGTTACGTATCCTCTTAGTCCGCGGTATATGACGACGTAATTCATGTTGGTAACTTGGAATTCGTTCTGAGATTTATCCACGCGATATTGTATTCTCCTTTGGGCCCGTGATCGACGACCGATATTTATGTATCGTGTGGCCGCACAGTATGTCCATGTCGGTCACCAATATGCACGCGGTGTCGTATTCTATTCCAATAACCGTAAGTTCTGTCGGGATATTGTGCTTCGATATCGTGTTGTATACCAATAACCGCAAGTTATATCGGGATATTGTGCCCCAATATCCTGTTGTATACCAATAACCACATACTATATCGGGATATTGTGCTCCGATATGAATTCCCATCGTGCGTATTGGGTTAATCGGATAACAATAAGTTTTTATTGGTTTCCATCAACTTCATTGGAATACAATATTTCCAATAAGCCGAGTTCATATTGGCCTTTTTCAATAGGGTGCTGACTGGCAGTCAGTGTCCCAAATTACGTAGCTTGATAGAATTTTCAATAGGGAAAAAAACAAAAAAAAAATGTTCCACACGCAGGTGTTAGCACCGTCAAATCAAAACAGCTGAACCGGTTTCACTGAATCATAAGTCTTCCCGCAAAACCTCACGTAAGACTGTGTTTTTTAAAGTTATCGAAAAGCTGCCGTGGTCATATGTGTGTGATGCTGAGCCTGTCATGGTCCCTTGTCCTATCTGCCAAACTTTAGTCGCCTGTTGTTGTGCGAGCGCTTCACTGTTACAATGCCATGGGCATAAGTATGGTATGGTCAAGCTTTAAGAAAATGCATTTCACAGTTTGGATGCCTATTCTGACTTGCATGTTTCTGTGTGCGCCCTTGTCTTTTTGGACTATCAGGTCCCTGGCCAACATGAAGCGCCTAGTCCAACACAAAGATGTACTGTTGCTTTCCTAAACTTGAATTGCATGTGTAGTTTGTCAAACTTTCGGTTCTTGTTTAAAGACACTTCAGATCATTGAGGAATGTTCTTGAGCGTGAATAGATTACACATTTAATAAATTGATGGCGAATGCAAGTTTTTCTTGGAGACCTAATCTGGGTCATTTGCCAAATTGCAGCACCCTGCAAAAGACGCCGCATCGGCAACAAGAGGCTGAATGCCTGAGAGCCAAGGTGCGACAGCTTCAAGAGCGTAACAAGAGACTGCAAAGAAGGCTGCAACGACAACGTCAGATGAGGACTGTTGCCGAAGTCATTGAGAGTGTCCGCGTTCACGTGTCTCCTCGTGTCGCCGCACTCGTTGAACCCCAGCTTAGAATGAGCAATGTGAGCCGGTTTGGCCAGAGATGATGCAGCCACAACAAAGCCTTGGCTTTAGGCCTCTACTTTCATAGCCCCAAAGGCTATAAGTATTGCAGGCGACTACTCAGGCTGCCATCAGTAAGGTCACTGCAGCTATGGCTTCAGCGTGTGCCACTAAAGATTGGATTTTACCCTGGCATTTTCGAGCTGATAAAGAGGCGGGCAGCTTCTTTTCCTCGAGCCGATCGGGCCTGCAGCATAGTCTGATGAAATGCACATAAAAAAGAGCTTTCATACAACCCCTCGTCAGACAGGTTTGAAAGACTTAAAGAACTTAGTAGACAGCAAGGCAAAAAACTAGCAAATAAGGCTCTCATGTTCATGGCGAAAGGAGTCGGAACACCGTGGAAGCAGCCGCTTGGCTATTTGTTTTGCTCACAAACGCCACCTTCAGATGTACTAAAATATCTCTTTTTCCAGTGCTACAGCGCCCTTGTGGACGCTGGCCTGAAGCCGGTAGTTGTTGTATGCGATGAACGGTGCCAGAATGTGTCTCTTTTTCAAGCATCGTAACTGCCGAAAAGCCTTCCGTAGAGATCAATGGCAAGCCACTTTATTTTTTCCTTTTCGATGCTCCGCACCTTTTGAAGTGACTAAGAAACATGTTATTTAAATACGACTAAAAAATTGGTGATTACATAGTGAAAAGTTCCTACATCAAGGAAGCTTATGAAAAGGACCGTAAAGTTGAGATCGGTTCTATGCCAAAGCTGAAGGAGAAGCATTTTAATTTGACCTTCTCGTCAAAGATGTCGGTGAAGCTAGCAGCTCAAGTGTTTAGCAATCACTGCGCAGCTGCAATGCATGCCCTTGTTACTTCTTAGCAATTGCCAGCCACAGCTGTTCACACAGCGAGATTCGTTGAAAGAATCGACCGTCTCTTTGACAGCCTAAATAGCTCGCAGAAATCTGCAAAGACGCCATATGTCTCTGCAATCTGTAAGGGCTCTATCCATGAGGAGTTTCTGAAAGAGTGCATTCTCGTTTTTAAGAGCTTGCAAGTACTCGGATGGGGAAGGTAGCCGCACTGCATTCGTGGCTTCTGTATAACAGTTAGGTCTCTACTGCTGCTCAGCAATCACCTCGCGGTTAATTGCGGTTTTTCCCACCTTTTAAACCGCCATCTGAACCAGGCCACCTTTGAAAACACTTTTGCTGTTTTAGGTTCAAAATCAGGTGCAAACACAAACTCCCCTTTCCGTCAATTTCAGGCTGCGTTCAGGCATCTTTTGATTAGCAACCTATTCAAGCTGTCGGAAAAATCAAACTGTGCTGATGACATGTCTCTCCTTGCTACGTTCCCAGCAGGCCTTTTGGCACCTTCTCCTCGTCTTGCCTTAGTAAGCACAGTTTTTCTTACCACGGCAGACGATTCGCCTTCAAACTACCCTTTGGCAATAGAAGAGAACAACATGGTTTATTTTGCTGGGTGGCTGGCATCGAAATTCCTCAAGGTTCATTCCTGTGTAGGAACATCCCAGAAATATAAGTTAACAGAAAATGCGTGTTTTTCTGAGGGAAATCAAGTGCTTTTGTATTTGAGTGTGAAAGGAACTGCCGACTCCCACTTTGGAATCTTCTCAGTTCCTTCTGCTTCTTTCATATTATTTGTTGAAGCTTGTGAGGAAGTCTTCGAGACATGTATCAACAACCTAATTTCAAAGGAGAACGTAGGGCGGACTCTTTGTGTCCTTTTTAACCAGAAAATTTCAAAGTTTCTGACTGTATGTGACGAAAGTGTTTATGATAATTTGTTTTCTCTGATTGCCAGAGTCGCTCTGTACTGGTTCGCGCGGAAAAAAACAAGCTGACTATTTGATACAGTAGCAAAGTGTAAAGCTAGGCAGCAAGTGCGCAGACTACGTATGTGAGACCACCCAGAGTACTTTTTAAAGCAGTGCAGGCATGTTCTAGTCGAGCCTTTCATTTTCTTCAGTTTCTTGAGGAGTAATGTAGTCTTCTAACTTATTCACATATATAGATTTTAAAGCTGTGAAGCAAAACTGGCTTATGAAGTGCAGCATACCACAGGGCTCCAAGAGGGTTTACTTCACTTGGCTTCCTTGACCTGCACCAAACAATCGCTGCGTTGCAGTGTAGCAGCACCAGCAGATGCAAGTTAAGATATTTTCAGCATTATGGTACCTTGCCCAAGGAATGTGTAGAAAAGTGCAGCTTTTTTGTGTATTAAAGTGGTGGCCTCAGTTGTCATCCGAACACTGTGGAACCTCCGAGTTATTTGTGGCTGCCTATCAACTGTCAATGTCCTCACAATATCCAGCCGATTGTACAATGTCTTATGTTATAACAGTGTGCCTTATGTACCGATCTACTAATTGTCTTCGACCATGACCTTTTGAAAATAGTTGATACCGATTGTATAATTCAAGTGAGTAATCTGAGTGAATGATTGTAAGTGAATAAAACAAATAAAACGCGACTGTTAAAGCGACGTTGGACTTGCATTAGAGTTACTGTTGTGTATTTCATACGCCCAACACACTCCAGCAGTTTGATTCACTCTTTTTTGTGACATTACATAATTTGCTTTAAGGTTTCTTACATATTTCCCAGAGATCCTGAAGGGACATAAAACAAAACACTGCGGCTGGAGTTTGACCACAGTGTAAAGACACGGTGGTGTGACGAAATGAAACTACTCTCATAGCAGGTCGGCTAACAAAGTCTGCTGCAGAAAAAAAAAACATTTCGAACAAAATATAAGGGCAAGGGCAAATAAGGGTGTAAACGATCCAGTATTCCAGTATAGAGTAAACACAAGGTGTAAACACCCCAGGAAAAACCCGAGAGTGCAGGTAAAAAGAACGACATATACACTAAAAAGTATCAAACAAAGCTCAAACACGGAGCTATGTTTGAGACTTTTTAGTGTATATGTCGTTCATTTACCTGTGATCTCTGGAATTAGTTTTGTTCAATTTTCGCGCCAAACCGCACGCACGCATGACGTCACGTTTTTTTCCGGAAGTGTCGTCATTTCCTGTTGATTTTTTGTTCCGCCGGAAGTGTCCCCACGACTCATAGATGGCGCTAAAGCAGCTCCATGGGCCGCCATTTTTTCGACATGTGGGCTTCTATGGAAGCTTCGCTACCCATGTACTTATACCTTGTCGCCTCCCTTCGGAGTTCGAACTGCCTCCGAAGCTCGAGCGCTCGAGCTTTCGCGCGCGCGGGTTGACGATGAAAACTTTTCTCATAAAACGAGTCTGTAACGTATCGTTTGATGGCGCAAATGCACGTATTTTTCCCGTCGTTTTTTTTACAGTGTGTGAATCTTGCGAAACAGACGACGAAGAGTGGTGGGTGAAATGTGCTCGTGTGTGGTTGTGGATTTTGTGTACGACGTAGGATTACCCAGAAAGGTGGGTCAATATCGATAAATGTGCGGGTAAGAAGCACGTGACCTGTCAAGCCCATTAATCCTCATTATTTTATCGTGCGAACTAACATTGTCACGTATCGCGTTCGATTTGGGTTCCAACATCGGTAACCTAACTTTTGTTGCATTAAAACTTCAATAAACATTTGTTTGAAAACGATCGCTCCAATGAGCACGTCGTTATTGGGCTTTCTCATTGAGAGGTAAGTCGCGGGTGTCCCAGCTAGTTATTCTGAATGGTTTTGTGGTTGTCTAGCATTCCAAGCGCTCGAGGCTGTGTGTACTGTGTGCCGTACGTACACTTGCGCTTTCGATCAATGTGAATGTGTTCGCAACGCGGAACGTTTGTGTTCTGTGTGTATCCACCTCCAATATCGTTCTCTCTCGTATTGCCGTATGGTAACTCCTGCTGTTCTACGATATCAATCACGCGATGTCGTATATGTGGGCGTACCGATATCCACATGTTGCTTCACGGGCGATCCATACTGTGTTACGTATCCTCTTAGTCCGCGGTATATGCCGACGTAATTCATGTTGGTAACTTGGAATTCGTTCTGAGATTTATCCACGCGATATTGTATTCTCCTTTGGGCCCGTGATCGACGACCGATATTTATATATCGTGTGGCCGCACAGTATGTCCATGTCGGTCACCAATATGCACGCGGTGTCGTATTCTATTCCAATAACCGTAAGTTCTGTCGTGATATTGTGCTTCGATATCGTGTTGTATACCAGTAACCGCAAGTTATATCGGGATATTGTGCTCCAATATCCTGTTGTATACCAATAACCGCATACTATATCGGGATATTGTGCTCCGATATGAATTCCCGTCGTGCGTATTGGGTTAATCGGACAACAATAAGTTTTTATTGGTTTCCATCAACTTCATTGGAATACAATATTTCCAATAAGCCGAGTTCATATTGGCCTTTTTCAATAGGGTATTCGTAAGCCAGAACTCCCAGCACCCCCTTTTTGTCGGTCAGTGCCAGTTCTGGCCAACGCATAAAAGGTGTGGTCACATATCACACTGCACAGTATAACCTGCCAAGAATGCATGCCCTGGCACACAGTCTTGTGGAATACAGTCAGTCTTGAATGTCACCGCTCGTTGTTCTGCTGACAGGTCTCATCCTCCAGAGAGGCAGCCTGGATCGACGACTGATCAGCCAACCCCAGGAGAGGCCCAAGCTGCTGCTGGTTCTGGAAGCAGTGTAGAGCTGGTTACTTCCCCCTCTCAGGCTACGACGTCAGAGACTCCCCCTGAAGCTGTGTTCATGCGACGCAACACTTCCTTCGGTGATCACTCGTACGCAGCTGTGTCACCATGACTGCACAGGGTCCTGGCTACGAGTAGGCACAAGCTACAGAAGGCGAGGAAACTTGAAACAGGCAAAGAAGAAGATCAATCGGAAGACGGTCAGGATTAGGAAGCTGAACACGCTGCTCCGTGAACTGAGGACACGACTTCCTAAGCCAGCAGTTGACATACTTGACAATGCATTTACCAACACAATGCGCAACCTCGTCTTAAAAAGAATCAGGCACAACAAAAACGCATGTACAGAGGAAGTGCGGAAGTTTGCCCTCACGCTCCATTTTTACTCGGCAAAGGCATACAGCTTTCTGCGAAAGCACGTCAGGCTACCACACCCAAGCACCCTGCGGAAATGGGCAGCGGTGGTTGATGCACGACCAAGATTCACCCAGCAGTCGTTTGACAAAGTTGCACAGGAAGCCCAGAAGGGACCTCTTTTCGTCAGACTGATGGTCGATGAGATGGGAATAAAAAGACAAACAGACTGGGATGGCAAAGAAGTCGTCGGGTACTGTGACCTAAGTCACGGCATCATCCGAAACGACTGTGTCACCTTTGCAAAGCACGCACTTGTATTTTTGGCGGTGGCAGTCAACCGAAACTGAAAGATCCCCCTGGGTTACGCCCTCATCGATGGTCTAGACGGCAACGCTCGCGCCAACCTGGTACGGGAGTACATTAAACTGAAGGATGCTGGAGCAAAGCGTATAAGTGTGACCTGTGACGGGACAAACTGCAACATCACCATGCTCACAGCGCTCGGAGTGCGCTTTGCTCAGCCGATGCAGAGCTGGTTCACACATCCATCGGACACCACCAGCAGGGTCCACGCCGTCTTGGACGCCTGCCATATGCTAAAACTCATGCGGAACCTGCTGGCCGAGAAAGGGTGCATCAGAGATGGGGCAGGTAAGGTCGTGGCCTGGCGGTACATAGCGGCCTTGGACAACCTGCAGCAGCGAGAAGGCCTTCATGCAGCCAACAAGCTCCGAAAGCAGCACATTGACTTCGAGAGACAGAAGATGAAGGTGTCACTGGCAGCCCAAACCTTGAGCCGGTCCGCCAGCTGCGCCTTGCTGTTTTGCAAGGAAAATGGTATCCAAGGCTTCGAGGGTGCGGAGGCGACTGCCAAGTTTGCCGCAGCAGTCGATGATATATTTGACCTGACGAACTCATGTCATCCCCTTGGTCGTGGAAGCAAATGTCCCATTCGTGCCAGCAACCAAGACACCATTCCGGAAAGGATTGAGCAAGCTTCACGCTACCTTCAAGTCCTGAAAGACGTAACAGGCAAGCCGTTGAGCCAAGGGGCAAGGAAGACTTCAGTCCTCGGTTTCCTGCTTGTCCTTGATTCCATCAAAGGTTTAGCAGAAGACCTGGTCTGGAGCCCCAGTCCACCACTCAGGTGCCTGCTGACGCGAAAGCTCACTAAGGACCACCTTGAGCTGTTTTTTGCCAATGTACGCAACAGGACGGGTAACAACAACAACCCCACAGCGCTAGAGTTTCGGTGAGCATACAGAAAGTGCTTGCTCGCCAACTTCCTGACTTCAACTTGCGGCAACTGCCAGGTCGACGGCACCGGGACGCTTCTCGTAAGCTCCTCGGCGCAGCACCAGCAAGATCAGAGAAGGGCTGATGCAAGAGGCGAAGAGACCAACAGTACTGTCTCCTACAAACCGCTTTCAGAATTCGCCGAATGTGTTGTAGAATACATTGCTGGAAACGTGGCAGTCAACGTTGCAAAAATGACCAAGTGCCCCGAGTGCTCAAAGGTCGCACTTCTTACAAGAGCCAAGAGCGACCTTATACTGATCAAGGATGCTGGGGGCTCCACAGCCCCTAACAGGACATCCTGGGCGTGTGCAAAATAGCGGAGAAGGTGCTTCGCAAGCACTTTGACAAGGTGGCCAAAGGAGGTCAAAACTGGCTACACAGACTGCAGGCAGAGGCAATGGCCATCATCTTCATGACCCCGCTGTTTAAGAGCTTTGACCACCTCTTCCTGGCACAGACAATCGACAATCAGTCCCACTGCGCAATTATGGTCAAGACAATGCTGGAATACTTCTTCAAGCTGTGAATCCACCACATGTGCCGTCAGCACAGTGCCGCAGAAAGAGGTAGCACCATCCGACAGTTCTTGACGAAGTTGGTAATCTTTCGTGGGCATTGATAAGGGTCACGAATCCACTGCAGCACCAAGGCATTTTCACTCAAATGTCATCTCTGTCGTGAAAACTGCACCCAAAACAGCTCTGCACGCTCCATGTAACATAATCACAAGAGACAATGATTTAATGAGCAAAGAGTGTCAAGAATGGAGCCAGAGATGGACAAGCAACATGGCAAGGTAGGTTTATAGAGCTCATATGACCCTCAATTGGGGGACGAATAGGGCTCCTGTGTGAACTCGCTGCCCTGCAACCTGCGGGAGCTATGTGAGCAAAGGCGACACGACCTGCGAATAGGTGCACAAGAGCATCCCGAAGCTTGCTTCCAGGGAGAGTGCGACGTCGTCTTCAAGGAAGTGACTAGCTGGGGAATTACCTGCGCAACAAGGATGGAATTCTGCTTTCTGGCACTCCTCGACGGCCCCATGGACCAACAAGACTGCCAGTGCGACCACATCTCTAGGAATCGGGGTGCGACACCTGTCTCACTGGAGTGCACATGTGCGTCAGAAGAGCTTGGTGGTCTGCTCAGGCTCGTCTTGCAAGCACCAAGGAGGCTGCGAGCTTCGCGTTCCTGCAGTGTGCTGCTGGACGACCGACGTGAGCCGCCTCTTGTATGTACCGAGCGACGCCGGGGCTGCAGTGGCTCAGCAACTCGCTGTACCTGCGGGAGTTACGTGAGCAAAGGCGACACGACCTGCAAATGGGCGCACAAGAGCATCCCGAAGCTTGCTTCCAGAGAGGGTGCGACGTCGTCTTCTAGGAAGTTACTAGCTGGGGACCTACCTGCGCAAGGAGGATGGAATTCTGCTTTATGGCACTCCTCAACGGCCCCAACGACCAACAAGACTGCCAGTGCGACACCGGTCTTATTGGAATGCACATGTGCGTCAGAATGGCTTGAAGGTCTGCTCAGCCTCGTCTTGCAAGCACCAAGGAGACTGCGAGCTTTGCGTCCCTTCAGTGTGCTGCTGGACGACCGACGTGAGCCGCCTCTTGTATGTACCGAGCGACGCCGGGGCTGTAGTGGCTTGGCAACTCGCTGGACCTGCGGGAGTTACGTGAGCAAAGGCGACACGACCTGCAAATGGGTGCACAAGAGCATCCCGAAGCTTGCTTCCAGAGAGGGTGCGACGTCGTCTTCAAGGAAGTGACTAGTTGGGGAACTCCCTGCGCAAGAAGGATGAAATTTTGCTGTCTGGCACTCGTCGACGGCCCCCAAGGACCAACAAGACTGCCAGTGCGACCACATCTCTAGGAATCAGGGTGCGACACCGGTCCATTGGAGTGCACATGTGCGTCAGAAAAGCTTGGAGGTCTGCTCAGCCTCGTCTTGCAAGCACCAAGGAGGCTGCGAGCTATGCGTCCCTGCAGTGTGCTGCGTTACGACCGACGTGAGCCGCCTTTTGTAAATACCGAGCGACGCCGGGGCTGCAGTGGCTCGGCAACTCGCTGGACCTGCGGGAGTTACGTGAGCAAAGGCGACACGACTTGCAAATGGGCGCACAAGAGCATCCCGAAGCTTGCTTCCAGAGAGGGTGCGACGTCGTCTTCTAGGAAGTTACTAGCTGGGGAACTACCTGCGCAAGGAGGATGGAATTCTGCTTTCTGGCACTCCACGACGGCCCCCAAGGTCCAACAAGACTGCCAGTGCGACACCGGTCTTATTGGAGTGCACATGTGCGTCAGAAGAGCTTGGAGGTCTGCTCAGCCTCGTCTTGCAAGCACCAAGGAGGCTGCGAGCTTTGTGTCCCTGCAGTGTGCTGCTGGACGACCGACGTGAGCCGCCTCTTGTATGTACCGAGCGACGCCGGGGCTGCAGTGGCTCGGCAACTCGCTGGACCTGCGGGAGTTACGTGAGCAAAGGCGACACGACCTGCAAATGGGCGCACAAGAGCATCCCGAAGCTTGCTTCCAGAGAGGGTGCGACGTCGTCTTCAAGGAAATGACTAGCTGGGGAACTACCTGCGCAAGAAGGATGGAATTTTGCTTTCTGGAACTCCTCGACTGCCCCCAAGGACCAACAAGACTGCCAGTGCGACCACATCTCTAGGAATCAGGGTGCGACACCTGTCTCATTGGAGTGCACATGTGCGTCAGAAGAGCTTGGAGGTCTGCTCAGCCTCGTCTTGCAAGCACCAAGGAGGCTGCGAGCTTTGCGTCCCTGCAGTGTGCTGCTGGACGACCGACGTGAGCTGCCTCTTGTATGTACCGAGCGACGCCGGGGCTGCAGTGGCTCGGCAACTCGCTGTACCTGCGGGAGTTATGTGAGCAAAGGCGACACGACCTGCAAATGGGCGCACAAGAGCATCCCGAGTTTGCTTCCAGAGAGGGTGCGATGTCGTCTTCTAGGAAGTTACTAGCTGGGGAACTACCTGTGCAAGGAGGATGGAATTCTGCTTTCTGGCACTCCTCGACGGCCCCCAAGGTCCAACAAGACTGCCAGTGCGACCACATCTCTAGGAATCGGGGTGCGACACCTGTCTCACTGGAGTGCACATGTGCGTCAGAAGAGCTTGGTGGTCTGCTCAGGCTCGTCTTGCAAGCACCAAGGAGGCTGCGAGCTTCGCGTTCCTGCAGTGTGCTGCTGGACGACCGACATGAGCCGCCTCTTGTATGTACCGAGCGACGCCGGGGCTGCAGTGGCTCGGCAACTCGCTGTACCTGCGGGAGTTATGTGAGCAAAGGCGACACGACCTGCAAATGGGCGCACAAGAGCATCCCGAGTTTGCTTCCAGAGAGGGTGCGATGTCGTCTTCTAGGAAGTTACTAGCTGGGGAACTACCTGCGCAAGGAGGATGGAATTCTGCTTTCTGGCACTCCTCAACGGCCCCAACGACCAACAAGACTGCCAGTGCGACACCGGTCTTATTGGAATGCACATGTGCGTCAGAATGGCTTGAAGGTCTGCTCAGCCTCGTCTTGCAAGCACCAAGGAGGCTGCGAGCTTTGCGTCCCTTCAGTGTGCTGCTGGACGACCGACGTGAGCCGCCTCTTGTATGTACCGAGCGACGCCGAGGCTGCAGTGGCTCGGCAACTCGCTGTACCTGCGGGAGTTATGTGAGCAAAGGCGACACGACCTGCAAATGGGCGCACAAGAGCATCCCGAGTTTGCTTCCAGAGAGGGTGCGATGTCGTCTTCTAGGAAGTTACTAGCTGGGGAACTACCTGTGCAAGGAGGATGGAATTCTGCTTACTGGCACTCCTCGATGGCCCCCAAGGTTCAACAAGACTGCCAGTGCGACACCGGTCTCATTGGAGTGCACATGTGCGTCAGAAGAGCTCGGAGCTCTGCTCAGCCTCGTCTTGCGTGCACCAAGGAGGCTGCTAGCTTTGCGTCCCTCCAGTGTGCTGCTGGACGACCGACGTGAGCCGCCCCTTGCATGTACCGAGCGACGCCGGGGCTGCAGTGGATCGGCAACTCGCTGAACCTGCGGGAGTTACGTGAGGAAAGGCGACACGACCTGCAAATGGGTGCACAAGGGCGGAGGGGTCCCGCAAAGCTTGCTTTATGAAAGAGTGAAACATAGTCTTCAAGTGCATGCCAAGCTGGGGAACAACCTGCGCAAGGGGAATAGAATTCTGCTTTCCGAGTGTAATAAAGTGACTTGCGCACTGAACGTGACCCTATTCACTACTATTATCAGGCGCTGTGTCTAAAGATAGGTCTGACGTACCTAGGATGCAAACTCTAAAAATGCGTCAGACGGACCCAGGACGCGGAGTCTGTGTCGGGTGTCCTAGCGTGGGCAGTCGGACTGCGGCCGGATGCTCCCGCTGGTGTATTTACAGCAGTCCGAAAGCGTTCCACACCTGCGTCTTATCGACCTTGCATAAGTGGCTGGCAGCCGCTTGGCCTGGCAGCCGTGTGATACACGGACGTGTGCCTGTCCTGTGTAAAAACGCGTGAAGTGCCAAGAAAATCAAACATTGTGTCTAACAAACTACTGATTTCAAATTCCCCGACTTTTCCAAGTTTTTCCCTGACTATTTTGATCAAATTCCTTGAGTTTTTGAGTCGAAGGATGACATTTCGGCAACGTCATTCAGCATGGCCGTGCCGACGAGCAACCGCCATGCCGCTTTCACTAGTCGTCTTCCCTTATCTAGCCCACTTTTTGAATGATTCCCTGACTTTCCCAGATGATCCGAAATTTCCTGGGAGTTCAAGGCTTTCCAGGTTGGCAGACACCTTTTTAAAGTTCGGCACGCGTTTGCGGGGTTTAGTGATGGGGAATCTGTTCGAAAACAACATAACTATAAAAGAAGCTGGTACAGTACTGCTTACATGACTGTCGCCCCTTCACAGAAGGCACCCGGCAGGCGGCCGGGAGCCGCCGCCCGCCCGGAGTGACCACCGTCGGTCTTTTTCACGTCACTACGGATCACGTAGTGACGTGGTCCGTAGTTAGCTCAGCACCGAGCAGTTCGGAGATTTCAACACTCCTCTCGCTGCTTCAAGTGCGAATCTTGACCGTCGAGCTAAGAAAATTGCCCGGGCACGTCCGCCGTACCGTTAGAACTCCGCGTTCTGGTTACGTCCTAGATACCTTTAGGCTCCGCGTTCCGGATGGGTTCGACGTATCCTTCGACACAGCGATTATCGAGGAGCTCCCGTGGTTAACGATTGCGGATATTTTAATTAAACTCGAACGACCGAGCGATGTCCGAGATAGTGATCCGAGCTCGTACGAGAAGCACGGGACCGAATCTGGCTTACTCTGAATTAAATAAGAAAGAAAAGCCTCATTCCCTCGTACTTCACGTTATTCCTGCGCGGGAAAGCACACAAAACCCTGAGAAACCGAATTCCGCACACGAAATCCACACACTCCGATCAATGCCCACAACGCTCCCGACACGCACTGGGCGCTGCCATCTTATCGTTGACGCCAGAGATTTGGTCTGGTTACGTAATATATTTGGCCTGGTCACGTGTCTAGTGGTCAAAATTGTACAACATGGCGGCGGCCGATTGGGGGTCACTTTCAGCTGCCAGTTTATCACTCTAAGGCCCTATACCTCGTTGCATTCACTACACATTTCCTTCTCTTCACACTATCAGGAATTGTGAATATATGGCAAATCGGTGTGCTCATTTCAATTGAGCAAGAGTTGATACACGGCATTTCTAATAATGAGGTGCGCTTCATATCAGCATTAGGTATTTAGATTATACGGACCTATGCATTACACCTGGTACAAATGACCTACTGGTAAGTAGTGACTTTCTAGTAAATTGAGAGTTTATCGACCACTCTAAATGCTATGGCTGTTGCTAGCTGTAGTGACTGGCTCTTTGCAGTTAGAAATAAAGCGCAGCAATTCAAATATGTAATTGCTCCATGGGTTGTTATTTTAAATTATGAGATTCACTTCCAATGAGGCTGGAAATTCTACACGACGTAGTAATTACAGCAAGTAAATGCTACACTGACTGTTTAACGAAGTGTCAGTATTTATAAGGAGATAGAAATGGTGTCTGGTTCAGTATTTATAAGGAAGTAGAAATAGTGCCTGGTTCAGTATTTATAGGAAAGTAGAAATGGTGTCTGGTTCAGTATTACCTGTCATTGTGGGGGCCTGGTTGGCCTTTAATGACTGCAATGACTATTGGATTGTGCTTCTGAGTTATTTGGACGAGTATAAACTAGATTGCCATCCAAGGGCTATTAATGGCTCTGGGCCAGTATCCTAAGCTATTCCGGGGCATGTAGACCAAGCAGCTGTTTATTAGGTAGCTCCACTTCTGATAGACTTTAATGACCATTAGAGACCGTTTCGTGATATCTGTAATGGTATGTCTCAGATTGGGGATTTGAATGACTATTAATTGATATTTGATTTTATTTCCTGATTACATGGCGGATTTCGGTTCCAAACGACTTTTAATGAGAATCAATGGCTATTTGTAACTCTTTTGAGTTATTTAATTGAGCGTGGACTGAGTTGGCTTTCAATGGCTAATTTTGGCTTTTTGATCAAAATTAGACATGGCAGATATGTAGTTCAAATGACTTCTAGTTACTTTTAATGAGTTTGGCCACTATTTTGAGTTATTTGATTGTGTGCAGACTGAGTTGGCTTCATATGGCTATTATTGGCTATGTGATCATGTTTATAAATTATATGGCAGATTTGGGGGGCAAATGACTTCCGTGACTATCAATCACTATCAGTCACTATTTCGACTTATTTGTTGTGTGCAGACTGAGTTGGCTTCCAATGGCTACTATTGGCTATACATTCATATTTATAATTATATGGCAAATTTAGGGTCCAAATGAATTCTAGTGAATGTCCACGATTATCAGTCGCTATTTCGAGTGATTTGATTGTGTAAAGACTGAGTAGGCTTCATATGGTTATTATTGGCTGTATGATTATATTTATAAATCATACGGCAGATTCGGAATTCAAATGACTTATACGGACTTTTAATGACTATTGGTCACAATTTTAAGTATTTAATTGTGCGCGGGCTGAGTTGGCTTCCAATGGCTATTATTGGCTATACAATAATGTTTTTAGTTATATGGCAGATTCGAGATTGATTGACTTCTAGTGACTATCAATGGCTATCAGTCACTATTTCGGCTTACCTGATTGTGTGCAGACTGAGTTGGCCTAATATGGCTATTATTGGCGATATGATAATGTTTTTAAATTATAGGGTGGGCTTGGGGTCCAAATGACTTCTAGTGACTATCAACGACTATCAGTCACTAATTCGACTTATTTGATTTTATGCAGGCTCAGTTGGCTTCCAATGGCCACTATTGGCTAAACAAGCATATTTTTTATATATATGGCAGATTCGGGTTCCAAATGACTTCTAAAGACCATCAATGCCTATTAGTCACTATTTCGACTTACCTGATTGTGTGCAGACTGATCTGGCTGCATATGGCTATTGCTGGCTATATTATCATGTTTATAAATTATGTGGCGGATATTTGGTTTAAATGACTTCTAGTGACTATCAATGATGATCAGTCACTATTTCGACTTATTTGGTTTTATGCAGGCTGAGTTGGCTTCCAGTGGCTATTAATGGCTATAGGCATCTCTCATTGACCTGGTTGGCTCGAATTGCAAAAAAATATCTTTAGTGTTTATTGATAGCAATATTCTGCTATTCTCTACTTATGAATGAAAATGGCTTCAAGTGCCTATTGTTAGCAATAGCATATCATCTGAACAATATCACTCTAAATCGCTTCAGAATGAACATTAGTGACAATTAGTGACATAGTATTCATGATGTTTTGAATATGAATGGATTCAAGTGTCTACCATTATTGGCTATGGGCAGTTCTTGACCAAATCGGCTTGAAACGGCTATACATGTCTATCAGCAACTATTATTGGCAATTTATGCAGTTGCAGTGTGTATAGATTTGAATGACTTCAACTGGATAATATTGGCTATAGGCATCAATTCTTGACTTGGTTGGCTTGGATTGGCTATTATTGACTATAATAATCTGTTCCTGACTTGGGTGGCTTGAATTGGCTACAAATGGCTTAAAGTGACTAGTATTTATAGTTAGCGCCTATTTTTTTGTTTACTAACTGAAATGGCTTCATGTGGCTAGTTTTGGCTATTACCATTCATTCTTTACCAGACAGGCTTCAAATGGCTATGAATGGCTATTTGTGAATATAGTTGACAATTCTATGCTGTTTCGGTGATTATGATTGAAAATGACTTCAAATGGATATTATTGGCTATTAGCATGTATTTTTTTAGATTGGTTTGAAATGGCTATACATGGCTATCAGCAATGATTATTTACAATTTATGCAATTGGAGTTTGAATAGATTCGAATGATGGTAATTGGATATTATTGGCTATTGGCATCCATTCTTGACTTGGAGGGCTTCGATTGGCTATTATTGGCTATAATCATCTGTTCCTGACCTGGATGGCTTGAATTGGCTACAAATGGCTTAGAGTGACTAGTATTTATAATTAGCAACTATTTCTTTGCCTACGAACTGAAATGGCTCCATTGGCCAGTTTTGGCTATTACCATCTATTTTTACCAGACTGGCTTCAAATGGCTATGAATGGCTATTTGTGAATATAGTTGACAATTGCTATTTCGGTGATTATGATTTAAAATGGCTTCAAATGGCTATTATTGGCCATTAGCATCTATCTTTACTAGATTGGCTTGAAATGGCTATACATGGCTATCAGCTACTATTATTTACAGTTTTTGTAATTGGAGTGTGTATAGATTTGAATGACTTCAACTGGATAATATTGGCTATAGGCATCTATTCCGGACTTGGTTGCTTGGATTGGCTAATATTGGCTATAATCATCTGTTCCTGACCTCGGTGGCTTGAATTTGCTACAAATGGCTTAAAGTGACTGGTATTTATAATTCGTGGAAATGGAGCGTGCTGGTTAAGTTACGATGTCTGTGGAGAATAACATAGAGGTCGTCCGGTTTTCGTCCTCTTTGTTATTCTCCACAAACACCATTATTTATAATTATCAGCTATTTCTTTGTCTACAAACTGAAATGGCTTCATGCGGCTAGTTTTGGCTATTATCGTCTATTTTTACCAGACTGGTTTCAAATCGCTATAAATGGCTATTCGTGAATACCATCGAAAGGCTATGAATGGCTATTTATGAATATCTATTGAATGGTTATGATCGGCTATTCATGAATATCTACAATTATACTTGCTATAGCCATTGCTAGCCCATTGAAGCCAACCTGGTTAGAACTGAATGATAATAGCCAACAACAGCTAATAAAAGCCAGTCCGGTTAGTAAACATTAAAATTGCTCATACCTATCAAGACCAGCCACTAATAGCCATTTGTAACTATTGCAAGCCATTTTATTAAAAAATAAATGCTTATAGTCAATAATAGCTACTTGAAGCCGGTTTCGTCCATAAACAGTGAAATGCTACAGAATTGTGAATTATACTCACTTATGGCCATTGCAAGCTATTTAAGGCGAATCTGGCCAGAAATAGATGCTAATAGCCATTAATAGCCAATAAAAGCCATTCCAGTTAGTAAACATGAAACCTGCTTATAAACATCAACACTAGTCACTACTAGCCATTTGTAGCAATTTTAAGCCAATTTAAATGCTTGTAGCCAGTAATAGCCACTTGTAGACAGCTTCATCCAAAAACACTGAAATAGCACATAATTGTCAATTATACTCACTAATAGCCATTGCTAGCCATTTGAAGCCAATCTGGTCAGAAATAGATGATAAAAACCAAGAATGGCCAATTAAAGCCATTCTTGATGGTTTACACAAAATCACTCATAACTATCAACAGTAGTCACTAATAGCCATTTGTAGCTAAATGAAGATATTGCAATAAATATAAATGCTTATAGCCAGTAATAGCCGCTTGTGGCCATTTTCACCCATAAACACTGAAATATCCCATAATTGTCAATTATACTTACTAATAGCCATAGCAAGCCAATCTGGTCAGAAATATATGCTAATAGCCAACAATAGCCACTTAAAGCCATTTCAGTTGGTAAACACAAAATCGCTCATAGCTATGAACACTAGTCTCTAATAGCCATTTGAAGCCAAATCTTGCAATTGCAATAACAATAAATGCTTATAGCCAGCTATAGCCACTTGAGGCCATTTTCATCCATAAACACTGAAATAGCACATAATTTGCAATTACGCTCACTAATAGCCACTGCTAGCTGTTGGAAGCCAATCTGGTCAGAAACAGATGCTAATAGCCAACAATAGCCACTTAAGTCATTCCAGTTAGAAAACACTAAAACACCCATAAATATCAACACTAGTCACTAATAGCCATTTGTAGCCATTTTATACATATTTATCTAAAATTTGATGCATAAGGCAATAATAGCCACTTGAAGCCATACTCATTTTTAAGTACCGAAATAGCACATAATTGTGTGATGATCTCATCAATATCCATCAGCAGCTATTTCAATTCAATCTGCTCAAAAATAAATACAAATAGCCAACATTACTTACTTAAAGCCATTCCATTTCGTAAACGCAATAATAGCTCAAGCAATAGTTATCTACTAATAGCGGTGTGTAGCCATTTGCAGCCAATCTATTCGAAAATAGGTGCTTATAGCCAATAATAGCCACTTGAAGCCATTCTCATTCATAAACACTCAGACTGCAGATAATTGCTATTATACTGACTAACAGCCATTAGTAACCATTGAGCCAATCTGGTAACCATTGAGCCAATATGCTAATCGCGAACAATAGCCATCTGAAGTCATTCCAGTTTATAAACATAAATAACTCAGTTTTCATTACTCATTAATATTTATAGCCATATCTATCAAATATGTGTAAAAGTGGATAAGGATGGCTAGTTGGGCTAGTTGGTTTTGCATCATGGTGTAATACGCCAAAACAACAGGGACAAAAAACGAAGATAGAACCAGACAGGACGCGGCGTAACTTTCAACTGAATTGTTTATTTGGATGACAGAATTTAAAAAAAAAATTATAAAATATAAAAGGAGGCACACTTGGCAGAACACTAAAGATATGGTCTAACAACACACACCCCTCAAATGCCAGCGTCATTGGTTCCTCAAATAGAAGAATTCTTTATCAGTCAATGACAAAGAGGGCGCGCTTATACAAGTATTGTGGTGGGACCTAATCAGGAAGGCTTCGTGAATTCCTCTTGCCGTTTTTGTTTTGTAATGGCCCATGACACAGGTGTCACCTAAGATGGGGCTGCACTTTTCAGAGTTGGGCCCGCAATTGCAACGGTCACAGTGGACCGCTAAGTGGCCAGACGGGGACTGCCTAATCGCCAACGCATGCTCTCTGACCCTATCATTAATCCACCTCCCCGTCTGGCCAACGTACACCTTACCACATGACAAGGGAATTTTGTACGTGACACTGGTGGCGCACTCGCGGAACTTAGTGACCTGTCGTAATTTGCACGACTCTTGTGGCACATCCGATTCCTCTCCTAATCTGCTTATCCCTTTATACAGTGAAGACAGTTTATTCGGTGCTGATAAAACGACTGGTATGTCAAAGCGATGGGCCACCTTCTTCAGATTGTGGGACATCTCGTGAATGTAAGGCAAGACAACAGGCCTACCTACCTTCTTGGGAGCCCTTTCGCACACTGCGCTGTTGTCTTTTTTCTTCTTTTTTGCTAAAGTCTCTGAAACATCTCGAAGAGCATGACGGGGGAACCCTGCCTCTTCAAGTCTGCGGAGTTGAGAATGAAAACTGTTTTTCATCCGGTGGGGGCACGATTTCTTTAGCGCGGCCCTTAGGCAAGATGAAGCAATGCCCCTCTTCACTAACTTGGAGTGCGCCGAGCGGAATGGCAACATTCCTTTCTTGGAACGAGGCTTATACGCCCAGCAGGTATGCTTCGCACCGAAATACCTTCCTTTGTTGGAACGAGGCTCATACGCCCAGCAGGTATGCTCCGCACCGAAATATATTTCGATGCGGAGCCTACCTGCTGGGCGTATGAGCCTCGTTCCAAGAAAGGAATGTTGCCGTTCAAAACGGCAAGAGAAATTCATGAAGCCTTCCTGATTAGGTCCCACCACGACAATACTTGTATAAGCGCTCCCTCTTTTTCACTGACTGAGAAAGAATTCTACTATTTGAGGAACCAATGACGCTGGCATTTGAGGGGGTGTGTTTTTAGACCATATCTTTGGTGTTCTGCCAAGTGTGCCTGCTTTTATATTTTATATTTTTTTTTAATTCTTTCATCCAAATAAGCAATTCAGATTAAAGTTATGCCACGTCCTGTCTGGTTATATCTTCGTTTTTTTTTGTCCCTGTTGTTTTGGCGTATTAAACCATGGTATAAATGTGGAGGCTGATAGCCAATAATAGCCAGTTGAAAACATATGCATTCACCAACGACGAAATGGATAATTGTCAATTATCTCATCAATAGCCATTGGCAGCCATTTAAGGTCGATCTGGTCAAAGAAGATGCTAATAGCCACCAAAAGCTACTTAAAGTCGTTCATAAGAGTACGCAAACAAAAAAATCACATAATTATCAATATTAATTGCTTCTAGTCTCATGGAGTTATTTCAAGTCGGTCTCATAAAAAATTGATGCCTATTGCCAATTATGGTCACTTGGAGCCAAAGCCATTTAAAAAGGCATGTTTCGGTAGGAATAAAACAAATAAATAAACAAACTCAGAAAAGGTTAATACTTATTTAGATTGTACAAAATCGGCTTTACAAATCGTGACTGGTCTATACACCACACTACATTTCGACATCGAAATACCAAGAGGTTCAATATCACGTGCTTAAAGGCCGGCAAGCAGTTCGCGCTTTCCACTTTTCCCTTCCTTTTTCCTTTCCCCCTTCTACCCTGTCCGCCGTTTCCTTTTTCCTCCTCCCCGATGGTGAGGAGGATCTTTTGCCTTGCAGAATCTCGAGTCTGGTGGTCGGTCTTTAAGCTCCCTATGCTCCATCAAAAAATGGGAATATTTCATAGACTATCAATTTCTCTAGTGTGTCAGACCCAATCGATTCATTTCCGGGGAAAGTGGCGAGTTGTCCACTTTTTACCGCCAGGATCGCTTTCTACTTCCGTCTCCCATTTTAGCCCTGAGTTTCCTGTATTATTCTCAACGGTATTTGTATATAGCGTGGATGCGTCTGGATTAAAAAACCGTTCACACACGCTCACGGGCGCCTTCTCTCTAAAGACCCCACGTGTAGTTGCTCTCTACTCTCGTTAACAAGGCAGCGTTGGTTCCTTTTTTGATAACCCAATTAATATGGTTTCAAATCAATTTCAGAATGTTTTTTTAGCAATACATTATGGCGACTAATATCAAAACAAGTTTATAGCGTGGATGCGTCTGGATTGAAAAATCGTTCACTCACGTCAACGGGAAGCCTTCCCTTTGAAGACCCCGCCTCTAGTTCCTCTCTACTCTCGTTATAAGGCAGTCTTGGTTCCTGCTTCGATAATCTGAAAAATATCGTTTGAGATCAATTTCAGAATGGTTTTATGAGCAATACAATATGGCGACTAACATCAAACGAAGTTTCTGCGGGTGGATGTGTCTGGATTAAAGCACCGTTCACTCATGCTAACGGGAATCCTTCACTCTAGGGATGTCGCGAACCGGCCGAGGTTCGATTACGGCCAGGTTCGACTTTTTCAAAGTTTTAGTGGAAATTTCGACGAACCTTGTATTGAGGTTCAACTCGTGTGCGCATGCGCGGCAGGATGGCCAGTTGGGTTCGGATTGGATGAAGTATGGGCTGCACTGAGTGGTTATTTCAGTTAATACAGTACAAAAAAATTAAGTTATTGATTTCTTCAGTGATTAAAATTAGTTCCTTCTAATTGCAGCTGTTCACACTAAGCAACTAACGCTCCCAAAAACGCAACCAGTCTCAGACCTCACATAATTGAACCTTCGCGCCGCATCCTGGCGAGCTCAAAGAATAGCTAGACGTTTAAAATGACCACAAGACTGGACAACATCACAACGAATAGACCCTCTCCGAAATTCAGTCTGGCCACTTTGATCACTATCATCATCTGTGGAACGGCATCTGTGCCATACCAATGGCGGCCTTCTAGTGACTGATAAAGGAAGACGCTGAAGATGCTCCTAAGCGGATCTTGCGAGGCCGGTACATTCAGGGGATTAGTACGACGTGACGTAGGAATGGAACACAAAAGCTATATACGTAAGCGTTTATTTCTAATAACTCAGACTCAGTCAATCTGTGGGGGACACACGATCGGCTTTAAAGCACTTTGGTGTATGGAATTTTTTAGAGGCGTCTGAGCGGGTTGGACCTTTGTCCTGAATGCAGGTTGTTGGTCACCATCTAACTGAAAGTGGTCGAGAAAGAACTCACACTGAACAATTCCTCCCGTGCCGTTGAGCTGTGAAAGTCGCGGTTCCGATCCAAGTTCATTTCCACCATTGATATGGCAAAACCTAAACTGCTTTAAAAACCACCAGATGGCATTGAAGTTCGGAAAGGGTCCATTAAGGCCAAGCTTCGCATATATACCGTACAACTTGGCCATCATCGATGGCAACAGGGAAGTAATTTACTAAACACTGACGCTGGATCCCGCCTCCCATGGACGACAGTCAAATGCCTACTCACTGCAGTCCCACCTAAAGACCGCTTCGCAGCAATCGCCATTAAAAACAAAATCTCATTCACTACCCTCAGAGAACGATTTGCAAAGGAATTCATCGCTCACATCAACTCACCAAAGGCGGTTTTTCTTAGACCCAGGCCTCCCGTTCTAAACTTCCCGAAAAAGTCACTTGATAACGACTTCACATTATCAGAGTTAAATTGCGACTTGTCAAACTGACGTCGACGGAGTGCCCCAGGCCCTGACGGTATAACTAACCAGCCCTAGTGAAAAATACACCAGGTCGAGGGCTGGTGTGACTTGATGTTACACCAGACTTTTTTACAGATGTGATTTGGGACATTTTCTGATGTGACACCAGACATCTGGTGTTCTGGTGTGACACCAGAAATCTGATGTGTGGGTATGACACCAGAAATCTGGTGTTTTGATATTACACCAGAAATCTGGTGTTCTGGCGGGACATCAGGTTTTGTTGTAATGTGATACCAGACCACCTGTTGACTGGGTATTGCTTTACTCACAAAAAGGGTACAATGATAAGTTTGACAACAAAATGCTGCCATAATTATTTTATTCAAAAAAGCAAAAAAGCACAACAGTAAAGCTTCGGAAGCTTTAGTGTTGTAGGGAGGTTGCCGTGATCAACTGGAGTTTGTCCGGAGCCACTGCCCTGCGTTGAAGAACCGGACGCAGAGGTCGTTCCGAAATTCTTGGCCTTTCAGCTTGCGGTTGACTCGTGTCTTAGTTACGCTGATTCGTTCCGCGTACCCCTCCGCACCAGCAATTTCGTCTTCTAAGGCATCATATTCGACAGCTAGCTCGATTTCCTTCTCCAGCTCTTTCAGGGAAGCCTCCTTAAGTAGAAGAATATCAAATGTTTCTTCGAGCTCACCGACGTCGGTTGGATCCGTGGCCAGCAGACGCCAATCTCGTTGATGATCTTTGTTGTGGCGGCTCGCAGGGTAATCCTCTTTCGCTTCAGGCGGTCCACGCCCTCCTCGCTCGTAGTATAGGCATGGTCTGGCCTTTCATTCCCGGTTTTCGGCGCCAAAAATTGTAATAAATACTAGCTTCCTTTGTTTCTTTGCTGCCAAACTAAGTTCGTCGAAAGTGAGGAAAGCGTACCAACACATCTTTTCGGCTTCGACTCACAAAGAAGACTTCTGTACTTTCTGAAACTTAAACGAGAATACCGGCGGAAAGGGAAAGAGAAACCCTCGTAGAGGCGAGCCGGCGAGCGCCCCAAGCTGCTCAAGGCCTCCCGGAAAAGTGCTCGGGACGAGGGGGACACTTCTTGAGCACAAAGGAGCCCGCCGCGGGGTCTCCGGCGACCACCAAGACGGGAGGAAACAAGGCACCCCGTCGGAGGACGGAGCGGCACACAAACTAACAGAAAACACGCGCGCGGACGGGAGGAAAAGTCAACAAAAACACACCTCTGGTGTCACATCAAACTGCGTGGTGTGCATACCAGGCTGCCTGGTCGGCACATCAGTCCTTGTGGTGTGACACCAGACTCTCGGGGTGTACCCATCAGGCTGATGTGCGTGTACACCAGCATTTCTGTTGGGCACACCAGGCTGGTGCGGTCAATACACCAGCATCGCTGGTGGGCACACCAGATATTCCGTTGTCACACCAGGATTCCCTGATGTCACACCAGGATTGCCTGGTGTATTTTTCATTAGGGAGGCCCTAAAAACATGGACGAAAAATACCGACCCAAACTACTCGCCTACTTCAACAACATTTGGCAGAGCGGAGCACAACCCGGTGCCTGGCTACGATCGACCGTGGTAGCTGTCAAGAAAGCAGGAAAGCGCGCGAATGACTGGTTCTCATATCGCACAATATCGCTCACGTCCTGCATCTGCAAGCTAATGAAAAGGATGATCCAACGCCGTTTCACTTGGCAACTTGAACATACGAACGCGTTCCCACACGAACTGTCGGGCTTCAGAAGATGTCGATCCACAGCAGATGCCATAGGAGATCTCGCTTCGTCACTTGAAGAGGCCAAATCACAGAAACATATGCTACATGCTGTGTTCTTGGACATACATCGTGATTTCGACGCTCTTCCTATGACTTAATAATAAAGAGATTGCAATTAATCAGGGTAGGAGGTCGGGCCCTAACCTTTGTGCGATCTTTTCTAAACAAACGAACGCTCCAAGTTAGACTGGCCAGACATTTGAGTACGCCACGCGAGTGCTCACAGGGAGTTCCGCAGGGAAGTGTCCCCAGCCCGCTACTTTTCAACGTTGTGACGGCAGCACTCCCCCTGCTGTACCAAAGGGAAGTATATTTCAAGTCAAATGTGCAATATAAGCTGACGATGTCGTACTGTGGTGTGCTGGTCCAACGCTCCTCTCAACAACAGTTGAAGCACAACTCCAAAAGGCTCTTAACATCACCTCGGCATTCGTCTTTCACGCTGGCCTCACCTTGTCTACTGCCCTAAGACCTCCGCACTCACCTACAAACGACGAGGACGATTACGTTCCGAATTCTCAAGACTTCGTGTGGAAGGAGAACTAACGTGGAAGTATGGGCTTGTTGGTATTTCATGATTAAAAATTAAAACAGCGCAAGGACACGGACAAGAACAAGAAGGTAGACGAACAAGGCGCTGACTTACAACTAAAGTTTATTCGTGCTAACATCAAGTATAAATACTGAGTGTCATGACAAACAAACAAATATAAAAAAAAGATAAAAAAATATGTAGTGGACGCCACGTGCTCCTTAGCCACCGTTATGCGCTGTCACTTTGTGTCGAGAAAGCAACATTCCTTTTCGGATAAACATATGAAAGGAGTGCTAACCGCAGTTTTCCCCCAATTTTCCAATTTCCCGCGCCTCAATGATTTCTCAAGTGAGCTTGTCGTTATTCTTTCTAATCACTTCACACTTGTCGAAGACGGGAGTGCAGCAGCAGTCACGACAATGCAGGCCAAGGTGGCCTGACACAACTCTAATAACGTTATACTTGTGTTCTCACAAGCGATCATTGAGGCAGCGCCCCGTTTTCCCGACGTATCTCCTGCCGCACGAGAGGGGAATAGAGTACACCACTCCCTCCACACAGTTCACGAATCGGTCGTGGTGTTTTTTGGTGCAACCCTGCTTTTCTTTAGAACATGGGTTCACTTTTCTGCACAGCCCAGACATCTTTTCCGGAGCCGTGTATCCTGCCTCCCGATGTTCGGGCCTTGTTCGGTGGTTAGGAACCCTCACCAGGCCATGGAACTAGGATATGCAGACTCCTAGGAGCTGAGTATCAACGACAGACACGCCTGTACAGGAATTGCCTGTATCTACGGCTCCTTGATGGAGCTGATTCCTCTGGCAGAGGGGCAAGGTGGCGGGAGTTCTCCCGCACAATCGACCGAACTGCTGAATTCTTGTGGCGTCAAACCTTGACGCACCTTCGAGCCAGCATCCCAAAGACGACGGCCGCTGCGGGGAAACCTGGTTCACAAGTTGGGGGACGTTTGACTCTCAGGGAAAGTGGAACAAGGCCTGAGCCAAGGCCCGAAGTTCGCAGTCGAACCAAGAAAATCGCCTCCCGAGCTGCTAACGACGGTGAGACAAGTTTCCGAACGACCTCCGGAGTCTGAAGTTGACAGATGTATATCTGAGGGCGTGGACGTGTTGTTACATTGCAAACCCTCGGGGTCCAAGGTTCCGCTGAAAACCACTGTCGCCTACTTAAAAGAAAATTCCCTTTATTACCAGAAGATAAAGAGGGAGGCTTCGTAGTGGTGCCTAAGGGGATGTTTGTCTAAAGCGTCAGATGCCATAACGGCCACGTTTAAGCGCAGAGAAGACGTGTTACTTTCGAAGGTGAAAACTGAAGCACGTAGGCTTTGCAAACGCCTAAGCCTCGATAAACTGGGCCAAGCGATCGATCAGGGAAAAGGCTTAGGTTTAGATTATTTTTTTCGGCCAAAACGCATAAGATTGACTGTCCGCTGCGCGTGATTGTGTCGGAGAAAGGGACGTGGCAAAAATCTGCGTCTTCATTTTTGCAAACAAAACTGAATATGTTGAAGATTGATCATCCCTTTCGGGTGAAGAACTATGATCAGATAATAGATTTCTTTAAAGACCACCCAAACCGTAGCTTGTTAGCTTGCTCTATTGATTTGTATAATTCGATTCCCCATAAAGAGCTGTTAGTATCTGTTGAAGACTGTATTGACAATCATGGTTTTGTGGCGTTTCAGAATGAATCTGGACTTAGTGTGGGTCACCTTCTCGAATTTTTATCTTTTTATCTCAAGTCGACGTTCGCGACGTGGAATGACAGTGTTTTTATTAAGAGAAATGGCATTTGCATAGGATCGTGCATAGCCCCAGTACTCAGCGATATATTTCTTGCTTTCCACGATAGAGTAATGTGAGGCCAACTGGAAGGAACAAAGGTGGCAAAAATTTGTAGATTCGTAGATGACTATTTGGTGCTCCTAGATTGTGACAAGGAAGATATGGATTCTGCTGTGTCGTTTGTCTTGTCAACGTGTAAGGAGTGTCTGGAACAGCTAGTGCTGACGCATAAAGTACCTGTAAATGGGGCCATTAGGTTTCTGGATCTGAGCCTTCAACTTGGTCAAGGCCATGTGTGCTGGGTATATGAGCCGAGGGCTAAGAAACCCATCTTGCCTTTTCCCTCAGCGCATTCCAAGCTAGTAAAAAGGGGAATTGTTAACCTTTGTTTTAGAAATGCCTTGCCCCCAGAGGGTGAAAGAGAGCTTCGACGCACAAGCATCAAAGCACGTAAGGAAACGACCAAGCAGGCTCATAGGGTTAACAGAAAAGTAACCGTTTTACCATACCTGCACAAGATCTCGCACAACCTAATGAAAGTTGGCCGAAGGGTCGGTGTTGATGTGGTTTTTTCGGCTCGGAAAAGCTGTCTGGGTTGTGCAGAAAGTGAACCCTTGTTCTAAAGAAAAGCAGGGTTGCACCAAAAAACACCACGACCGATTCGTGAGCTGTGTGGAGGGAGTGGTGTACTCTATTCCCCTCTCGTGCGGCAGGAGATACGTCGGGCAAACGGGGCGCTGCCGCAGTGATCGCTCGCGAGAACACAAGTATAACGTTTTTATAGTTGTGTCAGGTCACCTTGGCCTGCATTGTCGTGACTGCTGCTGCACTCCCGTCTTCGACAAGTGTGAAGTGATTAGAAAGAATAAGGACAACCTCACTCAAGAAATCGTTGAGGCGCTGGAAATTGGAAAATTGGGGGAAAACTGCGGTCAGCACTCCTTTCATATGTTTATCCGAAAAGAAATGTTGCTTTCTCGACACAAAGTGACAGCGCATAACGGTAGCTAAGGAGCACGTAGCGTCCATTACATGTTTTTTTAACTTTTTTTATATTTGTTTGTTTGTCATGACGTTCAGTATTTATACTTGATGTTAGCACGAATAAACTTTAGTAGTAACCCTATTGGAAAACCCCAATATGAACAGCGTATTATGGATATCTTTATAACAATATATTTTTATTGTATTGCAATACAATATAGACAGTGTATAGGAAAACATTACATTTATTGTATTGTATTACAATAAGGATTTATTATGGGATTCCAATATCTATAATACGCTGAAAATATTGGAATCCAGTACCAAATAAACCCTTATTGGATCCCCATGTGTCATATGGGGATCCAATAAGGGTTTACGATTCCAATATAGTCAGCGTATTATGGATATTGGAATCCAATACATTATATCGGCTACCAATAAAACTATATACGAGTTGGAATATCACGTTCAGCGCAACATATCTCTGCAACGCAGTCTCTTCTTCTGTGTATTTCTGAGTGGTAAATTAAAACAATGTTGCTGTTGTCAAATTGTGAATAAAGAAGCAAAACACTGGAATTATCCATACCAAATATATTTAACATATTCCTGAACTGGAGGATCTGGCATTTACTGCAAAAGAAAGTTAATTGTTTAGGACTCTCATTCAAAAACTTGATGTTTGAAAACAGACTGTGAAATCCTCACCTTAATGAAAACAGCACCTGCAAGCTGTAGCCATATAGAAACTGCGAAATAAAAATTTGTGATCAGTTTGCGACAAGTAGCAATCCTTCACCAAGATTCAAAATTATGTCTGCGTTTGATTGTGGAAAATTAAGCTTCAATGCCACTGCCACAGGTCATTCTGAGCTCGGTCAATTAAATATACGTATCCGCTCGTCTGGCTTCACTATTCCTGCTTCGCACCTAACTAGAGTATCTGGAATGCTCACCTTTGACGAAAAACGAACTGGTGCTTGCTTGCTTGTAGGCTGTGGAAACTGGAAGAGAGATTTGCGGTTAGTTGCGTCCAAGTAGCAGTTACTTTGAGTAGCCCCGTAAAGTACACTAAGTGTGAAAGATTCAAAATTACATGCGCGGGACATAGATATCCTGTTGCGACGTAACTGGGCACGTGTCAATGTCGCCCGCTTGTATTACAGAAAAATAAGCTTCAATGCAGGAGCTCCCAGTCGTTGTGAGCTCCGTCAATTAAAAATGCTGTACCGGTCGTATGGCTTCAGTATTCCTGCTTCGGGAATCTGGAATTCTCACCTTTGAAGAAAAGCAAACTGGGACCTGCTGGCTCTTAGGCTGTGGAAACCGGCAGAAATATTTGCGATTAGCTGCGTCCAAGTATCAATTTCTTTGACCAGCCACCTACAGCACACTAAGCCGGATAAATTAAAAATTACATGTGCCTGACATGATATGCCTCTTGTGACAAAACTGGGCACACGTTTTGTCGCCAACAGCAACACTGAAGCCAGACAGACAAGCGGTACGGTACCTTTAATTGACGGAGCTCAGAACGAGTAGGGACGCTTTCATTGAAGCTTGTTTTGCTGCAATACACACGCGTATTGCAGCAAAACAAGCTTCAGTGAAAGCGTCCCCAGTCGTTCTGTCAATTAAATATGCCGTACCGCTTGTCTGGCTTCAGTATTGCTGCTTCAGAGCAATCTAGAAAATCTAGAATCCTCACCTTTGAACGAGAACGAACTGGCGCCGGCTGGCTTGTGGGCCATGGAAACTGCAAGAGAGATTTGCGATTAGTTACCTCCAAATAACAATTTTTTTGAGTCGCCAAGTATAGCACCCTCAAAATTACATGCACGGCGCACAGATGCCTCATGCGACGGAACCCCCTTCATCCTTGTTTTCCATTAACTCTGCTCACCTTCACCACTCGCCTCCAATTTCTGCGCTACTTCTTTAATCTCGATTCCCTGGTTTTCAAAGGCCATGCCATGGCTTGCGCCAGTCACGGATCTGTCAGCTCTGCGACTGGCGCTATTGTGGCAAAGACGCCACAGCACCTGGCGCTTGGTGTCCTCTTTCAATATTTTGAGCACGGCTCAAAACAGGTGGATGGGTGTCTGGTATGCCCTTTGCTTTTTTGCGGATCGTTCCGAATCAGAGGGTAGGCGCTTCTGCGACCTGGGCGCATGCTCGGTATTTTACAATAGTAGTTAAAACCAAACTCTGCAGGAATCTTGAAAGATAACAAACATAATGTGCACGCCAAAAGGCATAGCAAATGAAACACCCACCATCTATCTATTTTCGTTTCTTGTCCGCAAAAAGCTGTCGTATATGTAGCCTCCCTTGCTTAAGCCGTTCCTCCCTAGTGTCCCGGTTGGGTCTCGTCCTGATGAATCGTCGATGGAGACCTGAGGAGCGGTCAACATCAAATTAGACCTTTTTGAGACAGAACCATATACTTGCTGAGAGGACGTACACCCAAACGCATCTCAGGCACATCATTTATAGTGCGTTTTAAATTGAGACGCATGATGTGAAATGAGACGTCAATACTGACGCACCCCTTATGCGAACCCACAATTTTGAAGGCCTTGTCCCCCTCGCTAGGTGGACAAGGCCTTCAAAATTTTGGATGAAATTTTTACCTTAACATCCCGACTCAATGCCCATCCCTGAATATTGGACCACCACACTTTTAGAAAAAAAAATCTTTTTTTAGAAAACACCGAGTCATCTACCACCCCTACAAACACCTGAACCAAGCGTACTCGTACCGAGGCTTGTTTGCTCCGTGCCGCCCCCGAGTTACATCGGGCTGACAATGTTTTTTTGTTTTTTTTTTCAAATGGAACCCACATTTTTAGTTTTGGTTTGTCTTGTAGAAGCAGGTGGATACTTTTATAAAGCTTCCTCCCTATGCGCTTCGGAGTCAACATTTTTGCAATGGCCGACCCCCGGGCTTTGATTTTGCGCTCCTTGATGAATACTGAAACTGATATAGGCGGGCAATAGCTCGCCTTGAAAATACTTGCTTTTGGTGGCCGAGAACAAACTCGTGTTCCTGATTGGCAGCCACTTGCTGCCAAGAATTGCTGCACATATCCTAAAGATTAGTCTAACACAGATGCTTTGGCCAGAGAGAGACACAAAAGCCTGAAACAAGACCACTATACAGACAGGAAATAGAGTGTCTCTGCGGAATGAAACAAACAACTCAGATAGGCATCAATCACTCACCTTGAAAACACTTGCCATGTGCGGCAAAAAACAAACTTATGGCCTTGATTGGCTGGCTCTTGCCACCAAAACCTGCATGTGTAAGAACGAACCTGGTCTTAATTAAACTTGGGTGAGTCAACTCAGATTTCTTAGAGAGTGCTTGAAGCACTTTCTAAGAAATCTGAGTTAGAAGCAGACTTACATAGCATTTTGACTCGTTAATTCAGTAATTGCACTAAACTTGGGCAAAAGTCAACATAAACTGCAGTTATTTTGAATATGTACAGCAATTATAGCAGGGCATGCACTGAGCCTTTCTTCCACATGTAACCTGTCCAAAGCTTCGTGACATCATCGTTGGCATCCCCAAGTCAGCCTATTGGCAAGCGAGGGTTGTCGGACCCTGCTAATGACGTCACTTTTGGTAGTCTTTATCTTTGTTCTTTCGCTCTGCTTTGCCGCAATGAGCGGGGCAACGGCGACATATTAATTAACGACTACGACGCTGCTACTAGCAAGATTAACAGAAAACTTTGACTTGGCTGTGGATCTCTTTGGCTGGGTCTTTGGTGGCTCATGGACTGGGAAGCGCAGTTTGTCGATAAGCGTCCCAGCATGTCCTTACTTGGCAACATGTGCCGCTTAGCATATCCAGTTCAATTCTAGCAGCCAAACACGGTATCCTGGCAACAGCAGTTAGACCAAGGCGTAATTCAAAGGTAGTCTAGATTGTGTTTACCGTCTATAAATGTCCAGGCACGCCTGTCAATTAGCCCATCCAGAGGCTTTCGGAGATGGTCACGAGAGCCAGCAGGTTGTCTTGGGCAGCTCACTGTCAGCCACTCTGTCCCTCTATGCACAGTGCCACCTTCATGAGCTCCCACTGAAGAAAAGAAACAATCTGAAAATTGTAATGACTGCAATGAGAACCAATCAGAACATCCCAGCAGCAGATGCTACAGCATGGTGTCTGGAATGCACCTCTGCGTTCTAGCATTCTATACCACCCACTCATTAAAGGTGGTCTCTAAGCGACAGCATTAAATGACGCCACAGTAGCCGGCATGTCCTGCTGTCGGATGAGAGAACCCTGGCGGTTGGTTGTACAACTTCTGGCAAAAAATATGAGCTAAAGGCAAACGTCATTGCTCTCGCAACATCCAAAATCCTGGCTGCTAAAGCTTCTGTGGACTGTCAAGCTGAGGAATATTCTCTTCCCCGCAGCAGAAACTACCTCAATAGCCATGATGTTCACAGCCTGTAAAAAAATCCCATGGAAAGTCCATTCAGGAGCAAATGGGTAGCTCTAGAGACAACCTGTCGCACTATGAAACAGTTCCACAAATCTGCCATAAGCAGCACTGCCATAAGCAGCAGCACTTCATTTAGAGTACAGAAGTTTGTGTTTTTCATACATTTCGAGATGAAATTGTATCTCTGGATTCTCCCAAGACTATAGTTTCCAAGCAGAGATTTACATTGGCAAGCTGGCTGAGTTCCTGAGTAGGAAGGTTTATGTGTCACACCACACGTGTCTTTTGCTGAAATTCAGATAAAGGAAGGCTGAATATCCCTGATCGATGGTGATTAGGGTGGAAATCTTCAGGCTTTTGCAATCACCAACTTCCTCAACATTACCATTTTTCCAGTTCATAGACACCCTGCACGAGGTTGAGTTAGGTACCAATGGTCATTAACAACTGCATGAGTGACCTGCACACATATGTGGTAACTACTGGGTGTATCAAGGAGTGGCCAGGCTCTTTAAATTGACCGGAAAATTCGGTTTCTTAACCTATCGCGCTATGACTTGTGCAGCGTTGCCCACAAATGGTGCACTTTTTTGTAAAATTTGCAAAGAGCAAACTTACCTCAGGAAAAAGTAAAGAAAGAAAAAGGCTTAGCTCCTATGGAAATGCGGCAAAGGCAAAGGTTTTCAAACAATACGGCACCATTTCGCCCGGGAGACAAGAGATGGCACAATCGGCCACAATGCCAACTGCGCCAACGAACGAGCATACGGCACCGAAAGCTGGCGTCTTTAGCAGACAATCTTTTCAACTCAAAAGTAGAGTGCATTCCGCAGGCGGCGACAGTCACAGAAACAAAAACAGGCGCGGTAACAACAAGGTAGTGCAAAGCAGATGACATCGGTACTCCGAAAAAAAAAACAGTCAAAATATCCCAACAAACCACTTTTCTAATTGATTATGTGCCCATTCAAAATGTTTTATCAGTAAGGATAATAAAATATTGCATTGGCAACTGATATCAGAAAAGCTCGTGCCACTTTTGAGTCGAAAAGATTGTCTGGTAAAGACGCCAGCTTTCGGCGCCGTATGCTCGTACGTTGACGCAGTTGGTGTCGTGACCCCTTGCGCCATCTTTTGTCTCTCTACTGAAACGGCGCCATATTGTTTGAAGACCTTTGGCTTCGCCGCATTTCCATAGGAGCTAAGCCTTTTTATTTCTTTACTTTTTCCTCAGGTAAGATCGCTCTTTGCAAATTGTACAAAAAAATGCACTATCCCTGAGCAACGCTGCACAAAGTCGTAGCGCGATAGGTTAAGAAACCGAATTCTGCAGTCGATTTAAAGATCCTGGCCGCTCCTTGATACACCCAATATACAACAGCCCAATTCATCCTACTGGGCAAAGTGTTGGCTTACGTCCAAAAACATGGAACGTTGGCAGGTACCTATAGTCGGTGACAGGTCAAGAATGAAGTGAAAGCTCCTCCCACCTCTTTCCCCTTTAGCAGAGCAAACGCTGGAAAGGAGGGCGCCTCCTCTCCAGGGTTCAGTCTGCTATAGTGGAAAAAGGTGGGAGCAGCTTCCACTTCCTTATTGACCTGTCACCGACTATAGAATGTGAGCAACCAATGTGGCTTTTATCTTATTCTGGGCTCGCTTTTGTTTTTGAATGTGTTTACCTGTGTGCCTGCATTTCTTGTTGTTTTTTTTTTTTGGTACATATGCACGAGCGTATTTCTACCTTCACGACTGACTACATGCCTCCCCTCTCCTCACGCCCCCTGCAATAATGCCTTCGGGCAGTGCAGGCTAACCCGAAAGTAAAGAGATGTGAATGTGCCTGCCATGCTCGGCAATCCCAATTCAACTCCCTGAACTGCAATCCTCGTACAAAAGAGATGCACTCTAGCAACTGCGTGGTTGACATGCCAAAACCCAAACCGAGACCAAAAGAAGTTCAGAACTACGTGGTGCGCTAACACAGAGCCATTTGCACCTGCCTGCCCCCCCCCCCCCCCTAGCTTTCTTTTTATTGCCACAGAAAGTGGTGTACAAGAAAAGATGGGTTGCTCTTTTGTTCTAACTCAGAAGAGTAAATTGAAGGCTTTAGGAACAGCCAATGCTAATCAAACACTTTTCAGAATGCTTCTTCGTAAAAAAAAAAAAAAAAAAAAAGGTCACGCTTTGTATTTTTGTGTTTGCATAATTAACAAGCTCCGCAAATGCAGCTATTCGTAATTCCGTGCACAGACCAAGCAAGGGACCATGAACACTTCCCAACTATCGTACCTACCAAGTGCTCAACCCCCAGCTCTCTATGATTATCTCCAATTTAGAGTGGCCGTTTGTTCGGTATTTTACAGTTTGTAATGTTATTTGTTTTGAAAATCAAAATGTGAGATAAATCCAGCAGGGCGCTGTGGAAACAGTGCAAGGGCTTTGTTTCACCTTTTTACAAAGCATCCTGTCTCCAATGGCAGTAGAGGAACGGGAGGAGAGCTGATGCGCCTGCAGGCCCTTGCCGTGTTGACAGCTGCCATCCGGACTGGCAGCTCATCGGCAGCTTCTAGTCACCTGCAGTTTTTTCGTCATCATACAGACTTCCTGCAACATCATGAATAAGACTCAGACTGACATTCTGGAACAAAAAAGAAACCAGAACTTGCTTCACGGATCAACAAAAGAACAAGTGCAACATGACGCTTCTCTTGTCGTCAACAGTGCAAACGCCATGACGACACCACCATTAAACTCAACCAAATAAGAAAAATTAACTTCTGCATGAAGTAATTGTATTAAGAACAGTGTGCATGTGGAGCTTAGACACCTACCGGTGCCTTAAAAGATCCCGGGAACTTCAAAACAAATTAAACACCACCTAGAAATAGCACAGCTCGCTTGATAGGCACATGCACAGCAATCAACAAGCCTTTTGACGTGTTCTGTAGTGCTGGGATAGAAATCAAGAATCAAAACCGGAGATGTGGTCAAAATACCTTGGGGTAGTACAATGCGCAAGTTTATCCTGAAGCTACTGTTGATTATATTCACCTAAGGTGTTAAAGCTGGTTTACACTGTTGCAACCGACTATGACCAAGTTGAACAAAACAGTGTGTTAAGTTGCTTACGAATAACATTGCTGCTGCGCAGCACGATCATAAGCTGTCACAAGAGGCTTGAAGACTGGTTTTGTCAGACTCAGTCCTAGCGGGTAGCAACAGTGTGGACCAGCCTTTTAGACTAAAATTGTGCCCAGCACTGGGTTTTGGAGATGGTTCCAAAAATGCTTTAAGAGACTCCCTTCAACTTTAACAGAACCTCAAGTATTTAAAAGTTGAAGTAGGAAGCCTTCACATTCAAAGCTGGATCTCCTTGATTTGAATGTGTCTCCACTCTACAAGCGAGAGCGCCTGGCAGGTATGGGAGTTGGCTTGTGGCTGTCCCTATTCGCACACCGAGTGTGGATAGTGGTGGATTATAATCCGCACTCCGAGCGTGAATAATTTTGGATTCTTATCCGCAATCCGAGTGCGGATTGTGTTGGATTCTTATCCGCACTCAAAGTGTGTGAGTAGACTCTAGTGTGAGTGCGGATTGCTTGCGGAGGCGCGGACGCTGTACGGGGGTACTAGGAGATTAGGGTACGAAGGTGTTGTCACGAAGCCGTTGAGTGTGTTGGACTTTATTTATCTGCACTTCGCGTGTGGTGCGATTTTGTCGCGCTGTGAACAGAGTGGTTTAGAAGTTCTCAACTTTGTGTTGTGAATGACACTGGCTTTGAGCCTCGACGAGTTTATAAAAACATTGGTGGTTCTGGTTTCAGAATTATAATAATTTCAAGCAAATGTTTTTGCTTCTAATATATTAAAACAAAATTAATTAGCATTGGGTGGTGCACTTCAGATTAAACGGTACTCACGCCACAGGGATCGGACACAGGCGATCAATGTATGTGTATGTGTTTGTTGCAGGGGGAGGGAGGGGTTCTTAGAGAATCCCAAACACATCACCCCACCCCCCCAGAAAAAAACGAAAGAAAAAAAAAAAGTTCTGGCGATACTTTTTTTTTGTAGGGTTAAATATTTTTATCGACGAATGAAAAAAAAAGAAACTAGAGCAGCGTGCAATTTCTGACGTGTATTGTCTTATGCTTAGGTGATGGGGGCAGTGGCATAGGAAAAGGGGGGGGGGGGGGGCTGCAGGAAAATCAGTCATTTCCAGGAAACAAGATTATTAAAAAAAAGAACCCCCCTTTCCTATGCCACTGCCCCCATGACCTCAGCACAAGACTATACACGTCTTCTGAACATTTTCAACACTACTAGATGAGGGAATGCTTGAAAAGTCCCTGGCATGGGCGTACCAACCGGGGGGGGGCAAGGAATGTGTTTTGCAGCCCCCCCCCCCCCCCCCCCCTCTAAACAGCCGCCACTGGGCAGGGCAAACACTGGCCGGCGGCGCCGAAGGGATACCAAGGGCACTGCCCCCCCCCCCCCCGGCCCAGGGGGGGGTGTCGTTTGCCTCCTCACTCAAAAACAAGTTTGTACGCCACTGGTCCCCGGCCATTTGTTACTGTAGATTTTTTTTAATAGAATGATGTGCACATTTGTAAGTAGACGATAGATGTCATGGCTGTTTGGGTGCGGCAGCAGCGGTAGTTTTGAACATCTGTGTGTGTGTGCGCGTGGGGGGGGGGAAGCAATTACATCTTGAAAATTGTTTGCTTGCCGCCCCCCTCCCCCTTCCTACATTACTGCCCCCACCAGCTAAGCACCACAGAATGTTAATGTGCTGACCATGGCAAAGCTTCCGTTTTCGGAGTGTGAAAAGGGACAGCCGTGCGAGTTTTCATTGCGAGCTGTCCACTATACAAGCGAGAGCACCTGCCAGGTGTGCGATTTTTACACTGCAACTTTCTTGAGCATTTTAATCAAATCGTATAACCTATATCTTGTAAACACTGACATGGAGAACTCTAAAGAAACGAACAAACATCTCAGGGTTTACAAGATGTCGATTAATTACCAGCTCGCCTGCACTATATCACTTCTTACATATAACCTCTTTCCTCAGCCATGTAAAGTATGTGTGCACCCCCAGGTTCTAGAAGTCACGAATATGACCGGCGTAAACTAAAACGCCATTAAGGCAAACAACAATAATCTTCATTAGCTACAGTAGTAGTACTCTGGGTGGCTCGCAAGGCTAGACCTATATGCAGGGCCCGTAAGGGGAAAACAAGGGAAGTGACGAGCTTCGCAGGGTCTTGTCAACACTTTTAAGCAACTCTAGGCCCGAGCGCCTGAACACCGACGACACGCAGAGCAGGCCGGCGCGGGGCACACGCCGTACGCGAGCGCTACGACGACGCCCAGCTTGGAGCGTGTTCGAACAACCCGCTGAACCCGCTAAACGCCAGCACCCCAACCGCGCCATCCCGCTGGACGCAGCTCAAAAAGCCAGCGCGCGCTGACCGAGATACGCGGTCGCAAGCGTGAGAAAGGACGAGACGACACGTCAAAGTAAAAACCATCCAATTCTTCACGCGTGTCGCCGTCCTGAACACATTCAAGGCGTTCGTTCTAAGATCCGTATCCAAGCGTTTGACAGCACAGCTCAGTTTAGCGCGCCTGGCACTTACAGCGTGTCCGAAGATAGCAACGCGAACTTTCGAAACAATCTGATCAGCGTCTCTGCAGTGCTCCGGTATCGCAGAAGATTCACGGGATTCTCAAGATAGCGGCTAGCATTTACGCAAGGCTTGAACGAACAGCCTCCAGAAGCGATAGCGATCGTTTCCCGAAGGCAGCCAGCATCCCGTAGAAAGAACTGCGACTCGACACGAAATCGCGCAGACCGCTCAAGCGTTGAAAAAGTTAAATATAATCCGAATTACGGTGGCAACGTGAGCTACGGTGCTCGGAAGATCATCCAGCACATGTAGATGATACTCTTCGGGCATGCATTATGAATATGAAATCGAGAAAACTTACCCAAACAATCATTTGACCCACGCACGTTGAAGGTTCAAACAGGCCTTTGTCTGCACGGACGGGAGGGAATAGAATCCCGACTTCAGAAGCTGCTTGTGGCTTTGGATTATACTTTGGATTGGCTGTGGCTTTGGATCGGACAAGTATACGACTGCGGCATATAGTTTCGGTTTCGACCCAACTCTACTGCAATTAATATTTCGGTGGCCGGTGTCGCTACCATGGCCAGCCATTACTGGAGTTATCTTGTTCTCTACGCAGTTTGAAGTCAATTTTTTGGGCGAGCAGACCTAATGTCCCAGCTTCTTCTCCTGTTATACGTTCCATGATAACCTTTGTTTGCTGACTGAAATCTACGTCAACTTATGTGCAAAAAAGAAAAAAAAAGGAACAGGGTGTTCGACATCTTAATTTAACTTGATTTTTTTATATGTGAGGATATGCAATATCTTAATTAATTATTGGATATTTGTTTTGAGTTTTTATGTTTTGCTTAAAAATTATTTGTATTTCTATTTTTTTTTTGTCTGAAGTTTTGGTTGAGTTGCGGGGCTCAGTAACAGCGGGTTATTTTGAGATTTTCATACACCAGTGACGAAGGTAGAGGGGAGGCGGGGGGAGCTGTCAGGGGGGAGCCCTCTTCCTCCTGCCTCTTTTTTATCCTTGTCCCTCTTCCTCCTCCCTCCTCCCCCTTCTCCTCCTCCTCCCTCTCGCTTGGTGCATTGTGGGAGACGTCCCATAATGCGACACGCGCGGCACCGCGGTGCATTATGGCACGTTTCCCATAATGCACCGCGCGGTTACGCCGACGGCGACGCGTCACGCCGACGCGTTACGGCTACCGTTACGGTCGCCGTCGGCGTAACGCTTTTTCGTTACGCGACGCAAAGGCGTGACGAAAAAGCGTTACGCGACGCTGACGTGTCACGAAAAGCGCTACGCCGACGCATCACGAAAAACCGTTATGCCGACGCGTTACACGACGCCGAGGTGTCACAAACAAGCGTTACGCCGACGTGTCACGAAAAAGCGTTATGCGGACGCCTTACGCGACCCCAAGGTGTTACGAAAAAGCGTTACGCGACGCCGAGGCGTCCCAAAAAAACGTTATGACGATGCGTTCCACGACGCCTCGGCGTCAGCGTAACGCTTTTTTGTGACGCCTCGGCGTCGCGTAACGCTTTTTCGTGACACCTCGGCGTCGCATAACGCGTAGGCGTAACGCTTTTTCGTGACGCCTCGGCGTCGCGTAACGTTTCCACGTAACGCTTTTTCGTGACGCGTCGGCGTCGCGTAACACTTTTTCGTGACGCATCGCGTAACGCGTCGGCGTCGCCTAACACTTTTTCGTGACGCGTCGCGTAACGCGTCGGCATCGCGTAACACTTTTTCGTGACGCGTCGCGTAACACGTCGGTGTAACGCTTTTTTGTGGCGCGTCACGAAAATATGTTACGCCGAAACTTTACTGTTACGCCGACGGCAACGCCGCTCAAGCCAGAAACGGACGCCTAAGAGCAGCGCTCGAAGATGAAAGAAACGTCAATCAATTCAGGTTTTAAAGTCCGATGGTTAAGGTTTTATAGGCAAAAATGCTTATGTGTCTAAATATTCCTAGTACATATGGAAGAATCCCGGCGATGTTGCCGCGACTTGGCTGGTGCAGTGCCGTCATTCGGTGGTTGTAAAACAGAGCCCGATATAGAACTTCATATATTTTCAGCAATATGTTTTGAAAGCTGGCAGAAACGGCAAATGTTGCCGTCATGTGGCCGTCATGTAGCCGGGATGCAGCAATATCTTTTGGAAGCTCGCAGAAACTTCCAATGTTGCCGTCATGTAGCCAGGATGCAGCAATATCTTTTGTAAGCTGGCAGAAACGGCCAATGTTCCCGTCATGTAGCTGACATGTAGCCGGGATGCAGCAATATCTTTTGTAAGCTGGCAGAAACGGCCAATGTTGCCGTCATGTAGCCGGGATGCCGCAATATTGGTTGGACGCTGGCAGAAACGGCCAATGTTGCCGTCATGTAGCCAGTTTAGTGCCGGCATCATGAATGCTGGCTCTAGACTGGTCAAGCAGGGCCCATATGGGGCCACCTTAACCATGCTGAGACCAATGTCGGCACAATATCTTGTGCTGCCTTGGATACCATAGCTGAGTGCAGTGACAAATGGTCCCAGGTTTGTCACCCAACCGTATACGGGCTTACGGTGTGGCGCGACTCATGCAGCACCTATGCTTCGCGATGGAGCCAGTGAGCGAGGTGTGACACACTAGAGCTGTGCAAGCCACAGCTTTACAGCCTGCAAAGCCTGGGAAGATCCCTCTCCCTTTGCAGAGCTGAAATTAGCTAACGGAGAAGCTATTGCAATCACTAGAAAGCCACAAAGTGTGAATAAAAGCACTTCTGAAAAGGAATTAGTGTGTAAATTATGCATCTATATGTTAAATTTTAAAAAAAGTATATATGTATATATATATATATATATATATATATATATATATATATATATATATATTTGAATACTAAAAAAGGCAAAAAAGAAAAAAAAATGTTTCCACGTGGGGTGCACCCAGAGCTCCACGGCCCTTGAATTCAGTTCCCTAAAGCCCGCTTCAGACGAAACAATTTCGCCCAGCTACTTCATGTCGCAACACCAGCAACACGGGCCGCCCGCGTTCACATGCAGCAACCGAATTGCTACAACTTGCCAGCATCATCATGAAATTTTATTTTTCTTACAGTATTTAGACGCACAGTTATATCCTAAAAACATGTTTTTATATCTTTAAATTGCGCTGAGAATACTAACTCATCTTTTTGAAACAGTTTATTTTCAAAAATGATCCATTTCAAACCAGAACTAAGTCCTCAGTTCTCATCATCACGACCACAGGGGTGTCACGTGAAAATATTGCATTCCTGATTGGCTGCTCCCGCTTCAAACATCTCCGAGTAGTCAGGGTTGCTCGTCCGCTTCGAGCCGGACCTGATCCCAGCAATTCGTGTCGATCTAGGGAAAACTAGGGAACAACCCGCCAGCAGCCCCGAAATTGCTGGAAAGGTTGCTCCGTCTGAAGCGATCCTATACTCTGCTTCATACATAGAGTGCAACGCAGTCAAATCTAGCGCACCGGTTTGCATTGCTGACCGTGCCTATGTTCGCCCCATGAGATAGTGCGTCCCATGCAAAAACAAATGTTAAAAAGTCGGAAAATGTGCCTCCTCGAGTCTAGTAACTGATAATGGCGTTATGATTTCAACGGAGCACAAATGTTTTTTTAAGAAAAAGGAAAAGATAATGTAAACCACCTTAAATTGTCTTCGTGTTCATCCGTGTGGCAGCCGCTGTGGGTTTTCGGGTTGTGTGGCACTGGCTGGTTTTGAGAAGATGGCGTCTTACGCAGCAAGCTCAAGTACCTCTCCTGCTCGGATGTTTTCGAAGATTCGTTGAGCGAAAATCTTGAAAGAGTGCAAGCAGATGATCGCCAATGTGTACGGGAGTATAAGAACACATTCCCCGGAGAATTCGGTCGTGAAGTCCTGGAGACGGCCAGTAACGACACCGGAGTGTGCCCTGTACTGTCGCGAAGTGCAAGGCGCAGTGCCTATCTGGCAAGGTGTCGTCCCCGTAGCAAAGACCTCGCAACGTGAAAGTTTCGAGCACGGGGACCGTCAAGCAGGACGAGTTCACTCAGAACGGCATTCGCCTGAAGGTGCATCGCAAGTGCTCCGAGAGGGAGATTCCTACCCTTGACAGCTATTTCAAAATAAACTGTACAGGCCACAACTATTGTCGATTAACGTCTTATTATAAATTTTGGGACAAGGCCGCTATCAGGGCGATTCCTCATTGCACGCTGCACGAAAGAAAAATATAACTCGGTGCTGGAGGCAAATAACACTTGCAAAGCAGCAGACCAATGGAAGAAATCTAGCCTCTCGGCGACTTATAAATAAAAATCAAGGAGGAGGAACTGAAATATGCACTTCGTCAATGCGCACAATCTTGCACAAAAAGTCTGTCTAAAAAAGAAAAAAAAAAAAAAAATCTTTGCGCGTAAATTGGGTTCGAACCACGGCCTCCGAGACGTCAATATCGCCAGAGCAGCGCCTTCTACCACTCGTCCACGAAACTTTTTTTTTTTTTTTTTCTTTATTTCATGGGAAACAAAAACGGAGAGTCAGAGCACACAAAAATATCGCACTACAAAAATAGGTCCCTCATTTATCACTACAGTTCTTTCATCTGTAACAATTTGTTAAACAATGGTACCCAATCGGGCTTTGTGTCGCGACCTTCGTACACACTGGTGACTTGTGCTACCAGTTGAATGAAATAACAATGCACGGACTTCGGGGTCTGAACGGCATTTCGCACGTCCATTCGGGAATTCCACATGCTGTATAAACTAAGGAGCATAATGAGGTCATACGGAACGGTGTCCCCTGGCGTTACGGGCAGAAAACGAATGGAATGCGGTGTAATATCTAGGCTTTTGCGCAAAGTTCGCTGCAACACGTCCCAAAAAAAAATTGCGTCCCAGCAGTTGATAAAAATGTGCTCAACAGTTTCGGGCTCCTTACACAATAAGCAGTTTACAGTCCATGGAACAAAGATACCCTTCTCCTGCAACCATACCTTGGTGGGTAAAATAGAACAATGTAATTTGAAAAAGAATGTTTTGATCCTAGGAGGAATTCCCATCTTTTTTACACGACACAGCACATCCTGCCCAGGGTGATTTTTGTACAAGACTCGGTATATTGGCGTTGGGAAGAGAATATCAACAAGATCCCGTGTTAGTTTTTTCCTCGAGACAGTTGCGAGGTACTCCCGAGAAAAACGGACTGCTAGAAAATTAAAGGCGTCAACAACCTCTTTCAGGTATCCCACCAGTCTTGGCGGGTGATATTCAACGGTTGACACAACAAAAGTGGGGATAAAGGATGCCAGCTGGTTTTGGATGACTTCGCGAATAAAAGGGACTTCCTGGTCTCTTAAAAAAAGAAATCGTGATACCAACTGTCTAACGAATAAGTGGGGCAGGCCCACACCCCCGTCTGCGACACTACGGAAAAGGTTTTCCCGTCGCATAGGCTCCCAAGTTGAAGTCCATATGAAAACCGCAAAGACACGGTGAAACTTTTGTATATTGCTCCTTGCACAGTGTAGAACTTGTAGCACATACCAAAGCTTGGCAATCAAAAAAACGTTGCATATAGTTGCTCTCGTAAAAATCGACAGATCTCGGTGGATCCAGCGCTTGGAGCGCTTGTCGATATCTGCTGCTACAGTTGACCAATAGGTCGTGCTGTTTCTGTGGCTCTCCAGTGGCACACCGAGGTAGTTGCATGGAGTGCAGCTCCAATGGATGTCCTCGAAAACTTCGGGCGTGCTCGCCCACGTTCCGTGCCAGAAGCCCCTGCACTTTTGCAGGTTCACCGAGGCACCCGTGGCTTTGCAGAAAGTGTGCGTCAACCGCAGGGCGTGGCTTACACTCGTTTTATCGGTGCAGAAAAACGCAACGTCATCCGCATAAGCCAAGACTTTGGTTTCAACGCTGTGCAGGATATATCCTCGGACATTTGAACTTTGGATTATGCTCTGACACAGTGGTTCGAGGTACAAAGAAAAAAGTAAGGGGGACAGCGGGCACCCTTGCCTCACAGAAGAATGGACTGGTATACTTTCCGTCACGTTATTGTTAAGCACCAAACTCGTATAGCAGTTGGTGTACGACATCTTAACGCCTTGTAATATTATCTTCCCAACGCCTACATGCGCCAGTATTTTGAAAAGGACATCATGCTGAACGCGGTCAAACGCTTTCTCTAAATCAATTTGCAACATTGCAACTTGGTCGCCTCTTCCAGACACACAATCTAACACACTTCGGGCCACGTGAATATTGCTCTGGATTGCTCTACCCCTTATCCCACATGTTTGATGTTCCCCGACTACTTCACAAATAATAGATTGCATTCTGTTTGCCAGTACTTTTGCGAATATCTTGTAGTCCACATTACACAATGTTATCGGGCGGTACCCTTTCACGCAGCGTCGTTGGTTGTTGTCCATTTCTTTTGGAATAAACACCGTGTGTGCCCGTAGAAACGAAGGCGGGAGCGCGTTTGCCTTGTAGGCCTCTTGAAAAACTTCATGCAGCACGAGACAAATCTCGTTCTTGTGCACTTTATAAAACTCAGCGATTATCCCGTCGGGTCCCGGTGTTTTTCCCTGTGGGAGAGCGTCCACAGCATTTACAATTTCTTGCACACTAATCGGTTCTTCAAGGGTTTCAGCAAAGTCTTCACTCAGTCGCGGTAGTGACGTTATCAATTTTGCAAGACCCTTGGTATCGTCTGCGAATGCGGGACAGCTCAGCAGTGCTCGATAGTGATCAAGAAAGACGCGTTCGATCTCCTCCTTATCAGTGACGATTCTGTTTCTGTGCTCTATCTCTAGTATTTCCTTACTCAGTGCGTGCCTCTTTTCATCTTCCAACGCCTTCTTTGTGGGCTGCTCTCCCAAGAGAAACTTTTCTGCCCTCGACCGCACGACCGCGCCCGCGTACCGTTCCTGATAAAGACTGTCAAGCTGAGCTTTTATGTACTCTATGTCTTTTGTTCCGTAGCCAGGATTTTTGCATTCCAGCTCGTATAAAAGATGCAAGTCACGCTGGAGTTGCTTTTCTTTTTCGTGCTTGTAATAATTAAGCGTGCTTGCTCTTTCGATTGCCAATTGTTTTGCGTCTTGCTTAAAGGTTTCCCACCTCGCAAAAATGTTTTCCCCGTTTTGACCTGCTTGTCTAAGTAATTTTCGCGTTTCGGACACGAAAAACTCATCTTTAAGTAGCTGAGAATTTAGCTTCCAAAGTTTCCAATTGATGCGCTTATGCTTCCTCCGTTTTTGTCCAATCGTTATCGCAACCATGCAGTGATCTGTGAATAACACAGGTTCCACAGTATAAGCATTTAAAAGTTGTATTAGTTCAATAGAACAATACAACTTGTCTAGTCGGGCATGCGACGCCCGTTGAAAGTGCGTGAACTGTATGAGTTTGGTTCCTGTTTGAAAGTTGGCTACGTCTAACAAGCCTCCCTCTTCGACTACTTCGAGCAATAGTTGTTCACTTCTATCAAGATGGGGCCTGGTCGGCGTTCGGTCATTTAAGTCGCAAACACAATTGAAGTCTCCAAGGAGTACAACTAGTCTATCACACACCAAGTATGAGCGCAAGTGATTGAAAAACTGAACTCGAGAATTCACATCGTTTGGTGCATACACACAAATCACCCGCCACTTGCATTCCTGCACCCGGAAATCACACATAACAAAGCGGCCCTGCAAGTCAACCGTCAGAGCTAGTTCGCTTAACTGAACTGACTTTTTTATAAACAAGAAACACCCTCCCGAAAGACCGGCAGCATGGCTGACACATACCTCGTATTTTCTCAAAAAAAGTGGTAAAGCGCGGTCAACCTCTTCCTCATTCTCTAGCTTTGTCTCTTGTACTGCTAAAAAGTCAATCTCCTTTTCTTCGAGTAGACGGTGTAGCTGATTCTGCTTTTTCCTCGAATGAAAACCGCGTACATTTAAGCTGGCGAAGCGGAAACCGCCCATCGCTGCTTAAGGGGGTGGCTTTTCCTGGGCTTGCCGCGCAAGCGGCTTCGACACGTTTATGCGCTTACTTGCGTATGTGGCCCCCGGTTCCAATTTCTTTCGCTTGACGTCACTGACACCAGTTCCCAGAGCAGAGTTTGTGTCCACTCCGTTCCCTTGACCCTCGGGAAAGGGACCTGCTTGCTTGGTTTCACCTTGGTCTCGGTCGTCCAGCTCCGAAGGTGTAGCAGCACTGCCGCAGTTACTGCCTTGCTCCATGGAAGAATCATCCCCAGTCTGCGAGGACACAGGTATGGCTCCTGGGTCTTGTGGCTGGTGGTCGTTGATGGCGCCGGTCTCGCCTGGTACGGAGGGAAGACTGTTTGCAGGGCCGCCCGTGGACGCCCCCACTTCGCCGTTGGCTCCCACTACTTCGGACACGTCCATGAACTGGTCGAGATTCGATTCGGCATCCTCGTCCCCGCGCCTCAGCACCGTGGCGTAGGTCGCGTAGCACTCGTTGTCTTCGTGACCAAATTTGTTGCACTTGGTACATTTTGGTGCACGGCACTGTTTCCGGATATGTCCTACTTTTTTGCATCGTAGGCAAAGCGGTGGTCTTCCAGGCACAATGACAAGGGATTGCACCCCATATACCTTGATCATATGGGGCAGGTCGGAAGAGCTGACGGCGTCATGCAGCGTCATGCTGACTTCTCTGTTCATGGTTTCCAAGTGTTCCATTCCCGGGACTCGCCATTTCTCCCTAACGATGTTACGAACTTTACCGTAAGGCTCGAGAGCTTCCACCACACGTCTGTCTTCCAGATACGTTGGGAGCCAAAGTAGCCTTACCCTAATGTCCTTTGCGTTGGGGTCCAGCACCAGACACTTCCGCCCCTTGACCGTGAGTTGTCCAATCCTTTTCATCTTTTCTGTGGCAGCCATGCTTGCGAGAGTGATCATCCATATGTGGCTCATTTGGAATTGTCCAATTGAAACCACGTCCGTCATGTCCACGATGTCCTTCAGTCCGTCTCGAAAATCCACAGCACGGTACGGTCTTCCCATCAGGTCCGCGTGCAAAAACACGGAATTCAGACACATTTTTCCATCTGGGAAACGGGGCAACACCACACGATACTCATCGCTACTGCTGGCTGCAGCATCGATGCTTCCTCGGCCCGCGTGGGCCGATAACGCGCCGTTATCGGAGCGAATCATCGTCCGTCCGCTCTCGTCGAAAGCCGGAAGCGAACTCTCCCCACTCGTCCACGAAACGCGCGGAGTAACACTCTTTCTGTTTTTTCATGCGCACCACTTTAGTACCTTTGACAGTGTTGCACGCTCAGTATGAAACAGAGTATAAGACACCCTATTGTCTGGTACAGAGACCATTTATGAACGCTTGGATGTTTAAACGATGTAGCACACATTTTACAAAAAAAAAAAAAAACAGTGGGTGTTTAAGCGTTGTACTACCCATTTTTTTTTCAATAGAAAAAAGCAACAATAAAAAAACACATTTCAGACGAAAAAGTTAAGGAAAGCGAATGTACCATTATGTTCAGTGAAGTTTGGTGACAATTGACTCGGGATTCGAGCAGGAATGCAGTTATCCTTGGTGTGACCCCATGAGACTGTCTTGCTGCCTTTGCTGGGGTTTATCTAACTGAAGTACCTGTACGAAAAGTAGAACACATGTGCATAACACTCATTATTCACAAGAAAATTTGTCAATGTCCAAAATGACCCATGAAGAAAATTATGCGAAGAATTTTCAGGCTGCGTTGGCCGAGTCACCTCTCGTGGCCAATGTTTCATAGCAACTGTAATTGTAGTAAACAGTTATAGGGTATATTACGAACAAAGTGCAATTTGGTTTTGTAGGAAACTATAACACACAAAACGACACTTGACTACAGTATGTTGAGGTACCTCTAAACAAACTCCAGGGTTTCATGGCGCCTCCTTCAGATACCTGATGTTGAACATGAAATATGTGCACCAACGAGTGAGCAAACAGCGACTTCAGATTTGTCTCTAACACCAGCGACATGTCGACAAGGAGTGCAACGTGTAGAAGGTCGTTTAGAAGTCTGCCAAGATGAAAAAGCAAGATGTAATGATATCAGAATAAGATCACACCAACGAGGCACCATTGTGGTGAGGCAATCTACGATGTAGAGACAGTAATCGGGAGTCAACCGACGTACGGCCGCGATTTACTTTGCGGCAACTAAAATGAAACATGGCAAAAAAAAAATTGAAAATTAAAAAACGCGTTTTTTAATGTTTTTTTTTACATTATTCGTTGAGCGCAACCGGTAGCAGAGCAGTTGGGCGGCGTCACGAAAATCTAACAGACTCGCTAGCTTAACTCAACTTCGTACGGCGCCAGTCGGCACCACAGATGAATGGTCGGCACTCTTAGTCTACCAGGGAAGAAAAAAGTACGAGCTCAGAGCCCAGCGTCGATCGCGACTTTCGTAAAGAGAAGCTCCGGGAACACTTCGGCGACTCGTGAGCGTTAAACAACGCCTCTTCGAACGAGCCCACGATTCCAACACGTCGAACGGTTTGCGCCGGAAAGCAGGCTGGGAGCCAGGGGGCTGGAGGTTGAATATCCGAAAGAGACGAGGCGCTGGTTTCTACGTCTATTTCGCACATGAGATAACAAGATAGCGAAACTAGCCGAGTGTAAACACTGACTGACGTTACATCAGACTACACGCAGTCGAAATGACGTCTGCAACAGAGCACAGCCAGACGCTTTCAGCAGGGGACGCATGCGTTCAAATAAGCTGTGATTTCAAAACATCATGTCTCCCTTCAGTTCTTCAGTGTTCACTTTGATCTGTGTATACCAAAGCACTCAATGCTGCAAGTTATAAAGTCGTCTATACGTACCTTTCGAAGCGATTGAACGTGCGTTGGTTTCACTTGGAACCCACAAGCACAGTGCGCGACGAACTTGACGAGTTGTCATCCGTCGGTCCCGCCATCGCCGCCGTCTCGCCAGGATGGCGCGGTCGCGGTCGCTGCGCAATGGCCTAATGGCGCAATCTCGGCGGCTCGGCTAGGCTTGGCTGGATCGGCGGATTCGGCCACTCGGCAGCTCGCTCAGCCAACGTTACTAAAACACTCAGTTGGGAAATTCCCATAGAGACAGCTTTGAAAAGGTGGCCAAAATCTGTCTCCGAGCACCGAGCTAATGACGAACACAACGCCACCATTTCTCCCGCAGCGGCCACTCGAGGAAGTGCACGTGACATCCATTTTAGCTTTAGGACAGATACAGCGGTAGAACTTACAGGGGCGTCGCCCCGGCGGACGCGCCGCGTGCATCTACCGAAGTCAAAATGCACCTAGGGCGGGACGCGCTACCTGAAAGGCCGGCTGAGGCATGGTTGAATAAAAACAATATTAATTGTGCCGCAAAACCCTGCAAACTAAAGATTTTAAAAACATAACGCGCCCCCCTTTTTGTACTAAACTCCAATAGATTTCATACAAAAAGAGTCTTTTTTTATTTGTTTTTACGCAAAAACAGGCTTTCAAAAAGCTCAAGCTGACCACAGTACCGACAAATGATAAAGAGTGGCGCTGTTGTCGCATTTAGCTCGATCTCGGTGGACGCCAGCGGCCCAGGTTCCCACGGCGAGTTTCCCAACTGAGTGTTTTAGTAACGTTGGCTCAGCCCATAGGGTTATTACAGGAAACGCTAGAGGCTCAGCTGGCGCTAGTGTCTATGGGACTTCCGGTTGCAAATTGAAGCAGACAGCATGCAGTCTACTTTTCCAGTCTTCCTGTGTATTCCTATGGGAAAACGAGCGTGAACTTTATCTCTTCGCCGGAAAATAACATGAATAACTTTTGTCATTTCGGTTGTACCGGATAGTATGCACCTTTATTGGTATTGTAAAAGTGTAATTGCTTTAGTTGCAGCATTTTTCCTTTACCACTGGACGATGCTAAACTTCGCTCTATTTCAGGCCTAAACCTCTGTTTCAAGGAAGGTATGTGAAATCGAGCGACGAATCTAAGCAAACTAACGATCGAAAGGAATGTAGAGTGTGTTTAAAGTTCGCCAGCATTCCGATGGTGCTTGTATATTGCTAATATGCCGGTCCTCTCACTATATGAAAATGACCCTGTCGTGCATCTCTACGAGCGGTTAAAAAAGAAACGTTTGAAACGTAAAGAATAAAGTACGTGGGCTACAAAAGGTGTGTTTCCTTATTATTTCCTATGTTGGGCAGTTTTTATCGCGCACCTGTCCTCTGGCTTCCCCTACTTGCAAAGATTTGGAGCGTGAGGGTGATAATTTGAACACAGAACAAGCATTTTCGAACATATTCATGAGCAGAAAGAATAAATAAGTACTTATTTGTTACAAATCTGACTATATTACGTGGCTTTCAATTTATTTTGATCGTCTGCGTGCACAAGGAGTTACTTATCCAGTGTTACTGCGTAGTTCTTGCCTTGACGCATGTCCTTCGTTCGTTTGGCACGTATATCCCCCATGCTGGAAAGCGTCGACGCCGTGTTCGCGCTAACAGTGTCCGACAGTGCACATAAATACACGTACGAAGCAGTTTTAACACTGTTTTTCATACCACGAATTTCAAATAAAAACACTGTAACTGACCAATTATTTCATCTGCATGACTGAGAAATGTTCCAATGTGCCTAGTACGTACAAATTATTCGTGATATTTGCTCTTATAATCGAGCGCAGAGAGAAAATGCACTCACTTTTTCCCATAGAAATGCATTACCGGAAGTCGATTTCTGACTGCTTGCCGTGTGCTTCAAAATGCAACAGCACACTAGCGCCAGCTGAGCCTCTAGCGTTCATTGTAATAACTCTACGGCTCAGCCACTCGTCTGGCTCGATGGGCTACTCGCGGCTCGCTCGGCTCGCCTCCCTTCGGAGTTCGAACTGCCTCCGAAGCTCGAGCGCTCGAGCTCGAGCGCGCGCGGGTTGACGATGGAAACTTTTCTCATAAAACGAGTCTGTAACGTATCGTTTGATGGCGCAAATGCACGTATTTTTCTCGTCGTTTTTTTACAGTGTGTGAATCTTGCGAAACAGGCGACGAAGAGTGGTGGGTGAAATGTGCTCGTGTGTGGTTGTGGATTTTGTGTACGACGTAGGATTACCCAGAAAGGTGGGTTAATATCGATAAATGTGCGGGTAAGAAGCACGTGACCTGTCAAGCCCATTAATCCTCATTATTTTATCGTGCGAACTGACATTGTCACGTATCGCGTTCGATTTCGGTTCCAACATCGGTAACCTAAATTTTGTTGCATTAAAACTGCAATAAACATTTGTTTAAAACGATCACTCCAATGAGCACGTAGTTATTGGGCTTCCTCATTGAAAGGTAGGTCGCGGGTGTCCCAGCTAATTATTCTGAATGATTTTGTGGTTGTCTAGCATTTCAAGCGCTCGAGGCTGTGTGTACTGTGTGCCGTACGTACACTTGCGCTTTCGATCAATGTGAATATGTTCGCAACGCGGAACGTTTGTGTTCTGTGTGTATCCACCTCCAATATCGTTCTCTCTCGCATTGCCGTATGGTAACTCCTGCTGTTCTACGATATCATTCACGCGATGTCGTATATGGGGGCGTACCGATATCCACATGTTGCTTCACGGGCGATCAATACTGTGTTACGTATCCTCTTAGTCCGCGGTATATGCCGACGTAATTCATGTTGGTAACTTGGAATTCGTTCTGAGATTTATCCACGCGATATTGTATTCTCCTTTGGGCCCGTGATCGACGACCGATATTTATATATCGTGTGGCCGCACAGTATGTCCATGTCGGTCACCAATATGCACGCGGTGTCGTATTCTATTCCAATAACCGTAAGTTCTGTCGGGATATTGTGCTTCGATATCGTGTTGTATACCAATAACCGCAAGTTATATCGGGATATTGTGCTCCAATATCCTGTTGTATACCAATAACCGCATACTATTTTGGGATATTGTACTCCGATATGAATTCCCGTCGTGCGTATTGGGTTAATCGGATAACAATAAGTTGTATTGGTTTCCATCAACTTCATTGGAATACAATATTTCCAATAAGCTGAGTTTATATTGGCCTTTTTCAATAGGGAAGTCAGCGCCTTATTCATCTACCTTCTTGTTCTTGTCCGTGTCCTTGCGCTGTTTTAATTTTAAATCAGGAAGGAGAACGTATTCGAAGGCGGACACAAGTTAAATACCTTGGCGTCATTATAGACGACAGAGTGAACTGGCGCCCTGCTGTTGAGCACGTCATGAAAGAGGCTTGTAAACTATGTGGTGCTCTTCACCGCTTCGCGAGTCAAACTGGGGTCCGTTCCAGTCATCACTGTTGACGCTCTATCGGGGTCTCATTGTAAGCAGGGTGCTCTACGCACTTCCCCTACTCGACGTAGCAGGACCACAATGGACAACTCTTGAAACTTTCCACCGAACGGCACTAAGTTTCTGCCTCGGCCTGCCCTGCTCATCACAAAATGTGCCCACACTCGTAGAAGCCTGCGACTCCCCACTACGGAATCAAGCACAAGAACAAGTGCTTCGACATTTCACTAGGATCCACAGTGCACCTAATGCAATCAAACTTGTCGAAGGCATCATAGTAAGGCATAATATTTTTTGGGGGGAGGATGGGTGAAGCCTTTCGTTCAACAATCGGCTATCCTTCCAACTTTCCAGAGACATTTCTGTCTCACCGTGACGAAGAGAATCTGCAAATTCTGGCAACTATTTCTGACCTGCTTCGGCGAGGTAGGGTCGCAGATTGCGTTGCACGGTCGATTACTGAAGAGTTGATAACTACAGACTACGCAGGAAAAACGCACATATATACAGATGGTAGCATACGTGGGAATTCCGCCACAGCTGCCTACTGCATTCCCCAACTTAGAGTTCACACGAAAGGTCGATTGGTCATCTGCCTGAACACCGAATGTGCCGAGCTTGCTGCACGCACGCGGAGCTACACCACTTTGTCATCTTATCCGACTCCCAAGCAGTTCTGAGACAACTCACAAACCTGGAAAGAGCATCTCCGCTAGCTCGAACTGTAGCCTACCTAGTGCAAAAGGCAGCTGTGGAAGGTGCATTCATTTAGCTTCAGTGGATCCCTTCCCACGTTGGTATTCAAGGAAATGAGACTGCGGATTCTCTCGCACGTGCTGTCACACCAACAATCTCCGTACATCCATATAATTCGTCAAACAGCCTTATACAAAAAGCCATTCACAAACTTCACCCTGACCCTGAAACTGCGGCTGGAACACCGCCGTACACCCAAGAATAGCATCAGCAGGCTCGAACAAGCTCTACTTCATCGGATAAAGGTAGGCTCTGCCCGAACCGCTTCTCGAATGCACCTCCTTAAAGGCCTGTCATCCCCAGCCTGCAGTGCCTATGGTGCCACGGAGGACATCGAACACATTCTCTGGCATTGCAGAGCGGTGAGCAACCACCGAGAAACACTTTGGACCACCCTCGAACAGCTTAACATTCCAGCTGGCAACACCAAGTCACTCCTGCTCCCGACAGCTTCGCAGAATTCGAGATTAAAAGCTTTAAGAGCACTGCTTGACTATTTCAATTCCGCAGGCTATAGCAGCCTGTAATACGTCAGGAAAGGACCAAGATCACAATTAGCCACGCAATTTGTTTAATATTGTATCACAGTGAGTAAATAGTGTATCAAAGTGTTTTATAGTGTATCACAGTGTTTGTTGCACCACCTCTCCTACAACCACTCTTGGTTCCCCCTATCCCCCTAGCAAGGCGAAAAAGCTGGCCCCGCCACTGGGAGACTAACCTTTCGCCTTGCTTCTACCCCCTTTTCACTTTACAATAAACTATTACTACTTCCAACTGATATGGCCGACGCGAACCTCCTGGATGGCGTTCGAGTAGTTGGTATTTCCGAAATGGGGGTATGTGCTCATGATCCGGAGTATGTCCGTCTACGGAGCCTGGAAGAGTACCTTTGGTCCCATTGTTCCTAAATCCTTTGAGCTGCGCGCCCCAAACAACCCGACGCTTCGACACTTCACTGATGAGCAGTTCATTGAACTGGGCGCGATACAGTTCTCTTACTTAGTGTGACGATCTGTGTTGGAAAAGACTCGTCAATGTAGCTCAGTTCTTCTTTTGTTTTCTCTCACTAGCGGCCGCACAAGGCGCTTCCGATTAGCGTCTATTGCGCTCGCTACATTTGGTACTCAGGCGAGGAAAGTAAAAATGAACCGTAATTCATCGATAAAACGAATTCCGAGGAAGGGAGCAGTAATCCCCCTCCTCCATAATCCGCAGAACAGTTCCGACACGACTCCTGAAGTAGAGACCCACCGGAAAGTAAAAACCGCAAACCAGTCGTTTGCGTAATTTCTTTGCTTTTCGTCTGCTTCAAGAACATGAAAACGCCGCCGTCCGATGCGCCAGCTTTCCCGCAATGTCTCTCCTCCTGTCACGTGAGTGGCAGGAGGAGAGACAGACGTGAGAGACGTGAGTGGCCAGCGCGGAAGCTGTAGCTCTGACGCGACTAAAAATTTCCAACCTGGTGGAACTGTGCTGCTCACCCGCTGCGCCTGGGCAGAGCGCCGGGACGGCAGAAATCGCGCCACTCTAGGGCCACAATGGCTGCATGTGAAACCCGCTTGAGCAGTTAGAAACGATTTCGCTCGCCAGGGCGTGCGCAACTACATCCTCTCTTTTCCAGAGTAAGGGTAAAAACCGGATTATAAGCCTCGTGGAACTTCTTACTAACTGCGCAGCGGCATTACCAATTCTAATGCAGTCGCAATAGATTAAAATCTGTTTTTGCCCCTCCGGTCACCAGCAGTCACAAGTTTGTGAAACAGCCAATAAAAACGTTTCATTTCATCTAATTTCTACCTCTAAAATTATATTAGTTTTGAGCAGTCAACGAAGGATCAATCAAAACTTCGAGTTCAGGCCAAAATCCTTTTGCGAGTTCTTAATAGAGTATTCGCACGACTAGGTTGCACCCTGAGCAGAGGGTTAAACGTCATCGAGCTCTGAACTCACGTGCTCCGCGTCACGGATGTTCTCAAATCCCCCGAGCTCATGGGGAGCCGAGGGGAGCCGGGGGGAATTTGTGATCGGCCGACAGATTATCTGTTGTTTCGTCAGAGCGACCAGGCCTCCCCTTTTCCCTCCTGGTTTTTGGAAGGTACCGCAAACAACAGCAATTAGGCGGGCGTCTTAAAAAAAAATTATATGCTTTTTTGTTTGATGAGTTTCCAAAAGGGCGACAGCACATTCGACAAAGGAAAGGCTCCGGGAAATCCGACTCGGTATGCGAATGCTCGCTTGGAATTTTGCACTGCCTCCTCCTTCTCGTTTTTCTCTTCTCGAAGCTCTACGACATACTCGGTTTTCTCCAGCGTTAATGATCTCTCGTGCATATACACCATTATGAATATTTACAAGGCGATCAAAAGCCTTTTAGCTACACCAGCAGTTACTTTGAAGCTCACTACCGATACGCGTCTTGTATTACAATGACTCGTCTTCGTTTTTCCTTAAAGGGTCACTAACATACCTCGGCATTCTCACTCATGAGTGCGATCACTCACGATCACTCACGCTCACCATCAGATTTGAGGTGATCGTGAGTGAGGCCGCGAGTCTCGAAAAATTGTGATTGTGAGTGTGAGTGTGATCGTGAGGTACGTGAACTTATGAGTGTGAGTGTGAGCGTGAGTCCTGAGAACTGATGAGCGTGAGTCTGATCGCGAGTGTGATCGCGAGTTCTGAGAACTAATGAGTGTGAGTGAGAGTGTGAGCCCTACGAACTCATGAACGTGAGTTTGACCGTGAGTGTGATTGTTAGTTCTTAAAACTCTTGAGTGTGAGTGTGAGCTTGAGCGCCAAGTGAAGTACTCATGAGTGTGAGTTTTGAGGTCTCTTGAGTGTGATTGTGAGTTTCGAGGCTCATGAGCATGAGCCTGAATCAAGACGTGAGTCTTTGGGTGGATATGAGTCCGGTGATCGCATTAGTCTGCGTGATGGCGTGAGCCTGAGGACCATGGCCAAAATGAGTCCCGGTGAGCGCTGGTATATTCTTAGCTGGGTTGGTCACGTGAGCTCCCGGGCCGTCTTAGTGGGCGAGGAGACTCTCGCTTCGCAAGTACTGTGTGGGGTTCGGGCCTTCAGAGTTGGTTTGGGTGTCGCTCGCCTGCTCCTTCGCCATGTGAACGCGCCGGTTCCTGTGGAGGGCGGAGGAGGGGGGGGGGGGTGCTTGTTCTTGCAGGCTCCTCCTTGCCAGCGCCCTCCGCAATGTCTCAACCAGCTTTAGAGGGCAGAGGGGGTATGAGGAAAGGGGGGGGGGGGGGTCGCTTTCGTCTCTCCTCGGCGTTCGCTCTTCGCTTCACGGCAGACTGCGAGACGCCAACGGACTGACGGCGCCTCGAGGCGGCGCGGTAACGTCGGAGTTGGGGAGGCGCTCCAAACGGCTAGCGCTCCTCTCTCTGTGGCATAGAAAGGTTCGTGTGTATTTCGGTTCTTGTTGTCAAGTTGGTGTCAGTGGGCACAGAATTTTATGATTGCGTCAACTATAACGTTCGCACAGCTGCAATAAAATTAAATGGCTCGCATGATCCTCATCAGCACCCGGAATTTCATTTCTCCGCGCACCTCAACGTACCTTTCGCAATGAGTCATCACTCAGGAAGTACGACAAAGGCGGTGTCATGATCGATCGAAGCTTTGAGTGAGGTCTTTCACAATGTGCGATATCGTGCTTTTAAGTGTTGTTTGGGGCAAGATGGCGCAAGTGCAGGACAGCCAGCCGGCAATGGCCAGGCGGCGCCACGAGAGTGCTGCATTCGGCGCCACAAGCGGAGGGGTCTCTCTTAATGGGTCGGCCAGTGGCTAGTCTGCCCGTCGGGCCGTGGCAAGCGGCGGCGAACCCGATTTCAGCAGTCCCCGTGTGCACCATGTCCCTTTTTATTTTATGCGGTTTTTTAAGACCATCGGGAGCCTTGATAGGTCCAAGTGTTGAAAGCATAATCTGAAGCTGTCATTTGGACACCTGTTTGAACTGTCTTCGTGCGCTTGCGGCGTCGCTCTATAATAATCGCCGCCCGATCGGTCTGTGATTCGCTCGTCTCCCAGGAAGTGACACAACGCAAAGAGAAGGCAGCGAGTAGGTTCACTGTACTTCCCGGTTGCCCGTCTTCGAGAGCCCGCAGCCCGGACCCGCCGACCCTAGTTGTCGCCCGTCGTTCATAGCTGACAGTCGGAGTCCGTGTCCACGCCTGCGGATCGTCCTTCCCACGCAGTGCGTACGCTAGCTGTTCCGGGCTATCACAGCTAGAGTTTCGCTGGAGAACCACTCCTGGACCGCCATGGACTAGGCCGTTAAGGCCAGGCTCGCCGTTTCCGCCGGTCCTGATCCGAAGCTCGCTGGTGGAACGCTCCTGGGACCGACATGGGCCGGACCAGCCAGAACGGCTCTATCGTTCCTGCCCGGCCCCAGCCTCGTGCAGAACGCTCTTCCTCTTTCCTCGCCGGCTGGCCCCCGCTCGCGCCTCGCTCGACCGTCCTCTTCTTCTCCCGGCGCCCCCACGACACTAGAATAAAATGTGGGTAATTAGAACCAAACTCTCCGTGCTAGAGAACAGTGCACAAGTCTGGCGACAGGATATGAGAAGGATATTTACGCTTCGCATGAGCTTTTCCCAGAAAAAAGTGAGCATCCTGTTTTCCACATGCCGTCACATTTGTTACCAGACTCAGCATTAAATTTGGTAGCCGAAACAAACAAAAATTTGTTCTACGAAAATCCACTATTTAAAAACTTGCATGCTTAAAAGGTTTTGGTTGCAACCGCGCGTGCCGAACGGCGCGCGCGGTCGCAACCAAATGCACGCCTACAACTACGAGTACCGGAACAGGTCGAAGGGCATCTCGCTTGAAGACCTGATCGCCTGATTCTCGACGTCAAAGCGAAGCAACAATCGGCCCAATTTTTCCTACTGTATTTCTCTAAATGGTTGTCTCAGAGACTCGTAAAAAAACTAGTATAAATACGTTATTTTGCAAAAGGAGTCTGTCAGACCACTTTCCAAGCCTGCACATCTATTTTCGGTCACTTCAACAATTAATGTAAAATTCACTTACTTGATGCATCGCACTCCAGTAATCCACTTTGTCGCCATGTCGCTTCCCAAGATCTTAAAGGGAAGCGGTAAAGTCTGGCGCTTGGGTCACCTGCACGACCGTGGCAGTCTTTCACGCAGCAGTAGCGGCGTTTATTTTTGGGGAAAACTCTAGGCTTAGGGGAGATGTCACAGGAACCCGGAAAGGTCATAGAGACGTGAAGTTGAGACTTAATTTTATGAAAAAACAGTTCCAAAAAGGCTCACGCCGATCCAAAATGCCACGTTCACACGTGGTTTCTAAATGCGCCCGCCCACAGTCCTCGCGACCCAGGCCGTCCTGGACTATTCAAGTTGTTTTATTTTTCAGTCGCTAGATGGCGCAACGTGTCGTGCCAACTTCCAAGCTGCATTGCTGGTTGCCTATGGGCACACTTAGCAAACTGTGGAAGCTACGACTCAGTGGGCCAATTAGAGCGTCGCATTGAGACAGGTGGCATCTAGAATGGACGCCTGTGAGACGCTGCCATGTGTCTTACTCCAATAAATCTACTGGCTCATCGGGATTCGCAGAATTCGCCGTGTGCCGTGTGCCTTCGCTGACGGAGGCCCGCAGTGGCCGCAACGTCGCGGCGCCTGCCCCACGGCCGGGTTGCCGGCGCGCCGGCTGGACGCGACTCCGAGGCGCCAATTGCCCGGGCTTCTCGGGCTTCGTGCGTGACGCTGTGCTCCCCTTGGCCGTTGTTTATTCATGTTTCTGTTTTACGTTGTTATGGTCTAATGCATATCTGCTCAGAGTGAGGCAAGAATTTCTTGTAAAACAAAAATAATATATCTGATAACCAACTTTTTACAATTCAATTCTGAAACACTTCTTATCGTTGGAAGGGATATGACACATATCGCGATGATTCAAGCCCGTAATGAATTTTTACAATGGTGTAGCGGACGGCAAGATTGATCAGCGGTTCGTTGAAGTGCGCTACTGCGTTGAATGAACACTTGTTAACCGAGCGACAGAGAATCTGTCTCGAACCGATGGTTACAGAAAGGCCGCGAATTTGATAATTATGCAACATAAATTATAATATATCTTGTGAATTTGCAACTAAATGTCCGGAGAAACCGTTTGTCATTATTTCCGCGAGTTATGAAAAAAAGAACACTCAACTTCAATTTCCCGAATGTGCTGCTAATTTCCGGGAACTTAATGCGCGAAATAATGCTAAATATTGCATTTAAAAAAACCGCCAAGTTCGATTTTGATATGGGGCGGACATTGTGCCCGGGAAGACACCTTCGATATTTTATTTTACAATTAGAATAGGATTCAGGCAATGTTGACAGAGTCATAACCTGTAGTGACGCTTGTGTGCCGAACAAATCACTTAATACCCCGCCAGTATTCGTACCCGTGGCGACACCTCGAAAAGGCGAGGAGACCGATTTTCCGTGACGTTCAAGCGTACCATCAGAGTAGGCTCGTAAAGGCCGGTTCACACATCTGCCTTCCGAGCTACAGGAAAGACAGAAACGACACGAGCGACATGACACCGGGACAACCGTGACACATGATTGCTTGACAAAGCTGCTCATTGCATTATCTGCCACGCTCTGTAATACGAACATAATCGTCCCCTTTGTCATGTCGTTCGTGTTGTTTTTGTCGTTTCTGTCGCTCGAAACGCAGATTTGTGAACCGGGCTTGGGATAATAGACCGACCTCATCGCCAGTTTCGCAATGCCTCCTCTGTCGCAATGAATTGCGGGAACTGTGATCTTTCCGCACGAGGGTAAACGCCACGGTAGTGCACGAGACGAGCCGTCTCGTGCACTACCGCTGCCTCCTGTGAAGTACAACTATGGCTGCGTCACGCACGCTCTTGACGGTTGGTGAGATCGGTCTATTAGCGGCGAGATGTTTTGGTGGCGCCCTCCTATGGTTCCCCCTTGTGACGTCATCACCTTGCGAACAACAAGTTCGATGGTGTTTGTAAATAGCATGGTGGAAGCCTGAAATCATTGCGCTCTCAAAGCAACACTGCCAACACCCTCGAAATTAAAGTTCTTTCATTCCTCTTATTTACGTCGATGGTATACCCTTTCCGACGTCATAGTCAGCTTTTGAACCAATCGTGGAAGGCCGACCACAGCGACGCTTTCGGTCGCGCACGTCGCCAATTGGTCAAGCCCAACGTTGGTCAAAGCGAACGGCGAGCTCTCGTTTTCTTTCTTTGTCGGGGGGTGTTTACAGGTATTGCGTTTTCCTGGTTGATAACAATAAACTATTGATATGTTGGGCCTGAAATATTCGCTACAGTACACACGGATAAGCACTATATAAATAGGATTACGCTTCCAGCGAGAGCTCGCGCACGTAGAAGCGGTCAGCTGCCCTATGGCAAAGAAGACGACGTAGGCGATTGAGGAGTTTCAGCGACGATGTCACCGCCCTGGCGGCCGGTCGCCGAAAGAGAAAGAGGGGGATAGGTTAGCTGGGCGTTGGCTTTGTGTAAATGCGTTGGCCACGAACGTAGGCTTATAAACTTCAGCAGCAAGAATATTACGCGGCTCTAGTGTTCCGGTACGAGCAACAGAGCTGGCACGATCTGTTACGACTAGCTACGACCACCCGCCGCAGCGATGCAGGCGTCAAAGGAGCGCAACCGCAGTCAGTCGCCGTCGCCCGACGCAGATCGTTTGGCATTCAGGGCTTTCCGCCCATGATTCTTCGCTTGTACTTGGAACCAAGTTTTATTTCCTGTGCTTGTGTATGTGCTCAGTGGTTGGATATGGACCTCATAGAGCAGTTCTTCAGACTCAACAGCGACTCAAAGTTGACGGCGGAGAGGCTTGCAGCAACGCTTTCGTTTGGTGCACGGGTGTGGCGACTACACGGGTAAAATTTAAGATAGCTGCTAGCATGGCGGGCCATAGTCGCTTTATGTTGACACGATATTAAGTTTAAGTACTCCGTGCAAAGGTGAATCTATCGCGTTTCTAATCCACCTTTGTTTTTGTTGTTGTTTTTATCACGCACGACCGACTACTGAGCAAATGCTTCTGTACCGATCACGGAGTGAATGTCTTCGGCCTTACATTGCGGAACGCCCAATAAAAAGTAATGTTCGTTCGGCGAGAAAACTTCCCTTTCGAGGATCCTCCTTTGATTGATTGATAATTTCTCCCGTATCTAGGTGCCTTAATCAACACGATCGATTAAGTTTGCTTTCCTAGTTAGGACATTTTGCTGCCACACGCGGCACTAATTCTTGGCACGATGTATGCCACTGGTGGTATTGTGAACTGGTTTACTTCCAAAGCTAAAAGTGTAACAGGTGGGACCATTCAGTTTGCTAAAAATGTGATGATATGGGAATTTCGTCTACAGCATAAGCTTTCCAGATCTAGTATGGGTGTGCTGGTGGCTACAGCCTCAAGGTTTTTAATGGACGAAATGAGTGGTTACACGGCGATAATGCGGTGGAAAACTGCCCATTGACTCGGTGAGTTTTGATTGTGACCATTGGTGTGCTGTTGGCAAATTAGGTAATGGCACGCCTTCTCCCTGACCATCTGGCTTTAAGGAACATCGTGTCTAGATGTGCTTAAATATGTTTATTTCAAGGTTCAGTTGACCCCTCTGCATCATTACAGGAAGGCAGTCTCAAGCCGCAACAAACAGTGGTGAATATACAATGCATTTTAACAGGCAGTGTCGAGGCGTTTAGTCCGCAGAAGCCAATTTGAACCTAAAAATGATTTTTTTTAGATAGTTGCATTTGGTGTATACTCCGCAGGGCCTGGTTTCCGCGACCAGTGCATAGTCCACCAAGCTGGTGCGTTGTGTCTTCGTGCTTTTTTTCCTGGGTGGCATTTTCTTCGCAAGTTCTTCGGCGAATGCTATTGAGCCTGAAGAACTGCTCTTGAGGCCCATATCCAGCCACTGAGCGCAGACACAAGCACAGAAAATAACACTTGGTTCCAAGTACAAACGAAGCACCTGGGCGGAAAGCCGTGAATGTCAAACGAGCAGCGTCCGGTGACGGCGACTGACTGCGATGCACCCCTTCGACGCCTGCATCGCTGCGGTGTGTGGTCGTAACTAGTCGTAGCGAGATGATCTTCACTTCAAGCAAGAAATCTTGCCATACCCTAGTCATGATATGGGTGCAAGTGTTCGACGACGTGGGCTCTCTCACGTTGGTGCAGTTGTCATCAAGAAAGGTACATATCAACAATGTTTGGCGTTTGAGGCTGAAACTATGACGCATACTTTATCTAAACCTAAATTTATCGGTCTGCGGCTACAAACATTTTCGTTGACGTTGCTTAGATGATGTAACCATTCAGGCCTCGCATTAAATGGTGTTGCGAACTCTTCGGTTCTGTATGAAAACCTATTTTTGCCCTAATAAAATACATTTTCAAAAGGGCACGTGCCTTCTGCTGATGCATATCTTTCAATTTACAATGCAGAGGCAAAAGAAAATTAACTGTGTACATCTACCACTTAGCATAAGCACCTTTTGCCATTCATTCTTGAGCACACTCAAATATCAGCTTAGGTTGATCTTGTTTCAGAAGCTTTGTTCTCTTTTGTAAAAAGAAAAAAAAAGTTAAAAAAGCTTTACCTTTGTTCTCTTTCTGGCATTTAATACAGATTTGTTTATTTTGCAGATCGCACACAGCAGATATCACCGTGGTACATACAACTCGAACGGCCGATGAGACTATTGCTATTACAATAAAGCTTTCCACAAGAGCCAAAAGGAGGCTTGTAGGGGTGCGCAAGCACATCGAAATGAGATTGGCGCTTCCGGGGCTTGTTTACATTATGCATAAAAACAGGACGATCGGCGACCAGCTGATCGCAATAAAACACCAAGGATACCGATGTTTCCATACATAAAACGCAGGATAAAGACCTCAGTCGTCCCTTGTATGCTGTAGCTGTCGTACTTTCCATCCAACCGCTTCTTAGCGCTATTAACTAGAACAACCGAAGAGTTCGCAAAACCGTTTAATGCGAGGCCTGAATGGTTACTTCATCTAAGCAACGTCAACGAATATGTTTGTAGCCGCAGACCGATAAGTTTAGTTTTAGATAAAGTACGCGTCATAGTTTCAACGCGCCAACATTGTTGATGTGCACCTTTCTTTGGACCCAAGTACATTCGGTTCAACTTGATGACAGCTGCACCAGCGTGAGAGCTCACATCGAATACTTGCACACATATCTTGACTATGGCAAGATTGCTTGCCTTCGACTGGCTTGAACACTTCATTTGTAGCATCACGGTAGGTCTTGGTTGAAGCGATGATCGTCTCGCACACGTAAACAAACAGAACAGCACGCTTTGTTTAATTTATACGCTACCGATCTACGGGCGCCGCAAATCTATCCCCCTCTTTTCCGCCATGTTGGATCGATCGGAGTGCCCCCTATATTCGCTCAAACTCCTTATGCTCCGACTCTATAACAATGCAAACACCTCGTTCATTGGACTTTTAAAGACTACCGAAACCGACAGATTAACCTCTACGTCACTACCTATTTCGGAACACTTGCAAAACGTCAGTTTTGGAATTTCGCGTGCATTACTGGGCACAAAATAAGCCTCACATGACGCTACAAAAAATGAGCGGTATACTAAGCCACCACTGCGTCGAGAAAAACTCCTTTTAGAAAAAGTTTGGAATGATTCAGCATCTCGCGAGCGTCAAGTGTGGACGCGGCCAAAAGCACGACAGAAAGCAACAATTACGTCCAACCGTCTGGCTGCCGAGCTCCGAGCCTCAGTTTCTCCCCCCCCCCCCCCCCCCCCATAGGGCACGCTCTTTTCGTAAACCAATATCCGCTAGACAGGCCGAGCACGCGGCCAAACGGTCATACGTGTGCAAAAGGCCGCCGCGCCGCACGCACCCCTCCAGCAACGTAAGCGACGTAAGCGCACAGCCAACACCACGCACAGCACACTGCACTGCATGCGTACAAAGAGTGAGGAGCATTTGCGCCTGCGCCACCTGCGCCCTATCCGAAGCGGACACCGTAGTGCGCTGCGAACACGCGAAGAACGCATGACGTCAAGGAGCCAACGCCGCGTCGATGAAAGAGAGAGAAAGAGAAATGTCGTTAGACGTACGAGTAAAACAAAACGAACGAAAAAAGTGGCGACGAAATGTAATATGGTGGCTGAGTAATAAGCTCTGTCGAGCATCGAATGTCGAAGAAACGATTTTCGGATGACACATCGATGAAACGAATGTTGAAGAAACGATCTGCCGATGAAACATCGCAGTGTCGATGAAACAATCTGTCTATGAAACCTTGTTCGACGAACTGATTGCCCATTATAAAACTGCGTGTCAAGAATGACGCGGCTTGCCACATGAAAAGTGCGCGCCCTACATGATCGAGAGCGCGACAAAGAACCACATGGGGACGGCCGCAAACCCCCAAACCACTCCAAACCAAACCAAGCAAAGTCATGCCAAAGTCAAACCAATCCAAACGAAATCAATTCAAGGACGGCTGCATGTATCAAGATAATGAATGCTGACAGTATTTTATAAAGGCCGAGGTGACTGAAAAACAATGCCAGCCGATGATTCTCCTTAAATCGCAGCCTACTCCGGCAAGCACGGTCGATCAACAAAATCAGAAGCAACTAAAGTGAGATTTGGAGAAGAAAACTCGGCCACCGCGGCCTCTGTTCATAGAATAGCATACGACTGACAGACACCACTGTCAACAGGAATTATGGTGAGATTTCAAACCGTCGTCACGTGCAACCACCCTACCTAATATAACCGTTCCCCCCCCCCCCTCCCACACAAAAAAAAAATATGGGTCGATGCCCATATGTTTACTGTATATACATTCTGCATAAACTTCCGTAGAAGTACCTGTGGGTGGCACAAAAAAAGAAACGGAGGTGATATATGTAGTAATTGTTTATCTGTGTACAAATGAGCGAGGTATGCACAGCGAGGCGATGTTCTAATCGCTGCGACATTGTCTGTGTAACCTGTCGGAAGGCGCGTTTCTGTTTTCCCGCCGCCCTTGTCAGCAGGCGAAAGTTAAACACACCCACTTTAGTCAGCTTGCATTTAGTTTCTTTCGTAATTCATCCAGGTTTACGAAATTTGGTAGAAATTTGCGGAGCATAAACATTAACATAGTACATTTCTTTCAAATTGGATTAGTGGCTCAGAAGTTTCCCCGCCGCACGACTCACGCGAAGACAAACCAAAGGCTTGAGAGAAACAAAAGAAAAGCACAAAGAAAGCAACCGGCAAGCGTGATGACCTGTGAGTGAGAGGACCTGTGAGTGTGATGAGCGTGAAGAACTGTGTGAGGACCGTGAGGACCTGTGTGAGTGTGAGGACCGCAAGGACCTGCGAGTGTGAGGACCGTGAGGAGCTGTGAGAGTGAGGACCTGTGAGTGTAATGAGCATGATGACCTGTAACAGTGAGGACCGTGAGGAGCTGAGAGTGTGAGTGCCGTGAGGACCGTGATGACCTGTGAGTATGAGGACCGTGAGGACCTATCTGTGAGTGTGATGACCTGTGAGTGTGAGGACCGTGAAGAACTGTGAGTGTGATGTCCTGTGAGTCTGATGATTCGTGATGACCTGTGAGCGTGATGACCGTGATGATCTGTGAGCGTGACGACCGTGATGATGACGGCGAGTGAGTTTTGGTTTTGCGTTGAGCCGTGAGGGTGAGTCCGGGTGATGATCCTATTTTGAATAAATCGTGATCGTGAGTGGGCGTGAGTTCTGATTGAGGAAAAAATAGTGATCGTGAGTTTGAGTGAGGACAGCTTAAAATGCCGACCTATGGTCACTAAATCAATGTCTGCGATAGTCTATTTACGGTCATAAATATGGGCGTGACTGCAATAGTTCCCGAGGAATCAATTTCTGATGCCGATTTAAGTAGCAATAGCAGTGATAGATTGAGTTATTACCATAAATAGCCTATCAGAGAAATTGGTTAAGGGCTTCTTTAATTTTTTAACTGTCAATTGCTGACCAACGGATTAAAGCAGGCTCGTCAGTTCCGTGGAATTTGCTCTGTAATCAGTCGGTCAACTTCACCTTCAAACAATACCTTCGATCTGATATAGATGTTTGGTAAACTATCCCCATCACGTGAACGGATAGTTGAAATAGCTGCAAGGTTAGGTCCTTTTTATCAAAGTAGACCATGCAAGGTATATGTACATGGGTAGCGAAGCTTCGGCCAAAAAGCGGTTCAAAACAAATCGCCAGCGACATCGACCCGGAGGGTCACGTGAAGGATGCGATCGAAGCGCGACTAGGAGAGGTGGGGACAAACATTATTAAAATTAATTAGTTTGTGAATAGAAGTATAATCATTGGTATTTTTAAACAAGCTAAATATATTTATTAGATAATATCAATCATATTTAATGTGCTACAAAATTCAAAACTGTTTTTGTTTTTGCTAATATTATGCATACTTCTTATTAGCGTCCTCTGTACGCCACTAGCAAAAAGGCCGACTAGCAATAGCGATATTTGCAGTTTTTTGTAGACCTCGTGGCGCGCGGAAAGGCAGTCTGCTGACGTCCGTCTGCTTGCTTGTGTTTGGGACTCCACGTGCTCTTCGCTTTTAATTTTTTTAGCGGCAGTTAACACAGTTTCGGGAGTTTTGTTGTTTGCTCGGGCGTGATTAGCCCGGTTACCTGCGCGGGAACTCGGCTGTCGTGCGCTTGGATCTTGGACGCTACTGCGCCCAAGGGGCTCAACGTCTTTTGCGATGATGAGCACAGCGCGATACGCAAAGAAACGGTGCTCCGTGGAAATGTGTGAAAGCAACACCCGCACGGCTGGCATCTCGCTGCACCGGTTTCCCCTCGACTCTCGAAGGTGAGACTTCGCTACTGTCAGTGACATGCCTGCTGTGTGATGTATGCCCTTTGTTCGGTCTCCTTTTAACTCTTGTTAGTTTTACCTAAAACTACTAGGGTTGTCTGGATGTGCACAAGAAGGCGTAATATGTTATACTAGGAATGTTTTACGTTCGAAATCACCGACTTCGCAGCTTCGTGTGCCGTCATTATAAAAGTGCCCACGATATTAAAATTTACTTGTACCGGCCTGGCTCTGAGGAGCCTAGTGTCGTGATCATCGGCGTGGTTATCAGTGGTACAACACAGATATATAATAGCGCATCTGTGCGTAAGACTCGCGTTTTTACTCTTCATGATTTACACAGAGCAGTGATATCATGCATTTGTTAAGGTCCTTGCACTGATTTGCTTTGGTTTGTGGACATTTTGGCTACATTTTCTTTTCGTAAGTATTCATCGCACCCTCATAGCACCATGCCTTATCTGCAGGGGCGAAGCCTGGGTTCGGTTCTGCAACAACTGAAGTCTACAGGGGAAGACTCCATGGCAGCTACGAGACAGGGTAGTTTGCTCCTTACATTTCGAGGAGTCAGCTCTCATGCGCCCTGGACACCTCCGTCACAATGCGTTGCTAAGTGTGCTTCCCACAAAAAGTAAACAGACCAATAAACCTTCCGTGCACTTTGTGACTAAGCATGGTTAACCCGCTCTTAGAAAAATGGTTACCACATGGGGTTGAAATCTTGCTTTTGTGGGCTCATAACATTTTTATATTATTTGCAGGGACGACACATGGCGACATTTCCAGCAAAAGCTCTCCAGGTTCAGCAGTTTTGCATGGTGAGCTTTTTCACTGAAACTAACATAAAGTGGCAGCAACTGCCAGCACCACTGCATTAACTCATGGTCTTCATGACTTGAGCATTTTGCAAAAGAACTAGGTGAGATTAGCTGAGGAAAGCTGGTTGAACATGGACAGAGGTACCGCTAGAAGTTCATTTCAGCCCCGTTTATAATGACATGTTTTACTTGAGGTGACATAATCAACGTCACAGAGCATCTTTTGCCTTGCCGACACCCAGTCTCTCATAATAAAGCTGCCCATGAAAGAAAGTGATTTACATTTTGTGTTAAAATAGGCGAATTCACCATAAATTTGCAGAGGTGAGTGTGACACCCTCATTGAGCTACACATGCTTCGGCAGTTCAGACTCACGGAGCTTCTGCAGTCACCCTGAAGACCAGTCTTCCGAAATTAAACTTTCCTGGGAACAAGGTGATTTTCTTTGTCGTGTGTTAGAATAGACACATAGGAAGGAACGCAACTACTATTCCATGGCCAACTTCACGCTAAATTTGCAAAGAGGATTTCGCCAGCCTCATTGAGCTGCACATACTCCGGCCACTCAGACTGGTGGAGTTCCTGTAGTCACCCTGTTAACCAGTCTTCTGAATTAAACCTGTCATAAAAGAAGGTGATTATACTTTTTATGGATTCAAATAGGGGAATAAGGGAGGACTTCCTCTTCTCCTTTGCTAAGTTCACATTAAATTTGCAGAGCGGATTTCTGTGGCTTCATTGGACCGCAGACACTCGTGCACCTTACTAGAGAACAGTCGACTAGGGGCCAATAATACGTGGTGGCCGAATATTGCTTGTTCTATCTTTTTTATTCCCCTTTCTTTGTGAGCTTGCTTTCTCAAGTGATAGAAACAGCGCAACTTGACGTAAAACAGGAAACAAGGAGTATATAGACAGGCGCAGTAAAAGCACACAGAGAGGCACTGTTTCTGCCAGCTTAAATGAACGACCAACTCGTCCAACTTTCCACTCTGTTGAACTTGCTTTCTTACTTGCAGTTTTTACAAAAGCTTTTCTTTCTTTCTTTCTTTCTTTTTTTTTGCGGTTGATCACAGCTGCGCTCTGCGTCAAGATGCTGCTCCTGTTCAAGAGTCCAGCGGGGACGTGGCTGACATGGAGATTTTGGTTTCTTCACCGTCGCCTAGAGACTCTCTCTCTGGCTGTGCTGCTGGGCCTTCTCACAAATGTGAGTGCTTTCTATGATGCAAACTTTTTTTCGTTTGCAGCTTTTTTTTTGTGAAGTTATAAAAGATCAAGCCGCAAAAATAAAAAGCCAAGGCTCGAAAAACACCAGGGGATACTAAACTTTATCTTGAGAGCAGATGACGCAAGGGGTCACATAACACCAGACCGACTAGCTGGCAGCTACAAATCGAAGTTTGTTCAAAGTTCACCACATTTTTGTTTCACGGTATTGTCATTGTCAAGCACACAAAAAGACAAAAAAAAATGTTCCACACGCAGGTGTTAACACCGTCAAATCAAAACAGCTGAACCGGTTTCACTGAATCATAAGTCTTCCCGCAAAACCTCACGTAAGACAGTGTTTTTTAAGGTTATTGAAAAGCTGCCGTGGTCATATGTGTGTGATGCTGAGCCTGTCATGGTCCCTTGTCCTATCTGCCAAACTTTAGTCGCCTGTTGTTGTGCGAGCGCTTCACTGTTACAATGCCATGGGCATAAGTAAGGTATGGTCAAGTTTTAAGAAAACGCATAGCACAGTTTGGATGCCTATTCTGACTTGCATGTTTCTGTGTGCGCCCTTGTCTTTTTGGACTATCAGGTCTCTGGGCGCGCCTAGTCCAACATAAAGATGTACTGTTGCTTTCCTAAACTTGAATTGCATGTGTAGTTTGTCAAACTTACGGCTCTTGTTTAAAGACACTTCAGATCATTGAGGAATGTTCTTGAGCGTGAATAGATTACAAATTTAATAAATTGATGGCGAATGCAAGTTTTTTTTGGGGACCTAATCTGGGTCATTTGCCAAATTGCAGCAACCTGCAAAAGCCGCAGCATCGGCAACAAGAAGGTGAACGCCTGAGAGCCAAGGTGCGACAGCTTCAAGAGCGTAACAAGAGGCTGCAAAGAAGGCTGCAACGACAACGTCAGATGAGGACTGTTGCCGAAGTCGTTGAGAGTGTCCGCGTTCATGTGTCTCCTCGTGTCGCCGCACTCGTTGAAGCCCAGCTTAGAATGAGCAATGTGAGCCGGTTTGGTCAGAGATGGTGCAGCCACAACAAAGCCTTGGCTTTAGGCCTGTACTTTCATAGCCCCAAAGGCTATAAGTATTGCAGGCGACTGCTCAGGCTGCCATCAGTAAGGTCACTGCAGCTATGGCTTCAGCGTGTGCCACTAAAGATTGGATTTTACCCTGGCATTTTCGAGCTGATAAAGAGGCGGGCAGCTTCTTTTCCTCGAGCCGATTGGGCCTGCAGCATAGTCTTCGATGAAATGCACGTAAAAAAAGAGCTTTCATACAACCCCTCGTCTGACAGGTTTGAAAGACTTAAAGAACATAGTGGACAGCAAGGCAAAAAACTGGCAAATAAGGCTCTCATGTTCATGGCGAAAGGAGTCGGAACACCGTGGAAGCAGCCGCTTGGCTATTTTTTGCTCACAAAGGCACACCTTCAGATGTACTACAAGATCTATTTTTCCAGTGCTACAGCGCCCTTGTGGACGCTGGCCTGAAGCCGGTAGCTGTTGTATGCGATGAACGGCGCCAGAACGTGTCTCTTTTTCAAGCATCGTAACTACCGAAAAGCCTTACGTAGAGATCAATGGAAAGTCACTTTTTTTTTTTCCTTTTCGATGCTCTGCATTTTTTGAAGTGACTAAGAAACATGCTATTTAAATACGACTAAAAAGTTAGTGATTACATAGTGAAAAGTTCCTACATCAAGGAAGCTTATGAAAAGGACCGTAAACTTGAGATCGGTTCTATGCTAAAGCTGAAGGAGAAGCATTTTTATTTGACCTTCTCGTCAAAGATGTCGGTGAAACTAGCAGCTCAAGTGTTTAGCAATCACTGCGCAGCTGCAACGTACGCCCTTGTTACTTCTTAGCAATTGCCAGCCAGAGCTGTTCACACAGCGAGATTCGTTGAAAGAATCGACCGTCTCTTTGACAGCCTAAATAGCTCGCAGAAATCTGCAAAGACGCCATATGCCTCTGCAATCTGTAACGGCTCTATCCATGAGGAGTTTCTGAAAGAGTGCATTCTGCTTTTTAAGAGCCTGCAAGTACTCAGATGTGGAAGGCAGCCGTACTGCATTCGTGGCTTCTGCTTAACAGTTAGGTCTCTACTGCTGCTCAGCAATCACCTCGCGGTTAATTGCGGTTTTTCTCACCTTTTAAACCGATATCTGAACCAAGACACCCTTGAAAACACTTTTGCTGTTATACGTTCAAAATCAGGTGCAAACAGGAACTCCACTTTCCGTCAATTTCAGGCAGCGCTCAGGCACCTTTTGATTAGCAACCTATTCAAGCTGTCGGAAAAATCAAACTGTGCTGATGACATGTCTCTCCTTGCTACGTTCCCAGCAGGCCTTTTGGCACCTTCTCCTCGTCTTGCCTTAGGAAGCACAGTTTTTCGTACCACGGCAGACGATTCGCCTTCAAACTACTCTTTGGCAATGGGAGAGAACAACATGGTTTATCTTGCTGGGTGGCTGGCATCGAAATTCTTCAAGGTTCATTCCTGTGTAGGAACATCCCAGAAATATGAGTTGAGGACAGAAAATGCGTGTTTTTCTGAGGGAAATCAAGTGCTCTTGTATTTGAGCGTGAAAGGAACTGCCGACTCCCACTATGGAATCCTCTCAGTTCCTTCTGCTTCTTTCATATTATTTGTTGAAGCTTGTGAGGAAGTCTTCGAGACATGTATCAACAACCTAAATTCAAAGGAGAACGTAGGGCGGACTCTTTGTGTCCTTTTTAACCAGAAGATTTCAAAGTCTCTGACTGTATGTGACGAAAGTGTTTATAATTTGTTTTTTTCTGATTGCCAGAGCCATTCTGCGCTGGTTCGCGCGAAAAAAAAAGCTGACTATTTGATACAGTAGCAAAGTGTAAAGCTAGGCAGCAAGTGCGCAGACTACGTATGTGAGACCACCCAGAGTACTTTTTAAAGCAGTGCAGGCATGTTCTATTGGAGCCTTTCACTTTCTTCGGTTTCTTGAGAAGTAATGTGGTCCTCTAACTTATTCACATATATAGAGTTTAAAGCTGTGAAGCAAAACTGGCTTATGAAGTGCAGCATACCACAGGGCTCCAAGAGGGTTTACTCCACTTGGCTTCCTTGACCTGCACCAAACAATCGCTGCGTTGCCGTGTAGCAGAACCAGCAGATGCAAGTTAAGATATTTTCAGCATTATGTTACCTTGCCCAAGGAATGTATAGAAAAGTGTAGCTTTTCTGTGTATTACAGTGGTGGCCTCAGTTGTCGTCGGAACACTGTGGAACCTCCGAGTTGTTAGTGGCTGCCTATCAACTGTCAATGTCCTCACAACATCCAGCCGATTGTACAATGTCTTATGTTATAACAGTGTGCCTTAAGTACCGATCTACTAATTTTCTTCGACCATGACCTTTTGAAAATAGTTGATACCGATTGTATAATTCTAGTGAGTAATCTGAGTGAATGATTGTAAGTGAATAAAACAAATAAAACGCGACTGTTAAAGCGACGTTGGACTTGCATTAGAGTTACTGTTGTGTATTCATACGCCCAACACATTCCAGCAATTTGATTCACTCCTTTTTGCGGCATTACATAATTTGCTTTAAGGTTTCTCACATATTTCCCAGGGATCCTGAAGGAACAAAAAGCAAAACACTGCGGCTGGAGTTTGACCACAGTGCAAAGACACAATGGTTGTGACGAAATGAAACTACTCTCATTGCAGGTCGGCTAACAAAGTCGGCTGCAGAAAAAAAAAAAAAAAAAAAAACATTTCGAACAAAATATAAGAGCAAGGGCAAATAAGGGTGTAAACGATCCAGTATTCCAGTATAGAGTAAACACAATGTGTAAACACCCCAAAAAAAAACCCGAAACTGCAGGTAAAAACAACGACATATACACTAAAAAGTATCAAACAAAGCTCAAACACGGAGCTATGTTTGAGACTTTTGAGTGTATATGTCGTTCATTTACCCGTGATCTCTGTAATTAGTTTTGTTTAATTTTCGCGCCAAGCCGCACGCACGCATGACGTCACGTTTTTTTCCGGAAGTGTCGTCATTTCCTGTTGATTTTTTGTTCCGCCGGAAGTGTCCCCACGACTCATAGATGGCGCTAAAGCAGTTCCATGGGCCGCCATTTTTTCGACATGTGGGCTTCTATGGAAGCTTCGCTACCCATGTACATATACCTTGGACCATGTTCTGTTCCGGATCTAAAGTTCTCGAGAGGCAAGTGTTTTCTTGTGGGCCTTGTAGCTTGCTCGTCACACTTCAGTTTTAGAGCAGGGTTTAGCATGGTGAAGGGTATCTTTTTGGTAGTAGTCTTTATTTGTGCCACAGTTTTGTAGCGCATAAAAACTTTATTTGGTTGAGTAACACTTAACTTGGTATTGTGAGTCAAGCAGGTTGTCATGGCTCTGCTTATCTTCTTTGTAAATGCTTTCTAAATCTTGAGAGGTTATTGTCTTAATGGCCACTAATTAAAACTTGACTTTGTTGCAAGTTTTTGTCCTCTGATTCCGAGTTATCAGGTTGTCAACCTGACCGAGGGCCTGCAATTTGACAGGCTTACTGTGCTGCAATGTCTATCTCTCTTAACAATACCTAGGTGGTTGAGATGAGTCTTCAAAGCTCTACTCTAATTATTTTTATGATTTTATTATTTTATTGTTCTAGGTGATGGCTTCTTTTATGTTTTGTATTTTCAAAAGTGGGCCTTCAAGTCCTTCAGCTGGTGCTGCAAGCCTGCTGGCACAACTTGTGGCGCAGGTACCAGAATGAAGAGCTGAAAGGACAGTTCGAGTGAGAGGACCAGTGGCCCTTGCGCAGCTAGGAAACCGGACCGGGCAGTCATCAGAGCAATTTATGCTCCACTTCTATTTGCTCCAAGATGTTTCGGTGGCGCCCTCTAATGGTTTCTGTCCGTGACGTCATAAACAGAATTACCCCTGTCCTGATTGGTAATATTTGCCTCTACCTCCCTGTAATTGGTAGGAGTTCCCTCCCTGTTAGCCGGCGTTTGGGTAAGCATTATCAGTATACAGGATGCTATGGTTCGGCAGATCGCAAGCCTCAACCACAGCGGCGCTTTTTGTCGCGCACGTTGCTAATAGTCCGCGTCACTAGTTGTGTGCAGTGCAGGCGAAGCAATGCCAGGCAAAAAAAAGGGCAAGAACAAGGAAGGCTGGACAGGAGAAGAGGGCGAGGCGAGAAAGGAAGTGCACAAGGAACGTTAGAGAGAAGGGTAGGCTTCTGCCATCCCCAACCTTCCTAGTGCTTGGGCTTTCTCCCCTCTTCTGGCGTTGCTTCGTCTGTCCTCCACGTAATTATAGTCTGTTACAACTCAAAAGGTAAAGCAGGGAAAGGAAGGCCGGGGAGGAGGAAGCAGACGAAATGCTGGAGATGAGTGGAGAAAGTTTCCCCCTCTTCTATCTAGCATTCCGCCTGCTTCCTCCTCCCCGGCCTTTCTTTCCCTCGCCCTACCTTCATGAGCTGTAACTTAATATAATGAAACAGGGTATAGATGATATGTTGCTTTTTGAAACAATCAAGGCTCATGAAAGATTAGCAAGAGCCTGTTGGTATGTTTATTTTAATTTTTAGCGGAATAGACCGATCTCACCTAGCGTTCGGTGTGCATGTGTTTATTCACAAGAGGCAGGAGGCAGTGATTGAGACCCCTCGTGCCGCGTCGTGCTTTGCACGCGCAGAGCTCCAGCGAGGTTGGGGCACATGGGAAAGACGAAAGTTGCATTGATGCATTGCGGCAGCAGTGGCTTAGCCAAACTTGCCTGTGAATTTGGTCTATTACAACTAAAAAAAATTGAAATTATTTGTATGTTAGGTAATTCTTTGTTCAATATCTGCCAAATATAATTGTTAGGTGCACATCCTTTAAAGGAATGCTGAAGCGAATTTTTTATTTCGGAAAACAATGCAGAAGCGCTAGGCAGATCTCTACGAACCCGAAAGCATCACCCATAAAGCGATATTGGCGCGCGCGCATCTGGACAAGTAGGCAGCGCGCGCGTGGCCTAATGGTTATGGCGTGACCGTGGAGCTACTGAGCTGCCATAAGGCGTCGGTGCCGTTGCCGCCATCTGTCGGTTGCTGTGCCAGTCGGAGGGTGCGCGTATAGCACACTGGTGCCATAGGTAGACAAAACCAGTTTTTTTTTTTTACTTTTTACTCGGGTAAGTTTGTTTTTTGAAATTTTTTCTGTGATGCTTGCACCACCTTCAAGCACCTCTCTCGTAAATCGTAGCGGGATACATTGTGAAGCAAATTGATGCGGTGATTAGAAAGGCTTCACCCAGATTCGGGGCATTACGATAGAGCAGCATTATTAGTAAGTGCTGGGAATAGTGCTTATTTTGCTCTTTGTTAATGATCCGACGCTCATTCACTGCTGTAACAGTACTAAGTTAAGTTTAAGTCAGCACTGTTTTACTATTGATTTAGCTCTGTGTCGTTTATCTGAGCTATCCCTTATAGCAGTTTTTCAAAAAGTTGATAACTCTTGCATGTTTGCAGTGCACACGATTATGATAATGGAAGGGATTTTGCTTCTTCTGCCTAGTGATTGTGCGAGAGTGAAGACAATTATAGTTTGTAGGAGTAAATCGCTAGAAATGTACATGAATTTCAATTTCTTAAGCTTACATGCAGAAATACAGGTATCCTACAGTTTTTGCAATAGGTCGTTTTGTTTTCTTTGACCTTTCAAAAGCTTGCAATAAGCTGTCAATTTTTCCGGCTTTGAAATTTTTACATGCTTGATGACATTTTTGCAGGACTGTCCTCACTCTTAAAGTTACTGAGACTATGGAACGACGGAAAAGAAAACTAGCCCAGAAAGGCAGATCGATATAAACATGTTTGATGTGAACTGCTGAGAATAAGGGTGTCCCTTGTTCTTTCTTTTTTTTTTGAAGGTTATCAGAACAAAATTTTAGCACTAATTTTATTGTCTAAATGTCAACCATGTTCTGCCCACACCACGGAGACACCGATTCTTTTTTGCTAAAAAAGACGCCGAAACATTACTTAAATAGACCAAAAACTGTCGCGTCACACCTCATTAAGCGGCACCGCTACACGGAAACATGGTGGCAGGCTGTGGGTGCCCCACCCCTGTCTAACTTGGCTGAACCGGTTTTCTTTTTTCTCCCGTGCCTATTCAACTCCTGCGGAGAGTGGGGAGGGACAACTCGAACGGCCAGCTTGTAGTGCATTGACGTCATCAAGTGGCGAATCTCACATTCACGCCAGCGCCATGTAGCCTTGAGTGAAGGAAAGCCAGACGTCGCAAACGTGATGCATACCTGGAGATCTTCTGAGACATCAGTTTTAAATGTTTCGTGACTTTTTGAGCAAAAAATTGGTGTCTCCACTGTATGGCCGAAACGTGGTTGACATTTAGACAATAAAATGGACACTACAATTTCGTTGTATTATCACTTTAAAGCCATTCTGCCCCTTTATCATATTGCCAATATCAGTAGTATTGATATTGCTTTAAAGAAACTGTCTTCAATTCACTTTTTGAGAAAAGTCCACTCCTTACCTGATTTGCAAGGTTCATACGATGACGTCGGAAACATCTGTTCTATTGATTGTCAGTACATTTTAACTTAAACGCTTTGGTTACAGGTCCCTTTCAGCACTACGCAGGGAAGAGAATGGCCAACAGCGGACTGATTGCAGGAAGAGTAATTGCATATGCCGCTACTACAGATAACGAGCAAGCTGTGACGTCTAAGAAGGAGCAGTCAGAGTGTTTAACATAAATAAGCCGAGATGAAAATCTGTGACTTCCATATTATGTCTTATCAAATTCTGTAAAGTTTGAGATAATTTATTTCAACATTTTAGGACTGATCAAAGAAGAACTTTGAACTTATGGTATGGCTCCATCAGGGTGTGGCGTACCTCATTGCAGTCTACTGGATTTTACAGATCCCCATTTTACACATCCACTATCCCGGCGCAAGCCTACGGAACCATCAAGCGGCAGCGTAAAGGAGCATCGAATAGCATCAACAGCCATTGGTCAAGACTGTCCAGTGTCGCCTGCGCTGCACTCCAAAAGAAGACTGCCTTCACGTATGCTGGCACTTGGCAGCGGCGACGGATAAGAGCAACGATTACAACCAGCTGTTTCGCAGGTTTGTGTACTTTTCTTTTTACTTGCAAACTTCAGCAAGGTCTTACGTCGCCGCTGCCAATCTTGCACTGCCTCATTTTTCTGTAAACGCTTTTAAAAGTGCGTTTTTTTACTCCCTGTCCTTCGATTGCTGCTTTGTTTATTTGAATGGGGAGGGATTTCGTAAAAATACTGAAGGACTTCAAAGAGGAATTTCGTCAAGAATTTAAGAATTTACGTGAATCTTTGGAAAGAGACATACGGACAGAGATCCGTGTAATTCTAACAGAGTTGAAAGGTGTGCAAGAGAGCATGACCTTCATGAATACCACGTTTGAAGTAATCAGGGGTAACTTTCAAACCGCCATGAGAGAAAACGCAAACCTGAAAAAGGACTACGCAAATCTTTGCCTAAAGTGTGGTGCAATGGAGGAAGAACTGAAGAAATGCCAGGGAACGGTTAACACATTGCGAACAGTATTCTAGGAACGGAAAAATTGAGATAAAGGGAGTTGAGAAGCGCATTCAGGAAAACCTTTATGATATGCTTGATAAACTGGGGGGTGCGATCGGCAAGCCTATCACGTGTGGTCGCATTTCGCAATGCCGTAATAAGCCAAGATTGGGACTTTGTTTATTCTCTCCTAGATGTAAACAATGCATACAATCAATTTATTCAAACATTCAAGATGCTTTACGATTCGCACTTTCCGAAAGTAACAGTTACTGTATCAAGGAAAATTAGAAACCCTTGGGTCACCCCAGTCCATATCAAAATGATGCAAAAAAAGACCGTCTTTATAAAGCGTTTTTAAGGTCTCGGGATTTAAACAAACTAGTCATCTTAAGACATTTCGAAACAAGTTAACCGCTGAATTGCGATAAGCGAAATATGTGTAGTACAAAGAAATGTTGAATTATGTTGACAATCAGCGACCTGATATTAGATGGAAAAAAGTTAATGAAGCTCTGAACTGCGGGACAATCTCAAAACAGAAAGGTGAATTAATTGTAGATTGCCAAACTGTGTCTGGAGTCTCTTTGGCAAAACTTTTTAACGACTATTTCGTAAATATAACACCCAGACCCCACAGTGACAGTACTTTATCGTTTGTTTACGAAATTAATGACATTTTGTTTCTAAAACCTACAGATGAAACAGAAATATTTGATACTTTTATTGGTCTAAAAAATAGTAAGATCTTTGATATCGATGATTTACAGATAAACCTATAAAATTTGTTATAGATATAATTTAACCATGCTTAACATATATATTCAATTTGTCTTTAACTTCTTGTAAGTTTCCTGAAAATATGAAACTAGCTAAAATCTCAGTTATTTTTAAAGGAGGGAATAAAAACATGTTGAGTAACTATAAACCAATATCTATTCTTCCTATTTTTTTAAGGGGCTAGAAAAAATTATATTTAAACGTATCGATCATTTTTACGTAAAACATTCTATACAGAGTTTCAATTTGGCTTTCAAAATGGTAAATCTACCGAATCGGCATTGTTACTACAGAAAGAAATTATACTTGGAAATATTGAAAAACGACTGCTCACACTTGCTGTTTTCATCGATTATAGTAAAGTTTTTGATTGCCTCAATCACACTACGCTACTTTCAAAGCTTTATAAATATGGGGTTCGCAGCATATCATTCGAATTGCTTAAATCATACCTTGAGCATCGCCACCAAAGTGTGTCTATTGAAGGCCAACGCTTACCGTTCTCGAACATTGTTTGTGGCGTTCCACAAGGCAGTATCCTGGGACCTTTATTATTTAATCTTTATATAAACGATGTTGTAAACATTACTGATCGAGTTCAATTTATAATTTATGCAGATGATACGAGTCTCTTTTTCCGGTAATGATGTTGATGCGCTTATAAGAAGGGCAAACTGCGTATTAGAAAAAACATTTTTTGGTCAGATGTCAATGCATTAAAAATTAACACATTAAAGTCAAAAGCAATTCTATTTAGACCCGTTAATAAATTAGTAAATATTACAAATCCCCTAGTGATTGGAAACGCGTCAATTGAAGTAGTACATCAACACAAGACACTTGGCGTCTACTTCTCTGATCATATGATAATAAATTGCCACATTGAATATTTAACGAAAAAACTTTCTCAAGTAGTGGGGGCAGTCGCTAGGTGCCGTAGTTTTTTGCCGGTAAACATTAAGCTAAATATATACTACGCCTTATTCATTTCCCATTTGAATTACTGCCACTTGGTATGGGGAACAAATACAAAGACAAACTTAAATAGCCTTCTATAACTTAAAAAAAAGATATTGCGTTTTATTGCGGGTGCTCCATATAACTATCATACTGAATCCTTATTTCATGAATACAAAGTAATTAATGTAGAACATTTCTGTGAGTTCCGCCTACTTCATTCAATCCGCTTCTCATCTTCAACGTTGGTGAATTGTTTATATTGCACTTCCGAACTAACTTTATATGAAAGCACAATCAATACGCATTTTCCAGAGAAATGGTTGGTTCCTCAAAATCGCACAAATTATAATCTTCAATCTCTTCACTGCAACATTCTAACATTCTTAAATAAATGGAATCTTCATAGTAGCAATGTTCTCACTCTTCCTAAAAGTAAACCTCTCACATACTTTGCTTAAAACCATAGGAAATGTTTTTTTTTCTTTTACATGTTGGTTTGACGTTGTGGCGTGGCAAATGTATTCATTTTTGATATTATATACTTTACAGAATGTACATAGGATATTTTTGAGACTTTGCTGCAGTCATTTGTTAGAAGACCCTAGACCCCGTCAAGCTGCTTACATAGCAGCTTTTTGTCTAGAGGTCCCTTCAGTGTATATCTGGAAAATAAAGCATAAATTGAATTGAGAGAAGGCACATAAGATGATGACTTGCATTGAGCATGGTTTTGGCGACAGTTACATGAAGCCACGGGTGAAGGCATTGGAATTGATAAACGTCTACACAGTGATCGTCGCTTGTGTACCACAGTTAGCCTAGCGTACCCTACATTGTAATAAATACCCCTGTCAGTCGGGCATTTAAATGGCCTTCAGAATGATTTGCTTCAAGGAATCGACGAATCAGTTCACAATCTTGGCTCTGCCTGTGCCCTTTGGTGTTCCCAGACATTTTTTCAGGGGTTTGCTCTGAAGGCCATTGAAATGGCCGTCTGACGGGGTATAAGCCAGTTTGCGCCCAAATCAAAATGAGCCCTTGTTACACGACATGGGCAAAAAATATTCAGAATGTGTGCAATAAATATATTTCGTGCATTATGCTGCCTGCTTATGCCTTTCTTTTCACCCTTCCTGGCTTAGATGGATGCGAAGGAATACTCCCGTAAGTATAGAACTCCCAGGAGGATGTGAAAGAAGACTCCCGTGGGTCCACGTACTAACTCCCAAATGAATGTGAAAGAATACTCCCTTAGGTCCCGGCAGTAACTCCCATGTGGATGTGAGAAAAAAATCCCATAAGTGCACGTAAAAACTCCCATATGTATGTAAAAGAATAGTCCCATAAATGCACGTAAAAACTCCCATATGGATGTAAAGAATAGACCCATAAGTGCCCATAACAACTCCCATATGGACGTGAAATTATAGTCTCATAAATACACGTAAAAACTCCCATATGCATGTGAAAAAATAGTCCCATAAATGCACGTCAAAACTCCCATATGGATGTGAAAGAATAGTCCCATAAGTGCGCGTAACGACTCCCATATGGACGTGAAAGTAGTCCCATAAACGCACGTAAAAACTCCCACATGCATGTGAGAAAATAGCCCCATAAATGCACGTAAAAACTCCCATATGGATGTGAAAGAATAGACCCATAAGTGCCCATAACAACTCCCATATGGACGTGAAAGTATAGTCCCATAAATGCACGTAAAAACTCTCATATGCATGTGAAAAAATAGTCCCATAAATGCACGTCAAAACTCCCATATGGACGTGAAAGAATAGACCCATAAATGCACGTAAAAACTCCCATATGGATGCGAAAGAATAGTGTCATAAGTGCACGTAACAACTCCCATATGGACGTGAAAGTATAGTACCATAAATGCACGTAAAAACTCCGATATGCATGTGAAAAAATAGTCTCATAAATGCACGTAAAAACTCCCACATGCATGTGAAAAAATAGTCCCATAAATGCACGTAAAAACTCCCAGACGATGAGAAAGAATAGTTCCATAAGTGCATGTACAAACTCCCATATGAATGTGAAAGAATAGTCCCATAAGTGCACGTGAAAACTCCCATATGGATGTGAAAAAATAGTCCCATAAGTGCCCATAACAACTCCCATATAGACGTGAAAGTATAGTCCCATAAATGCACGTAAAAACTCCGGTATGCATGTGAAAAATAGTCCCATAAATGCACTCAAAAAGTTCCAGATGGATGAGAAAGAATAGACTCATAAGTGCATGAACAATCTCCCATATGGATGTGAAAGAATAGTCCCATCAATGCATGTACAACTCCCATATGGATGTGAAAGACTACTCCCGTGGAATTACGCAAGAACAACCAGGTGGATCCAAAGGAACCTTCCCGTGAGTCCACGTAAAAACTCCCATAAGGATCTGAAGGAATATTCCCATGGATCCACCTAGGAACACTCTGATGGAAGTAAATAAATACTCCCATTGATCCATGAACAAACTCCCGTACTGCTGAGAGTTCTGTACATACTCCCTTGCACCCCCGCCCCCCACCCCCCCAAAAAAAAAGAAAAAAAAAGAACTCTGGCCTGCGTGGGAGTTAACTCTGAGCTCCTATCCTGCAGAGTATAAAAACCTCCCATGAGAGAATGCGCTAGACGACAAGTGATTTATTCCCATCTGGGTATACTTTCGTTTAGTGTGTACGTGAATCCGTGCGAGTAACTTTCTCCATATCCCGTGCTATTTTCAACTGTACAAGCTTGAAAAATTAAGTTGACGACTTCCAGCAGCTGCTCTTGACTATTCACAACTCCAGCCCGCCGCTCGCCCTCTCGCGGACGAACGGAGAACCAGAGGAACGGGTACGGCATCGGCGGCGGCGGCCCGGAAGCGGTGGGAGGGACTGTAAATCTCGATGCGTGAAGCCGTTTCAACGAAAAAAGTAAGCGCGTTAAAAACAGAAATTTTTGTGCTCCACCTTGCAGCAGCGTTGCACGATAGATCGGGATGTCCAATTTCATCAGGGACTTTTCGTATATCGCAGACGCTGTAGGCCGCTGCAAGGAACAGGAGCACTTTCAAAAGATAGAATACCCGTACTTGCCTGCAGGTAATTACAAAGCAAATAAATAAACGCTCGAAGCCATTTAAGCGCGTCTGTGTTATCCAGCCGTTTGTGACAAGAACTTAGAACGGGGACAGGGCCTCAAAGTTGCAAATAACATGGTACAAAAATGGTACGGTATATTAAAGTATTTATTTTTAATAGACCAATAAATAAAACCCCTAGACACGTCGATTATGTTAATATGCAGTTTTAGCATGGCATACAGCAACCCTAAACTTCAGTGGGACCAACAGCGCACTGACGTTCAACCGACGCTACCAACTTTCACGAGCGGCTTGATAGCCAGGTTGTTAAACTTATTAAAATTGCTTAAGTAAGTGTAAATAACTGTTAACAAAATGCCATCGGGTTTTCTTGGCCCTACTGCAAAACCTGTGTGCTTTTTTTATATAGACTTTGATGCTTACTTCAGCTCTTTAATATATTATATCGCACCGTCCTCAAGCCACTCGTAAATGTTGGGGCCTTCAGTTTGATGTCAGTGCCCTCCACGGCGAACGGGATTTTTGGGGTGTCGTATATCTGACATTGGGTGTAACGATTACAACCGTTTCGTCACTAGCCTCCTCCATTTATCTTTCTCCACAAGACCGAGAGTTTTTTCGGCCCCGAAGAAACTCTCGGCCCTGTGCGGAAGGATAAATGTTCCGGAAGAGGCTAATGACGAATGCAAAAGAAAAAAAAAAAAAAACACCAAACGACGTTTGTGGATTGTAAAACATCTGTCGTGTACAACATACCATTTTCCTGTGGGAGCTCGTATGTAGGGCAAACCGGCCGCTGCACTAATGATCGTGCAAAGGAGCACGCGGCAACTATCAAACAGATACCGTCAGGCCATATGGCTCTGCATTGTGATCGATGTCCGTGCACCCCGAAGCTGTCAAACACAATCATCCTGGGGCGACAGAGCAACAAAAACAATCAGAGAGATTCACGAAGCATTTGTCATCAAAACGAGAGGGGCTGATATCTGTATCAGCGAGCCGTCAGTGGGCTTATCAAATAAAGAAGTTTTATATGTAGAAAGAAAGGGGGGAGGCTGGAAGTAACTAGGTTTATTTTTGGTATTTAAGCATGTGTGGTTTCTACTAAACTTTATGTTGCGAGTGCGCCCCGTGCTGTCGTGCACTTCTTCACTTGTCCCTGTTTCTTTTGTGCTCATTTCCAGTCACGAACCAACAAGCCCAGCAAAACATTTTGTTGCTCCTAAATGAAGGCGTTATTCTGAATACCCTTAAATTAAGGTGTGATTCCACGGGACACCGTTTAATTAGGGTGTTATGACTGCCCAGTACGCCACCAGGAGGTAAGTAAAAAAACGCAATGACCAAAACCCATAAGATAGGGTGTAATAAACCAAAAGGGTGCACGAAGAGATGACTGCGAATCAGTCGAAACATGCCTGGTTCGCCTCTTAATTTTCGGTCAAGATTCTACTAGATTTTACTAAATTTTCTTTAGTTGATTGCAGGCAGGTCATCTGGCCGCAACCATGTCTCTGCTTGCGCGGGCACGTGCATGCAACTAAAGGCTTGCCAAAGGGCAAAACTGCGTGCACGCGCATATTGTTAAGCTTGCCGAAGGCGAGACTGAAAGAAATAGTACCCTCGGAATTTCACCACGACCAAGACGCTTCTGAGTCAGTGGCTGTCCGTGCGAGTATACTTGGGCCAGACTACGACCAGTACCCCTCTGTAAGGTCATGAACATTCCATCCAACTGAAGCCCATAGTTAAATCTCCAACTTTACTTTTTTGCGACATCTATTTTTTCTAGCATTGGTGACGTAAGCAAAACTCGACAGGCTTGCACAGACGGAACGACCGGAAGTTACTTGCGACGCAAGCGGCAGTTCATGTTTGCAAACAGTAAAATGGTCTATTTATTTATTTATTTATTTATTTATTTATTTATTGTACCCTCAGGGCCCGAAGGCATTACAGAGGGGGAGAGCGTAGGCAGGGAAAAAATATAACAATTCAGCAATACTAAAACAAATAAAAAGTGAACAAACAGGTCAGAAATCAGCGCAAAAATGGTTATTTATGGCACTTCGAAAAAGATTAGAGTCTGTTATGGCAGCAATTAAACCGGGAAGGTGGTTCCATTCTTGAGCTGTGCGTGGTAGAAAAGATGAATGAAATGTGTTGGTTAATGAGCTTGGGACTCCAACTTTGTGCTGGTGATCTACACGAGGCGAGATGTAATAGGGGGGAGTTATGAAATGGTCGCGTAATAGGGGATTATGAAAATAAATTTTATGAAAAAGGCATAAGCGTGAAATTTTACGGCGAAGTGAAAGAGATGGTAAAGATAAATTATTCTTGATTGACGAGACACTGGCGGTGCGGTGATAGTTCGATAGAATGAAACGAGCTGATCTATTTTGAATGGATTCTAAAGCAGTGATGAGGGTAATATGATCGGGATCCCAGATGGATGCTGCATACTCAAGCTTAGGTCTTATTAATGTTTTATAGAGGACCAATTTAAGTGAAACAGGTGCTAAAGAAAAATTCCGTTTTAAATAACCCAGCATGCAGTTAGTACGATTAGTGACATATTCTATATGGGGTTTCCATGAAAGGTTAGAAGTTAAGTTAACACCAAGATACTTGTATGACGACACTTGTTCCAAGGAGTTGCCATCAAGGTAGTAAGAAGGACTCTCACTAAACTGACGGGTTACTCTCATGTGTTTACATTTACTAGTGTTTAGTTTCATTAGCCACAACTCACACCAACGAGACACAGAGTTAATATCAGACTGAAGTGTGAGCGTGTCTTGGTTACTTCGGATTTCACGGTATATTACGCAATCATCGGCATAGAGACAGACGGATGATGACATATTAACTGGTAGGTCGTTAATATAAATTAAGAATAGTAAGGGGCCTAGAACAGACCCCTGGGGAACACCAGAGTTTACTGACGCAAGTGGAGAGTTTTCATTATTGACTGTTACAAATTGCGAACGATTAGTAAGAAAAGAATGAATCCATGCAAGAACGTTAGGGTCAATGTTAAGTTTAGCAAGTTTCAATAGTAATAGTTTATGACACACTTTATCAAAAGCTTTTGCAAAATCCAAGAAGATGCAGTCCACCTGGGAGCCTTGGTCAATGAGAGAATGAATGTCGTGAGTGAAAGATAGAAGCTGAGTTTCACATGACAATGATTTACGAAATCCGTGCTGAGCTGTGGTGAAAAAATTATTCATTTCTAGGAAGTTTACAAGATGGGAAAATATGATGTGCTCGAGAAGTTTACATGGGATGCTGGTTAACGAAATGGGACGATAGTTATGAGGAGAATGTTTGTCACCAGCTTTTGGAATAGGGACCACCTTCCCCACCTTCCAGTCCGAGGGTAGGTCACCCTCTTGGAGTGACTGTTCGAATAATTTAGCAAGAATAATTGAAGAATATAACTTGGTGCTTTTAAGAAATTTTGAATTAATGCCGTCCACTCCTGAAGAAGAAGACAATTTCAGCCCATCTATAATCTTAACTATACCAATAGGGTCAACAAGAATAGCATCCATTGGTAAATAACCGGCACACACAATTGAAGGGTAGCTTATGTTACTAATATTGGAAAATGATTCAATAAACACATTATTTAGTATATTAGCGCAGTCATCACTAGAGGCACTATCACTACTTGACGTTTTGAGTAAAATTGAAAAAGTGTCTTTCTTGCTGACAGTGTTCCAAAACCTTTTGGGGTCATTTATTAACATATTTGGGAGAGTATTTGAAAAAAAAATTGATTTCATATCTGCAATCGCCTTTTTATATACTTCTGCAGACAACTGATACGCTGCCCAGCGATGCCCACACGTTGAAAACTTCGCAGCACGATATAAGCGTTTTTTTTTATTTGATAACCGTTTTAGGGCTTTCGTAAACCATGGTGACTGGGTATTTTCGAATATATTTCTTAGTGGGACATGCTTGTTGATAAGAGAGATAAATTTCAACTTTATGATATTCCAGTTATCTTCGACAGAACGCCCCGAAGAAGTTGTTAGATACTGGTTCAAGAAAATGGCAAGATCATTATTAATTTGCTCAAAGTTGGCCTTTCCGTAATCACGAATTTGTTTTGGCTGAAAAGTGGGTCTCGTTGCCGACGCTTTTAGAGAAAAATGCAGCACTTTGTGATCACTAATCTCGGGCAGATATGTTATGGGAGTTGCATACTCAGGATGATTGGTCAAAATGAGGTCTAATACATTGGCTGTCGACTGGGTAACTCTGGTGGGATGGAGAACAAGTTGTGAAAGGCTAAAATCTAGACATAGGTTAATAAACGAAATACATTCCTCAGAATGTACATTTACACAAGGAACGTCGTTTGACCATGATATAGATGGGAAATTGAAGTCGCCGAGAAGAAAAATTGGAGCACCCGGAAAACGCACCATAATGGTGTTAAGTGTATTATGTAACGCTTCGACAAATGGCAACGAATACGAGGGTGGCCGATAACAAACTCCCATAATCCACTTCTTATGGTTAACAAGCAGGCCAACCCACGTTATTTCCAACTCGCATATAACGTCCACAGAAAAGGATTTGATATGATCAGCGATTGCAATTAACACTCCACCGCCACATCTTTCCTGTCTATCATGTCTGTAAACATTGAACGTTTTGTTTCCATCGAACAGTTCACAGTTTTGTATTTTCCCGGAAAGCCACGTTTCGGTTAGTACAATGACATCAGCATCGGTGGTATCTACAATGGAACACAATTCGTCGCGTTTTTTCAGGACACTTCTTATGTTGGTGAAAACAACAGAAATATCCGAAGACCGTGACACGCATGCCCTACCCCTCGACAGATCCTATATCGGCGAGGGCGCCTGATTAGAACTCCGAGCAAATGATCACGGTGATTGAGGGGCGGTTGGCTGCGCGTTGGGGGCTGCAGACAGTCGAGAAGGACCTAGCTCATAAATTTCTTTAGTTGTTTGATCGATCGCGTAACACTTGTTATTAATATGCAATTTGTTGTAGCGTAGTTTAAATACACCTCCGTTTGCTTTACCAAATTCAATTAACTGCTTTCTGGCATTACGTGTGGCGAGCGAGAAATCCTCGCTGACTGAGATACGGAGTGCTTTTAATCCAGTTCTAGCGAGTAGTATTTGATCTCTTAGTTTGAATGACGCAAACTTTACAATGATTGGTCGGCATTTGTTTTGTGTAAAGTTTCCTAGCCGATGAGCACGAACTATCGAGTCACCCGTGATTTGTACATTGAGTGATGTTTGAAAAATACTCTAAATTCGTGCTTCAGTTTGCGCCCACGTCTCAGATACGGTGTCGCTAACCCCAAAAAATATTAAGTTATCTCGACGAGATTGGTCTTCCGCCTCGTCAAGCCGTGCCTGCAAGACGCGGTTTTCCTTTTGTGCGTTATTAGCAACACCTCTCACCTCGACTACCGCGGCTTTAAGCTGCTCTACATTTAAGGCATTGGATTCCACTGTGACGAGTCTCAAGTTCATATCAGCTACAGTAGCACGCAGTGATTCCTGGTTTTGTTTAATTTTGTTGATGGATGATAGGATTCCTGATTGGGATTCTTGAATTTGTACCGATCGTGTATTAAGATCGACCAGCATTCCATGCATTTCGTTAAACAGTTTTAGCTGGCTGTCACTCATTGGGCCTGGGTTAGTTTCCACATCCCCGGAAGTTAGTAGAAGCAGACTAATGACGTCAACACACTCATACAAGGTAACAAGCAGCACTTTTGAGCACGGGAACACCAGCAAAAAAACGACGCTAGATCGCTTTGCGTGTAGTGAAGGGTTGTACCAACCTGTACGAACAAGAAGAGCGTTCCATGAGTTGTTTGCATGTTGGCGGTGCCCCCGTGCTCACTCCGAGTAGCGAGGTGATGCCAGGCGTATATAGCCGCTCTAAATGATGGTCGCGATGTCGTTGCGGCTGTTGACGATGACGGGAGGTCGAACAATTGGCCAATGTTCGTACGGCGACTTGTCAGCAGAATAGACGTACTTTCACGAAGTAGGGAATCACCGTCACTGTGATTGAAGAAACTCGCCACGCGTACTTGACGAAATGTTGGCGCCGCTCCATCCACGGCTGTTATCGGCCCGAAAGCCGAGACTGAGATGCTTGCCATGACCTGTACGAACAAGAAGAGCGTTCCATGAGTTGTTTGCATGTTGGCGGTGCCCCCGTGCTCACCTTCTTCTGCTTCACTGCTTCCGTCATTGAGACGGAAGCAGTACTACTATCGAAAGCATGCTTGCAAAGTACTTGCAAACAAGAGAGTCATCTCATGTAATCCGTGATAGATGCATAATTCGATTCGGGCAGCACAGAACAATTCCCGAACAGAATGCCGGGGATGAAGGCGGTTGCTCACATTCAACGGACGTCTCGCATCCGCCGATGAGCAGCTCTTTGTCGCAACGCGTCCAACAAACGCAGCACAATAATCCCATAGACTCCGACGAAATAAAGGGCAATTATGAAAAAGTTGGCATAGATATATTTCGGCCGTTCACGACGAAAACCGCGGGCTCGAAATGGAACTCGTCAAGACCTGCTGGTACGAAAGACAGGACAACACTGACGGACGCTTTTTGGAAACCGGATTTACGTGGTCCCTACAACTTACCATAAACTGGCAAACGGCGAATGCTATGACCCCAGTGAGCCCATCAGCGCGTCAGAGCGAGTCGTGTGACAAATTTTTATCCAAGCGTTTTTGCCCAACGGAGAGCGGTCACGTGTTTCGCTTTCCACCTCTGATTCGCTAGAAACTACCTTCGCACTCGCTCACAGCCACACAGACACTAAAAAAGGTGTGGAGGCTTATCGGAAGACCAGGTCAAAGGGGGGTGGACAAAGCTGCTAATCTCCCTCTGCTACCTCCTGGGCTGCACAGGGAGAATCGCCTTGTGTGTGGGACCTTGGGGTTGTTGTTGTTCGAGTGGCGGTTCCCTTTCGGAAAGTGTGGAGCCGGGGAGGGGCTTAGGCTGTTTGGCCGGGATGGGCAGTATTTCAAATACTTTGTGTATTTTGCATTTGTATTTAATTACAAATTGGATAATGTATTTGACCTGTGTATTTAAATAATAAAACGTGGGTATTTCAAACATAATTGTATTTAAATACAATTTTGTGGGCGAACATAATCCCTCAAATTTATTGTCACGACTCATTTTGCTCATCCTAAGAGAGCAGGAAGAAAACTACGTTCTGCACCGAATGCAGTGTCTCAGATTAAAGCACAAGCGTTTATTGACTTTGTGATTACGGTGCTAGTCCACGGCACGAATAGTGACGAAATCGACGTTCACAGGCAGGCTGGCTAAATAAGTGCCTGTGATAACTTGTGTTGCTTTCCAGCCTGATTTCCATCCATATTTTTGCCTGGAACATCCTAAGTGCACGGGTCGTCCAGATTTTCGTGACTGGTGCGAGTTGCAACAATAAAAAATTCTCTGGCTAGTGCTGCGCCTCTTGGTCGTCTCAGTTATTTGTTGGTCTATACCAAGATGTAATCGACAAAAAAAGCTGCTTAAATCTCTCCGGTTTTTTCATCTATTACGTTGAAGCTGATAACATTTTTTATTATATTTCTATTACTTTACTAGAGCCTTGCACACTAATTCCCGAGTGTGCGATGCAAAATAAAATGTTATACCCAGAAATCCGTTGCAGGTGCCCTGAAGTCGCTGAAGCAAATTTTGAGGAATGTATTTGAAAATGTATTTGGAGAGGACCAAATACGATTGGTTGTATTTGTAAATTATGCTTAAATACTTTTTTGGAAATGTAATTCGATTTGTAAGGAAATACGTTTTTGATTAAGTGTTTTGTATTTGGATTTCGATACATATTTGCCTGTATTTTGCCCATCCCTGCTGTTTGGGTTGAACTCGTTGGTCGTTATCTTGTTTATGCGTTTGAATTCCTTCTTTCCCTTTCTTTCTTTTCTCCATGTGTTTGGAATTCTATTTATTGGTTCAGTCGGGTATTTTTCTGTTACCCGAAATAAGGGCCACAGTCTGTTCAAAGCTTCAACGCAGCTAAAAAAAAGATAAAGCAAAACGAAATTTGCTTGCTTTTTGCCCGATAAAGATTTCTCGTGGAAAAAGCAAGCTGATTCCGTTTTGCTGAATCCTTTTTTTTAAACATCGTATTTTAGGCGGTAAAGAAATACAAATTCCTCTCCGGCATAGCCCATTCAAGCAGGATACTATCGATACTCAACTAAAAACGGCGTCGCGCACGCTATGTACCGATATCGTCGGCGCGAGTCTTACCATTCGTTAAATATTGGCTAAACCAAAATGCTGTGGCCACAATCTTTTCGATTAGATCCAATATCTGCGACATACGGTGTGTTGTTTGGGCTCTATATTGGCACATCTCTAATCACCCTTTGCGAGCGGAGGTGATTTTCTAAGTCGAAGTTGAACTGATAAAACTCATGCACGCGCGACACGTAAATTTCCGCTCTTGTCGGACGGAGAGTAAGATCGGAGTTGCAAGAAATATTCTCTAGCACTTCCTAGTCATAGGCGCCTGCATGTATCAATTAATTATATTCGATGTTTGTACCGCCGTACATCAGCAACCGTTTCACCAAAGCGACAAACATGAACGGTTATGAAGTCAGGGGTGTATTCGACAGTATCAGCATTACGCCCCTCTCACACCGTGTGAATGAAGGGCGTAAATTCGCTCTTACCCACTTTTTACACGATTTCAAAAAAACATCGCTACAAGTGGGGCGTAAAAAAGGCGTGTAGGGGTGTAAGACGTCAACAGACCCTTTTTACACCGACTGATATTCAGCAATCGTGTAAAAAGGGTGTTTTTCTAACTTGTACCCTTCTTACACCCTTTTTACACGATTATAGGTGTTTCAGCGTTTAGTGTAAAGGCTGGCTAACGGAAAATGCTTAGCCATTGGTTCTTTTTATCAGACCACCAAGTTCAATGCCTAGCGCAGCTAAATACATTTCCAGTACTATAGGTGATCACATTATTATTAACGCCGATTTAAATCTTCCAACCATTGCACAGGATAGGGAAAACTTCATAAGTACCACCTCTGGTAAACTGTATACCGAGGTCGTAAGCTTATTGGATGTTTTTTAGCTTGAACCGTTTGTTGCTAATCCCACCATATTTGTGCCTGTGCCAGTTACGTCGCCGCTCTCATACCGGCCGCACTATGCAGCTGTTGCTAGTGTTTCGTGCGGTTTCTGGCAAATGTGGTATCATGCGTCTGCCACATCACACTGTAAAAAGAAATCCCGTCAAATTACGGAAATTGCCATTTAATTTTTGATGCCGGTACAATTTCCTGTCCTTGCATAATGGTCACAGCATTATCTAGGTATTACGTGCATGACAGTAATGAGGCCCTACGGTTTTTGCCCGTAACTTGACCCGTAGAAGCATGGCAGAAAACCGTAACTCTCATGCACGTGATCCACAGATACGGGAATTGTTCCGGCATCGAAAATTAGCTGGCGTGTTGTCCGTAACTTGCGACGGCAAAAAACCGTAACAGTTAATGACTGAGCTGCACGTGTTGTGAAACGACTGAAATCGTTCCGGCATCAAAAATTAGCTGGCGTGTTGTCCGTAACTTGCAACGGCAAAAAAAACGTAAATCTCAATCACTGAGCTGTACGTGATGTGCGAAAACAGGAATCGTTCCTGCATCCAAAATTAGCAGGTGTGTTGTCCACACCTTGCAGCGACGGCCACAGCCTGTTGAACTGCTAGCTGCAGTGATTTAACAAAATGGATGTCTAAGTGAACAATAAATATAGCATTTTACTGCTTATTTATTGTTCACTGAGATATCGGTTTTGTTAAATCAATGCAGCTAACATTTTAACAGGCTCTGGCCATTGCTGCAATGTGCGGACAACACGCCAGCTAATTTTTAATGTCGGAACGATTCCCGTTGTCACTCATGATGTGTAGCTCAGTGATTGAGAGTTACAGCTTTCTGCCGCTGCAAGTTACAGACAACACGTAAACTAATTTTTGATGCGGGAACAATTCAAATTAAATATCTAGAGCCCAGGGAATGTGACTAGGCTGCAGGTTCAAGTTCTCTCAGGAGTTAATGCCAGCTGCGCAGCCCAGAGATTAACAGCTGCTTAAACACGGTGTTAGAAATTTCGAGGAAGTGCACACAAGATACAGTATTAAGTAAAACATGTTCATACCTTTATTCTTAAGAAATAATTAGTGGGCCATGTCCAGCTTTCCTGTGGAAGGCAATCTCTAATTTTCTGAGCAATAAAGTCCATAGGAAGAATTACAGAACCTGGAAAACAAAACAAAAAATGTGGAATGTGGTTAGGTTATGAAAAGAATGTGATGACAGAATAAACCTCCCAATTTCCGCAAACTATGAGTTACATGTAAGGGCATTGAAGGAGCCTCAGCTGAACTCTGGCGGGCACTAAACAGTGAAACCAACTTGTGACTTGTGATATGAAACCAATTTAACAAGGGAAGTTAGAAAAATTCCTTTGACGACAGAATTTCCGCATCCGATAAGTTACTACAAGTTTGTTGTCATGAGTTAATTTCAGAAGTTACTGCCAGCTGTGCCTCCCAGACATAATTAAACACCGTGTTAGTGGGGTTGTGCGAATATTCGGAATTTCGAACTGTAGTTTCAAATAATACACTATTCTATATTCGCTTTGAGAAGAACTGTGCTCTTCGTGTTTTTCGAAGTGTTGGTTGCGGCGGGCTAGTCCCGTTGAGCGCGCTTCTTACCGCGCACCGTTGCACTGCGGAGAAGCAATACCTGCGGAAGCGAGCTCCGCGGGTGTTGCTTCTCCGCTGTGCAACGGTGCTCGGTAAGAAGCGCACTCAACAGGATAACCCGACACGATAAACACTTGAGAAATCAGAAATATCGCAATTGCGTGCTTGCAAGAAAAGCATACATTGAACGCGGGGTGGTGCACGTATGCCGGCTGTATTTGAAAATAAATGGAAACTTTGTGAATGTGCATATCTACTTTGTAGTAAAAGTTTCAAAATTAAACCAACTGTTATGCAAGAGTATACTATGTTAGGCAGAGATGCCCTTACAACCTGCGTTCCTCATGCGCGATTCATTCTTTTACAGCACAGCTCTTAGGCGACCGTTTCAGGCTTGAGCGGCGTCGCCATAATCGCGCTTTGCATTATGGGAAGTTTCCCATAATGACGTCACGAGGGTTACCCTTGTGAGGGTTACGAGGGTTAGGGACGAGGGTTATCCTCACGAGGGTCACAAGCGTTACCCTCGCAAGCGTTGCGAGAATTAGTTACCCTCGAAAGGGTCACCCTCACGAGGGTCACGAGGGTTACTCTCATGAGGATCAGCCTCACAGGAGTCATGAGGGTTATGAGAGTTACCACCACGAGGGTCACCCCCCTGAAGTCCCGTGACCTGCCCCCACAAGGTCACGCAACCTCAGGGAGTCACCTATCCCTCAGTACCCTTCCATCCTCCTCCTCAAGAGCTGCGCTCTTATCCGGAGTTACAGGGAGTCGTAAACTCCTAGTGAAAAATACACCAGCTCGAGGGCTGGTGTGACTTGATGTTACACTAGACTTTTTCACAGATGTGATTTGGGACATTTTCTGGTGTGACACCAGAAACCTGGTGTTCTGTTGTGACACAAGAAACCTGATGTGTGGGTATGACACCAGAAATCTGGTGTTCTGATGTTACACCAGAAATCTGGTGTTCTGGCGGGACATCAGGTTTTGTTGTAATATGATACCAGACCACCTGTTGACTGGGTGTCGCTTTACTCACAAAAAAAGTACAATGATAAGTTTGACAACAGCGCTGCTGCCATAATTACTTTATTCAAAAAAGCAAAAAACCACAACAGTAAAGCTTCTGAAGCTTTACTGTTGTAGGGAGTTGGCCGTGATCAACTGGAGTTTGTCCGGAGCCACTGCCCTGCTTCGAAGAACCGGACGCCCTGTCGTTCCGAAATTCTTGGCCTTTCAGCTTGAGGTTGACTCGTGTCTTAGTTACGCTGATCCGTTCCGCCTACCCCTCCGCACCAGACATTTCCTCTTCTAAGGCATCATATTCGACAGATAGCTCGATTTCCTTGTCCAGCTCTTTCAGGGAAGCCTCCTTAAGTAGAAGAATATCAAATGTTTCTTCGAGCTCACAGATGTCGGTTGGATCCGTGGCCAGCAGACGCCAGTCCCGTTGATGATCTTTGTTGTGGCGGCTCGCAGGGTAATCCTCTTCCGCTTCAGGCGGTCGACGCCCTCCTCGCTCGTAGTAGGCATTTCGGCCCCAAAAATCGTAATAATTACTAGCTTCCTTTGTTGCTTTGCTACCAAACCAAGCTCGTCGGAAGTAAGGAAAGCGCACCAACAAATCTTTTCGGCTTCGACTCACAAAGAAGACTTCTTTGCTTTCTCAAACTTAAACAAGAATACCGGCGGAAAGGGAAAGAGAAACCCTCGAAGAGGCGAGCCGGCGAGCGCCCCAAGCTGCTCAAGGCCGCCCGGGAAAGTGCTCGGGACGAGGGGGACACTTCTTGAGCACAAAGGAGCCCGCCGCGGGGTCTCCGGCCACCACCAAGACGGGAGGAAACAAGGCACCCCGTCGGGGGACGGAGCGGCACACAAACTAATAGAAAACACGCGCGCGGACCGGGGGGAGAAGTCAACGAAAACACAACTCTGGTGTCACATCAAACTGCGTGGTGTGCACACCAGGCTGCCTGGTCGGCGCATGAGTCCTTGTGATGTGACACCAGACTCCCTTGGTGTACCCACCAGGCTGATGTGCGGGTACACCAGCATTTCTGGTGGGCATGCCAGGCTGGTGTGCTCGATACATCAGCATCGCTGGTGGGCACACCAGATAGTCTGGTGTCACATCAGGATTCTTTGATGTCACACCAGGATTGCCTGGTGTATTTTTCATTAGGGACGTCTTTCATTTTTTAACTCAAATTAACGAAATATTATTTTATATAGCAAGATTTGTAAATTCACTCAATTGGACATCTCTATAGGATTCATTTTATGTCAAATCCATCGTTTACTTGCCGTTCCAAGACATCAGAACTTCTGAAGTCACAGTTCATAAATATAGATAGATTAAAGTTAGCTTATAAACAAACAAATGGAACAACGTTCACAAGTTTAGCTGAGTTTTCGTCTAAGGATTATGCAATGATACTAAACAGCATGGAAAAACTATTCAATATTCAAATCGAAAATATTTGGCCAATACCTCTATTCGCTTCTAACTCAAAATCATCTATTCGCACAGGACTATGTGTTAGTAAGAAATTTCAAGCAAGTGCACGTAAGATGCGGTATGAAGTGAAACCATGTTCATACCTTTATTCTTGAGAAATAATTAGTGGGCCACGTCCAGCTTTCATTTGGAAGGCAATCTAACTTCCAGAGCAATCAAGTCCACATGGAGAACTACAGAACCTGGAAAACAGAAACAAAATAGTGGAATGTGATTAGGTTATGAACAGAATGCGATGACACAATAAACCTCCCAATTTCAGCAAACTATGAGTTACATGTAAGCGCATTGCAGAAGCCTCATCTTAACTCTGGCGAGCACTACAGTGAAACCAACTTGTAACTTATGATACGAAACCATTTTATCAAGGGAAGTTAGAAAAATTCCTTTGAAGACAGAATTTCCGCATCCAATAACTTACTTCAAGTTTGTTGTCACGAGTTAATTTCAGAAGTTACTGCCAGCTGTGCCTCCCAGAGATAATTAAACACCGTGTTAGTAAGAAATTTCAAGCAAGTGCACATAAGATGCAGTACAAAGTAAAACATGTTCATACCTCTATTCTTAATATAATTAGTGGTCCATGTCCAGCTTTCACGTGGAAAGCAATCTCTAACTTCCTGAGCAATCAAGTTCTTATGGAGAACTACAGAACCTGGAAATCAAAACAAAAAAATGTGGTATGTGATTAGGTTCTGAACAGAATGTGATGACAGAACGGACCTCCCATTGTCTGCAAACTATGAGTTACACATAAGCAGTGCTTGAAGTCTCCCTTAAGTTGAGGGGGGTCCCCAAAAGAAGGGAGGAGGGCGGGAGGGGGGGGGGGTTCTGACGAAATGTATTAGATGCACATAAAATAAAACCGACTGCTAACTCTGTCCCCACCGTACCTGGAACCCTCAATATGCTAATCCCCAAATGTCACATTCCTGAAAAGAAGCTATTTTATTGCAAGATATGATTTTGATTTCACTAATGCTGGGGCTGTGGAGGAGGGTCCCAGACCATCCGTTAAAATCAGTAAGGGGTCCGAGACCCCCTGAGACGACGCAGACTTTAAGCGCGGCACATAAGTGCCAGTGCAGGAACCTCAGCTTAATTCTGGCAGACGTTAGACAGTGAAACCAACTTGTGACTTGTGCTACGAAACCATTTTAGCAAGGGAAGTTTGAAAAATGCCTTCGAAGATAAAGTTGCCGCATTCACAGAGTTTCTTTAAGCCTGCTATCGCAAGTTAATTTCAGATGTTACTGACAAGCGCACGTCCCAGAGATAAACAGGTGCTTGAAAACCATGTTAGTAAGAAATTTCGAGGAAGTGCACACAAGATGCATTAGGAAGTAAAACACGTGCATACCTTGATTCTTGAAAATTATTTCATGGGTCATGTCCAGCTTTCATGTGGAAGGCAATCTTCATAACTTCCAGAGCAATCAAGTCCATATGAACAACTACAGAACCTGGAAAAAAAATGTGGAATGTGGTTAGGGTCTGTATAGAATGCGATGACAAACTAAACCTCCCGATACCTCCAAGCTATGAGTTACACGTAAGTGCACTGCAGGTGCCAGTGCGATTTAAGGAAGTCCACGTCCCAGAAATAAACAGGTGCTTGAAAACCGTGTTAGTAAGAAATTTCGAGGAAGTGCACACAAGATGCAGCAGGGAGTAAAACATGTGCATACTTTTATTCTTGAGAATTAATTAGTGGTTCACGTCCAGCCTTCATGTGGAAGGCAATCATCATAACTTCCAGAGCAATCAAGTCCACATGAACAACTACAGAACCTGGAAAACAAAAAAAAAAGCGGGATGTGGTTAGGTTCTAAATAGAATGCGATGACAAACTAAACCTCCCAATATCTGCAAACTATGAGTTACACGTAAGTGCACTGCAGGTGCCAGTGTGATTTAAGAAAGCTGTAAACCCCAAATGAAACTACTTGAAAGGGGCATGGACACAGAAATTAGGCAAGTTAGAGAATTTGTTACATGACAACACCTATTGGACATACACGAAACATTTCAGAATATTTAAAACTTCAATAATTACAAAAAATTTTTTTAATGTTTATCATTTTTATCTGGGGACCAGGATACCTTGACACAACTCCTACTGTGGCGACGGCAGCTCGTCGATAAACCACGTGACTCTAACTGAGACGTTAAACAATCTGTCTTTCGTCGTTCTGTACCCGCGTTCGCCACGCCAAGCCTGTTCGTTACTCAGGCTGTGTACCTCTTTCTTCTTCTTCCGTCTCCCTTAATAAGTGACGTTGAATTTGAAGGAGCAAGCTGTGCCAGATATTCCAACTTCCCAAAACTTGGGAGGGAAAAGTGGGACAAAGGAGCTTAGTTGAGGCGAGGGACGCCTGGGCGCCTTCTGATCCATGCCTGAAAGTGCATACAAGAGATCTACGAGTGGCACCGCCCCGCAGCTTGGGACTGACTAGGGACACTAAAGGGACAAGGCAGATGTCGTCACCAAGGCCTGCAAACATGGCTGGCTCGCTGAGTAGGTGGACCCGAGGGTCCCGCAACTAATTAGAATTTTTTGTGTGAAACTAATGCATTCTTTGATAAACAAATTTGGCAGTTTTATAGTAACACGTAATGGGCTTCGGTGACATACTTAGATTTCATTTTTTCCATTCCTGAAAAGTCTAGAACCATTTGAATGCTAAAATAATACCTACAGCTGTTGTTTTGTTTTACACATACACATAAACAATTGTTTATGTGTACGTGAAATTAATGCTTAATCTATTTAGAATGTTGTTATTGCCGCTACAAATTCTTGTTTCCCTCTATAATGCATTCCACGAGAATGCCCTTAAGGTAATGAACTTGAACTTGAGCTGAAGTAACTCCCATGAAACATAGAATGGATTTTTATGGTACTCCAACAACCAAAACAGAGCCACAAGTGATCCTACTCGTCAATATAATTAGTATAAAAATGCTTGGTGACTAAAATTGTAGACTGGCTTGTTGATACGTCACAAAGGAAACATAAAAAACAGGTACGGATAGAAGTGACTCGGCAAACAAAAGGATCTCTCAGTGGAGGTTGCTACCAGAAATTAGAGATAAAACAAAACATTGACGATAACTTAAATCATATGGCACCACCCATGGATATCAGTTTGTGTATTGAACAAAGAAGCGAAGCAAAAAAAAAAAAACGTTGCATTGTATGGGGGGAACAATATGTGATCTACTTTTGCATAACCTATGCAGGTCAAGCAAAGCCCTATATCAAAGACCGCCTTCGGTGTCGTGTGAACATTTGGCAGTACAGTTACCAGATGCGGTTGCATGACCGAGTTCAATAAGATCAGATAACTGCAGGCTATCAGGATAGAATCGCAAGGATATGTGGAAGCTGGTGAAATTTTGGCTCGTGACAACCACAACTGCTTCCTCATCCAGTCCAGCCCTTTGTTATAAAAGGATCTTGATAACCTTCAACCAATAAACAAAAGCAAGCATCCTCAGCATTCAGATAAGGTAGGTGGCACAGGGTGATTACTTGTTGTGTAGTATGTACCATAGAAATAAACCTGAGATGCAAATGGTGAACTGTGAGCTTAAAAATAATGTGTCACTTGTCTTTTTTTCTGTTTTTTGGGGAATCAAATAATTTACAATCTTTCTTATCTGTGCCACTTATATATAATTGAAAATGGAGGGAACCAGATTTGTAAACATATGAAGAAAAACTATTTTCCTTGTACCGAACGATACTCCAAGTACAACTCTTAGCTACCGTAGAATACCACACATCCGCCCATTCCACATGAGGCGCCGATATCCAAATTTTTAAGATCTTAGAAAATATGCACAGTACATTTATATGTAAAATTGATGACCAGGCAAGCGCCCATTCCCCATTTTTTCGCGATTATCTCTAAATTTTGAGTGGGCGCTTGCCTGGTATTTTACGGTAATACAGTAGCCTACAATTGAAATAAAGAAGTGTTGTATCCTGCATGCCAAAAGATGCACAAAGGCTGGATTCAGATGGACGCTGCGGGAAGCTCTTTGAGTTGAACATTGGAGATGAGTGTTACATTCTAAAAGTAAACAATGAAGCCCCCGCACCCCCCCCCCCCCCCCAGTTCAACTTCAAACCATATAATTATTTGAGCATGTCTCAAAGGCAAGAAAGCACAAGTGGCTAATGTTTGCATGCATTAACAGACAAAATGTAATCATCAGTGGTGAAGCTTACAAAAGAACTGCTTGTAGCAGCTTCTGCAGCAAAAACATGGCTTTTGTATATTTCATTTCATTTTTCATTTCATTCCATATTTCATTTAATTTATTTCACACTGCAAACTTAAGGACATGACGTCCCGAAACCAAGACCACACGCAACGAAAACAGCACAACAAAGCACCGGGGCAGGATACCACTAGCAGACAATAGTTGCTTGAACGACGGCAACTTAAAGTATTCAAATAACGAACCTGCAGCAAAAAGATGTCCGAGCGTTCCTTCATGGCTGTGGTAGCGTGCCTCGAATGACTGGCGTGGGATAGCGGCTTCTGTAGAGGCATCGTAGCTGAAGACCAGTGCTGGCAGGCTCCTAATGCTCCGAACTTGAAATCCACCAAGATGGGTCCCAGGAACCACTGTTTTCCCGTGGTTGGCTCGAGAACAATCAATTTCGTGGCGTCCTGTGGTTCGTCCAGCATATGGGCCCCGTCATTGCTGGCGATGCTCAGAAGTATAATCTGCAGCAAAAAGATGCGCGAGTGCTTCATCACGGCTGTGGTAGCGTGTACCCCACATTTGAGCTTTTGGAGCAGGCGATTCCGGTTTATCACATTGTAAAAAGTGATTCAAGTACTATAGAAATTCCCTCAGTTTCTCACAGTGTGATAAAAACTATTATAACTGCAATTGTGACACACAATTATTCGCAGCAAAAAGATTGCTGTTGGAAAATGGGATAGAAAGCAAAAACACAGAACTTTGGCAATGACCTCATTGCTTTTAAAGCTTGATGCAATAACTAAATCAGTCCCATCTTCGACAACTGCAAAGCAAAAAGACTATTTAAACATACCGAATAAACCACACGTCACAACAAGCATTTTTCCCTAAAATGAAAATAATGGGAGGAAGATTCATATGAGTGTTTCTCAAGTAATCGGTGCCACCGAAACAAGGATTGACACCGCTCTTCCTCCCACGCAAGGCATCAATCTGGTTCCAGCCAAGGAGAAGCTACTACAAAAGGGAAACTAAGGGTTGCACACTCTTCTCGGAAAGTGGCCAGTTTTTGCTTGAGCATATATTTTAATAGTCGCTTTTACATGGAAAATATAAGCGAGTAACATGTGTGAATTTTTACGGAAGCGCAGTGCCGCAAGAGAAAGGCACAACTCGTCGAAAGCAAGTTTCAATGGTCTTGCGGCATGATCAAAGCTTCCTTGGCATGCCGAAGCGCTGAGTCTCTGTGCCTTCGCACACTAGGATATCGATCAAGAATTGGTGCCGCGATAAAAGTTTTGAAGGTGTGTCGTGCATAGATGTCTTTGCATTTTATATCGGCTAAAGAGTTCTGGAGCATCCAGATGTTCAGGCGAGCTGCTATCAATAAAGGGGGGAAAGCAATCTGTACAGTTGCTCTTATGCACTATTAACCATGGCTGTGTTACAAATCTACTCTAATAGATCACATAGCAGCACAAATAGAGCAACGCTGTGGAGCAAGGAGGGTTTTCGAAGGCAAAAGTACAAGACGGCGAGAATGAAGATCTTTGAAGCGCGGTCCATATGGTCGTGTGCAGTCTGTTGACCAATCACAATTAGGTGAGCCGTACTCAAACGTCAAGTGAAATTAAGTAGGTTGATAATGAGACACCGCTGATCACTGACGAGGAGCTGTTGTGCGCGGTATTCTCTAAACCGTCTAACAAAAAAAAAAAGAAGTACCTTCCTCCCCTCTTCCGTCCCCACTTAGTTACAAATACAGTCGTCAGAGTAAAGTAAACCGCTGCTCCAGAGGCACATCCGGCTACAGGCACATTGCACTCGCAAAACACATTCACACGGTGTCGATTCTTGACCGGCATCCAAGCGTGCGAAGGCATAGAGACGCAGCGCTTCGGGGTGCCAATGAAGCTTTGAGCATGCCGCGAGACCGGCGAAACTTGCTTTCGACGAGTTGTGCCTTTTTTTTGCTGCACTGCGCTTCCGTAAAAATTGTCACGTGTTCTCAACGGCAAGCCTCACGTCTTACATACAGTTTTAAAGAACTTCGGTGAATGACGACGAACGAGTAGAAACCGTGTCTTCAGCACGTTGCCGCCAGCCTCCGCAACGCTCCAAAAGCGCGCTTTCTCAACATGCAAGATTGCCGTCCGGTGGCCGCACCCGGGCTGCAGCGATCAAGCGGGGGTACGCGATCCAGCAATTGTCCTAAACATCAGTGTATAAACTAGAGAAAACACGACATGCTCTTAAATTCAGTACGCGACAGCGCTCATTATGATTATTCAATGAGCGCGGTTCAGTCTTTCATGTTAAAATCTGATTTCTCCGGTTCTTCCCGCGCCCGAAAGCGAAGGGGTGACGGCGCCCGAAAGCAAAAAAGGTACGAACAGAAGGAGTTCGGGAGAGCCCCCTCAGCCCAGAGCAAACCAAACACTCATGGCGATGAGCCCTGTGCTCATCGACATGTCCATCGAGTCGTGTCTGATGCGTGGATAGGTTTCCCTCGCGCAACTGAGTCGGGAAGCTAAAGCGAAGAATATGGCGCGTTTTCTGACTCAGCCCGCGCTATAGCGTTAAGTTACGCGTCTTTGATTCCTTCTGCACTTCGGTTATCTCGCAAGGCGCATGCGAAAATGAGCTAGTTTACCTTCTTAGTCCGGTTGAATGGTGAAAGATGATCGCCGCGACGACGAAGAGTGCTGCCGAGCTCCCCGCCCGTGGTGGTTCACGCGCGAGCGAGCGTACGCGCGTAGGAACCGGGAAGTAAACATCACTTGATGGACGGCGCTCCTCGCTCGGTTGTCGTCGTCCGCGAGCTGAGTGCGCCGGCCTTTGGGTGGGTCTCCCTCCGCCGTTCGAAAGAGATTTTAGCATTGGCACGAATGGCACGTAACATGTGACATCTGCCAACAAGAAAACTATCTCTAGAGCGAACGTGGCGTGTGTTATGTGTTTTTACTTGAAAGAAAAGGGAACACAGACCTGAACTAAGAAATATGTGAAGCCGTACATTTACGGTCTCGTGCCGCCATGCCTCTACGGCGTTTTGTCCGTGCGCGCTTCTCACGGCGCTTTCCAGTTTTGAAAAAGGCTGTTAACTTACGGTTTTTTTTTTACAGTGCAGGGTGCAGTGCAAGCAGCACAGAGAGAATAGCAAGGTCATGGACTTCCCGGGAACGCATACCCGTGAATGCAACAAGACGAGGTCGCTCTCCACAGGAAGATAACGCAAATGGCTTTCGATTGCTAACTAGAAAGGCCTCTGCACCCGAAATTGGCACTTCATTTCAGGCAAGTGTGGGTGCATTTTGCCGTTACCCAACATTGTCCGCCAGCGAACGGAACCTATTCGCGGCCTAAGTTCAGTGACACTTCTCAAGGGACGCAATTGTGAGTGTTTCTAGCTCTGTAGCCACGGCAAAACAAAATTGACAGAAATTTACAACCGGAGGCACACAGTCTTCATCTTTCATCAATCTGGGAAGGCTTAAGACGCTGTTTGCGAGAGCCCCGGCTTCCGCAGAAATGACAACAAACATTACACGCCTTGGCCTCCGGGGAGTCAACCAATAACAGATAACGGGGTTGGGCGTGTCAAGCGTGCATGAGTTCAGCAGATGCTGAACAGGCTCCCAGTCGGGTTACAGCAATCAAGGAGGCTTGCTATGGCACCCGTATGGCGCAACGAATCGCTCAAAAGAGAACCGGTGCAGACGGCATGCAACGGTTGCTGCATGTCGTCTGCTCCGCGGAAGCTGTTGGACCCACAAATGGCGATCAGTTTTCTGGAATGTGAAGGACGGCATGGCAGTGTTTGCCCACAAAAGAAATTTCTGTCAATGCCAACTTGCCGCCACTAGAGAGATAAAAAAATGCATGTTGGCATTTCGTGGTAAGTGTCACTAAACTTTTTCGGTCGCGAGTAGGCCTAGCTCGCTGATGCGGCAAGCAAATCAAGACGAAGTTGGGCAACAGCAAAATGCGCCCGCACTTAGCTGAAACAAAGTTCCGTGAGCCTACCCTGTGCCTGTCAAGGTGGGTGTCGAGGTCTTTCATGTTCACAATCAAAAATCAATCGTTTACACGTGGAAAAAGACAACCTTTTGTCGGATTCGTGGGTGTGCACCCTCAGGAGCTTTGCCATTTCCAAGAACATGGAGTCCTTGACATTGATATTTGTTTTCTGAAGCTTGCACTGCTTTCTGGTGTGGTAGCTGAGTATAAATCATCCTACCGCAGTTGCCGGAAACCACACGGCAGCCAGAAAAATTACCAACCGCTGCGTACTGCGACCGACGCAGGAGCAGTATCGGGACTGGCACGGAGACAGATGACGGCATGCACAGAGTGCGCCACTTGCGAGCGGCAGGTGACTAGACCCCATATAGTTTTAGTAGACCATTCCAATAACCCTTATTACAATACACGCTACCCTCCGGCACCTTTGCAAGTGCATCATTCCGTTATTGGGAATCATCACCGGAGAGAAAAAATGGGTTACTAAATCTCCCTAATAACAGAGAACAGGATTGACCAACACTCAGACAGACATACACAATTTTGCATATTTTTAATCAACCCCTACATTACTATTAAAAACAACCCTCACATTAAGGATATGGCGCCAGTGTTGAATTCCGTCGCATCACTTAGGAAGAACACAAATAGTGTCCATTTATTTGTCTCCAGGATACCTGCCACATGGCAGAGGGCAATGAACACAAAAAAAAAGTATATAAAAAAATAAATAAGTTGAATGCACTGTTAACTTCCTAAAACATTAAGACATATTTGCAGATGTCTATGTTTCGAATATTGCAATCGCGTCTTTACCTATTTGCTTTTGTATACAGTGCCCGTGTTTCTTAACTTTTACGTGCCTTTTAGTTTTTATTACATAAATAAGTTAGAAAGCAAGCAAGAAAGTGCCCCTGTGGGTATCTTTAATAAAGTAATCAATGGGGTTCGGTGACTGACCACAAAATTAGTTAGGAGTTTTGTAGCAATAGCAAGAGAAAGTTCAAGAACCGATTCAGTAAACAAGGAGGGTGCGACAACCAAAGCAAGCATGTGAGAACCCTTGTGTCACCCCGCTTTGTTCAGGTTTGTAACCTTGCTGCACAAACCCTATGGCTCTACGGCACGAAATTCGAGCCGATCAACTGTTGGTCGTGCCTTCAGTGTATACACCCAAGATAGCAAGGCCCCCGGCGCTCGGATGCCGTACTTGCAAAATTCCATAGAGATTATCCGCGCGCCGACGCAGACATGAAAGAAAGCCTGCGAAGCCTGGGGCGCGACAGCCCAAGACCCAACATCACGTGCCATCCCGCTCGTGCACTAGCTTGGGCAGTGCTTTCACATGCGTGTACTGCAAATGCATGTGTATCCGATGGGCGCCGCCATTTTGTATATGAGCCGTGGTAAGCCAGTGGTAAGTTTCATGCACTGAGATTACAAATCTTGAGTCGGCACGAATAGTGCAATGAAACAAAAAAAAGCTTACCAGAAAGCAGCTGCACACTGGCCTTGTAATACCCTTCTTCGTCGGTGCTGGATTTCCAATACACGTTCTTAAGCACATCCGGGTTAAAATCACTTGTGTTTTAGGCGAAAACTTTTTTATCAGCTTTGTACTGACGACAGCCTTGCCACCATCAACAAACGCAACGTACGCATACATCCCGACGACCGGTGTGCAGCAAAGCAGCGTGGAGGAGTAGCGGAGTCAATACGATACGGGCACGACGGCAACAACGTAACGACAACACGCACCACGAGCGACAACGAAGATGCATAGGATGGCGCGGGGCAGCGCTGCGCGGGGGAGGAGGAAACTCGACCGCTTGGCTTGAATGAATAGACCAGGGGTGGCCAAACCGCGGCTCACGAGCCGCATGCGGCTCTTTGCTGGTCACGGTGCGGCTCGCGGATCTCTCGTAAGAAGACCCCCCCGCCCCGCCCGTTTCCGCGTTTCCCCAAAAAAGAAGGAAAGGATTTCAGAATAAAGCACAGTTACGGTTTGGCAGCCTTGTGCCCCTGTACGTATAGTCGAACCACTTTTCACACGTATGATTCAACAGATCCTGTTTCGTTGATTGTTCGAGAGATTTGGCGGACCCTAGGTGGAAAGGCATCAAGGACAGGGACTCTCAAAACAGGCATGCACTTTGGCTTGAGATCGGGGAAATGTTCTGTCTCGCGGCCTTGGGCACTCGCCGGTGATACCTATCCCCTTTAGGTAACGGATCTTCCCTCCATATCGTTTCTTGTTGAAGGTCGCGGAAGCCCGGGTTTACCTCATTCATAGCTTCCACCAGTCAAAGACGTTATGTTCAAGTTCACAAAAGACCCGGGAACATTCTCATTGTTATTTTTACCGGCTCGCAGTTGTGACCCGAAAGCTGCTTTTTTATGCTTTGGGGGCGGGGGGTGTTAACCAGGCAGCGGCTTTTGTTTTGCCCCCCCCCCCCCCCTCCCCCTCTCGGCGGCTCTTAGCCATATCGTGGTTTCCTTTGCGGCTCTTAGGCCGGGTCAGCCTGGCCACCCCTGGAATAGACCATTGATTTCTGTAGTGGGTGGTAGCTTGCGTCACCTAGCGGTTTTGCTTAGAATATTTCGCCTTTTTTAATTTCATAGATTTTGTGTTGAGTACCGTCCCTACTAGATACCCACCTTTAGTGTTCTAACTCATTGCTTTCTCCTTAGACCTTTTCCACCAATATTCTATCCTCCTACCTAAATCTTTAGAGGTAAATTATATCCCGGTGAACAAAAAGAGCGGTGCAGAAATGATAATGCCATAACATGAATTTACTCTTTCGAAAGCTTCCGCGTGTTTTCTTTTCTAGCTCAGTCAGTCAACTTGGTTGTATGCGTGCTTAGGCAGCCGTTTGCTTTAAAATGGCATTTCGTCAAGTGCTCTGCGCAGTACGTCCACGCGGTGCTACACAAGACCGCTTAATAAGCCGAACCCACGCCGGTCCTGTGTTCATCGAGATCGAGACACGCGAAGACGGAGATTGATAGAAGGAACGACCCGGGCAGCGCGAGATTGCGCAGCACGTGTTCCGAACGTTTGCTTGGATCTTATACATCGGATAAAGCGCGCCCGGCCCAAGGGAATAAAGCCTAAGAGGTCAAAAACACGAAAAGAAGCACATATTGGCAAAACGTGTCCACCCGTGCAACCTTGAGGGGCGCCTGTGTCCATTTGTGTATTTAGTGTGTTAGATTAAAATAATTTGTCATTTTTCTCCCACCAGTACGATACACGCTACTCAGGAAGACGCCGAAATCAGACACGTAGGTTTAGCGCTCGAAACGCAGGCACGTACAGAAAGGCATACAGCGCGTACAACAAGCTTGTGAGGCCCGTATTTGATTAACCTGTCAATAACCTCTGTTAACCTGAGGCGCCTTCGCCCGAAAGCACAATTAGGTTTTCCCAAGTGCTTGTATGCATCATTCGCTTCACTCTTATGATACGAAAAGTCACAATGTATGGTGATGCTGATATCAAGGCCTGCTGAAAGTGCCAGCTTTTTTCTTCGTTTATGCCATGCGCGCTAGAAATTAAACGGGACAGACTTCCGCATGGTATGCCCCAACATATGCTAAACCAGGAAACATACACTAACATCGAGGGAATCTGGCAGTCAAAAACAAGCTTCCAACTCACCTGGCGCTTCTCACACGGCAATTTTGCAGAAAGCCATTGCTCCAGCTCCAATCGCCTGTCACTGCATCTAGAGTTCTGATCAAACCTGAGACCGGATTTCGGTCAGTCTGCATTCCCGTCCCTATGTTACATAAGCGGGCAAACGCAAGCATCGAAAGCTAGAAGTCACAACGGAGGCGTACCAGTTGTCCCTACCGTGGCCGTACCCGATTTAATGACTTTTGCGAGAAAACCGAACAGTGTTTTTCGCACCGCAAAAATAAACTAGACGTCGCAGGGAGCTCAATCCGCCGGAACGTAGTACTGATGGTTCCAGCAGGACGCGATGGTTTGCCTGAATAAAGATATAATAAAGAAAAACCGAATTTTTCTGTGAGTCGACGAGCACTTAAGCCTAATTCGGGGTAATGTTTCTTTCGGTGAAAATACTTATCACCATGAAAGAATAAGCAAGAATGTATTTCCTGCGCAGAAGCGTTCTTATTGAAATTAACCGGAGACCCGCACTTCAATTTCAATGTCAAGACGTATATCTGCCAGCTGAACGGAGGATCGACCCGGCGAGCAGCCCACTGAAGTGCACTGGGCCGACCGGGCCTTCATCACAAGCAACATCGGCCCGCACCCTCGCCCGCGGGCTCCATTTCAGCATCATCGTCGTCCTCCCCACCATTAATCATCATCACTAGACGCGGCACCACGGGCCCAGGCTCTGCGCGGGCCTCCATGGCACGGGCTGTCGCCTTTCCACGGTGCCACGGCTCTCCCGAGCCAATAAAGATTAATATTACAATTACTACTTGCTTAAGCGGACGTCGGTCCCATCAGGAACTATCGTTTTTCTTTATCCTTTGATCTATGTAACGCCATGCTCTCAAACTTGCGAATCCGAACAGCTAGCGCGTTTCGGCGGGGTTTGAGCTCCCTGTTCGGTTTTCACGCAAACGCCCTTGCAGCTCACTATTTATTTATTTATTTTAATTTATAATAAAAGCAATATTTACACACACACTACAGCTAGGACCCGACATTTCATTGAACGCCGTCACCGATCTGTACTGCTCACCTAATAAAGCATACATATCGGAAATAAAAACAATAAAAGAAAAATTTCCTTAAACATTTCTTTATTCACTAAGATTTAAGTCCAATTTTAAATACCTATTTAGTTTTTATTATTCAAGTATAGTACATTAAACAAAAAATAATAAGACAAATTATTCCCTAATCCAATTCAATCCAGTTTCGCCTCCTTGCATGATCGACTCATTTGGCGAACTACCAACGGCACCAACGGAAATTTGGCCTACTCATCTCTCGCTCGAATGCGCAGAGCTCTGCGAATGTTAACCTTCTAGCGCGCTGCGACGGGTCTCCACACTAGTAGTTGAGAATATAGCCGCACTGTGCAAAAGCCAGAGCGCTTCGAACGATAGGTGTCAAGCTTTGGTATACATAAACTCTATGTTGTCTGTACTAAGGAGAGTATTTCACCCACTGGGTTCCACCGTTCCACACGTGGGAAAAGTGTGCATATGGCCCAACGCCTTTTGGAAGCTTTCAGTTACCTTGTGTCGGCCAAATAAATACCATGGCCACCCTGAACAAACGGAGGAAAAAATATTTGGAAAGTGGTGAGCCGTTTCAACTGCCGCGTACGACGTATAACCGTAATTCTGCACGGATTGCCGAGTGCGCCGATACCAGCCAGAGTGGCCACGGCACGAGTGCGAACGAACCTTCGCCATCTACGTCAAGGAACGACCAGCCCACAAATGATGGAGTTCAGAGTGGCCAAGCCGAAACGGACGGTTTCCTTGAAGAAACATTTGACGGAGAGGACGGCATGGTTGTTGAAGATGAGTATGGCAATCCCGTTGGTCAGGGCGACAGCATCAATATGAGACTTGATCACGACAGTCACGCTTCTGACAGTGTGTCGGATGCGCCCGTGTACGATGAAGCTCAGTGTCTCGCGGACAGCTTTGCTGAGTATGGGAAGAGCACCTTACCACACTCAACAACAACAAAAGCAGAGGCTGTGGCCCTCATCATGGCCTTCTTGACTTCAGAAAACATGCCCTGGACTGCGCTAGACAAATTACTGCACCTAGTAAACACACTGTTTGGTGCTGGAAGTGATGTTCTACCACGCAGCAAATACCTTTTTAGGAAGCTCTGGGCAGCTAAGACTGAAAACGTGGTCAGATACCACTATTACTGTAGAGGGTGTGGATCCTCCATTGATGATGCCAGCGAGAGTGAAGCCAGGAAAGTGTGCTCCAAATGTGCCATGACATTCGAGCTTGCCCAGGCCAAAAGCGATGGCTGCTTTTTCATTACAATGAATTTGCACGACCAAATGAGACATATCATCAGTCAGTCGAAGCAGGTGCTTCATGAGAATTTGGTGAAGCTTAGAGAAGATGCTCAGACACCTTCAGATGTCATTCAAGACATTACAAGTGCAGCAGGCTACAGACACCTTCAGCAGAGTGGTCTACATGAATGGACTGACCTCACCATTACTTTCAACACGGATGGCAGCCCTTTGTATAAGTCCTCGAGAGCGTCGGTGTGGCCAGTTCAGTTTATTGTTAGTGAACTTCCACCGAGTGAGTGGTTCAACCACTCTGTTTTGGGAGGACTGTGGTTTGGCTCAAGCCACCCGCACATGAGCCTCTTCATGACCAAGTTTGTCAAGGAAGTGACGTCGATGGGCTTGCTGACTTGGGAACACAACTCCACCGTCTTGTCGTCTAAGGTCCACGCCCTCTGCTGCTGCGTCGACGCACCTGCGCGGGCCGAGGTCCGACACCACGTGCAGTACAATGGGTACTTCGGGTGCTCCTGGTGCTTGGCAAGTGGAGAGCACCTGGCGGGTAAGGACTTTGGACTTACTGTAGTCACTTTGTTTCTGTCAGCGAGCCTTTCTTCACTCTTGTTAAAACAGTTCCACAGAGTTAAACAACACAAGTGACTTATTTCATAACCTGGTGTGAGATCACAAGGCCAAATAAAAAGCAGCAAGTACTTTGGACCCGACAACATGTCAATGAAAATGGTCACAAATAAACCGCCTTTCAAACGCTAGAGTAACTTAACTGCTACAAATAAACCACCTTTCAAATGCAAAAATAACTTAATTGCTTCAGGGAAGCACTTAATTTTCCTTGAAGTGGGATGCAAAGTAGTAATGTCAGGAAGGTTTTTCCTTTTTTCATTAACAACTAAACTCTATGGCCTCCATTCCGACTTTCCTCACATTCCTGCGAATGATTTTATGGCGTATGGTGGCAATAGACCAGGGGTGGCCAAGCTGCAGCTCTTCGCGTGTCAAGGTGCGGCTCGCGGCTCCCTCCCCTAACCCCCCTCCCAAAAGAGAAATGAACGCGTTTTATATCGAAATACAGGTTGAGGTTTGGTAGTCCTGTGCTACTGCTACCTTGCGTACAGTTCCACTGGTTTTGACTCGGGTAGATTGAAAGTAGTTCGAGTTTCGTTTATTGCTCTGAACAAGAGTTCCCCCCCCCCCCCCCTGTGGTTCTTTGGAGTTTAGTGGTTTTGTTTGCGGCTCTTGGGCTGGGTCATCCTGGCCACCCCTGCAATAGACCATTCCAGAAATTCGCAGCGCGTGCCCCCGTCGGCTTCCCGATGCATTGCGCCAATCCCATCATGATCCCATGTACTGCGTGTGAAAGAATCCCCTTGAATACAAGAAGTGGTTCGTTTCGGCTTAGCGTTTTGTAATTTCAGGACGAAAAAAAAAGAGAAAAAGAGGAACGATAACAAAACAGGATCTGTGTTTTTTTTATAGATTCTCAGCTTAAACCAATGCGCCCATCAGTTCGTTTAAGGTTTGTTGCCGACATCTGCAGACAATTGAGACAAGTTTCTTAAAGCAAGTAATGCAATCTTAAATCATGTTGAAGCTGCGGTAATTGTGTATGCTCTAAATTACGTAATGGTGAATTTCACTCGTAGATCCGGAGCGCTTTCCAAAATCCGCGAGGGAGGCGAAATTACTCTCCGTGGGACCCGCTCCGAATTGACGAGGGGAATATAAACTTGCATTTTTTGAGTGACCTCCCCCCCACCCCTCCCCACCGCTTCCCCCTCCGCCGTTCAAAATGGCCTCTGCTCGAACTTGACAAGCCCACCAATGCCTCAGCCGACTGATCTTTCCGACGACCAGTGACGACTGCCACTGCTTAGCTGCAGAAATAACACGCGACATAAGCGGGGCGAAATTATACGTACCACGGCACCATGTCACTAATAACGAAGACGTCCGCGTTCGGCACTGTCAAATACCTTTCGGCCGCCTCGAAGCGGCAGGGCACGGACAGCGATTGCCAGTGGTGGAGTTCAGATTTCTGGTACGACTTTAATAAACACAGAGGTAACAAGCCATCACTTGCATGGTCGTTGCCTAATTTCTTCTTGCTTTATTGTTTGGGAAAACGCCGACGGAGCGCAATGTAAAAAGGTAAACAATCATTGGCTGCAGAATGAACAAGCCTAACCTTGCGTCTGCCTCCGGCTTTTTTGTCGTTCCTTTTCTCGTTCTTCCTCTCATGATCACAGATGTCAGCGCCTACGATCTACCACGCTCCAGAGTCCCAGCTTTGTATCCCTGATCTACGCGAGGTAGAAGCGTTCGAGCCGTCACAATCCCGCGTAAACAACCGACACACCTGAACAGGTCCAACTCGACGACTCGACCGTGGTCCAACCGGCCCGCCGACCTCTCCAATCTCGCCGCGCATGCGCACTGCCGATTTTGAAGGAAATCAGTGGGCCGCTCTGTCAACTTCCGGAAAGATCTGTGAAATCCCGCATAGCAAGTTCGGCGGGGTTTGAGGCGCTCCGTGGAGCGGGCGTTGCCAAAGATCTACGAGGGGAAGATGACCAGCTCGAGCCAGATCTGCGAGCGGAATATGCGCGCTCCAAATGGAGCGCTTTTGGAGCGCTCGAGATCTGCGAGCGGAATTCACCATAAAACCTTATAGCTCCGATTGGGTCCACTGGTTACTTCTATTTGTTGGTAGTTTCAAAGCTGAGACCTCCTAATATTGTTTTGCATTTCTAGGAAGCCTGCGCTATCGGGGCACAACACCTGATGAAGAGAGGACCCCAGAAGGGGTGCGCAGAGACATGCAGCTCGCCTTGCTGTCCGGTGCGTCGGTCAACGGAGTCAAAGGACCTTCCCCCTCACCGACCTTCCCCACTTCAACCTGGTTTGGGGTTTCTCCGTTGACTACATGCACTGTGTGCTGTTGGGTGTCACCAGGCAGTTTACAGAGTACCTGTTCAGCTAGACCAACTGCCGGGAGAACTACTATATCGGTAAACTGTCAATATACACTTGCAGTGAATACTGACACAATGATAACAGTGCAGATGAGCTGCCTCAAGCTTACTATAAATGCGCTTGGAGATCTGTAGCTGGATATCAAGTGACTTGGTCATATATATGTTCCTGATCAAGCATGTACGCAGACAGGCATATGTACAGAACAACAAGCTAGAGGGCCTTAGAGCGATAAACTGGCAACTGAAAGGGGGCCGGTGACCCCCAATTGGCCGCTGCCAAGTTGCATATTTTTGACCACTAGACACATGACCTTATAGTTTTATAACTAGAATTTAATGAATTACACTGTGCAAAAATAATTGCTTATTGATCTTTAATAACGGCACCGACGAGGTGAGTCATGTTTCATTTGTTTTAAGTAAAAAATGTGCTTTTGCGACAAAAACTCGGGCAGCCTTGCGTCCCGTTATGACGTTAGCCGCGATGCTCCATTTTGGGATTTTGTCGAAGCTAGGCCCCGAGCTCTGGGGTTAACAGTATTGAAAAAATAGTTTATCATGTTTTTTTTACAGCGATCGCAATACAAATTTCGATCATCTGGTGGGCTAGTTGGTTGATCATATTGTTGAATTAACAGCACAAATACGACAAGGAAGGATAGACAAGGGAGACAGGATAGAGCGCTGAACTAACAACTGACGTTCAATGAAAAAGTCAAAGAGGGAAAAGAATCCAAGAATGCTTTTAAAACATGCATAATAAAACCCGCAAAAACATATGCTATAGCTTGAGTTGCCTGAAAATGAATTGCTAAGAATACCAAGCTTTAAGTTGCTCGCTTAAATGACTAGTTGAAAACGATTGAGTCCTGGGAGGACCTGAATAGAAACTACGGTAGAAAAAAGAAAGAGGAAGTTTACGTTTAAAATATTCACAGATGCTAAGGATCGTTAAAGATCGCGACTTAAAAAGTAAAGTTTTTTTGGTGACAAGGCCACGGACGGCGCGCTTATGCAGGCATCTCCACTGAACAGAATAACCTGTGTCTCGTAGAGCTCGCGAGTTCGTCGTTCCCCGAAACGTTTCAGGATTTTTGCTTTCCTGAACAAGACGGAGCACTGGCAGTCCCTGACATGTACGGCAAAGTGGCCTGCTGGCGGCGACTTCAGTGACGCGGCATGTTCTCTTAGACGATCGTTGACACACCTTCCTGCCTGACCCACATACAGTTTCCCACAGCTAAACGATATTTTGTTTACGACTGCACATTGGCATTCGACGTATTTTTATTGATGTTGAACTCCGCACACTCCCTGTTGCTGCTGCTTGTTGTTAATTTTCGGACACAACATCTTTAGTTTGTCCGGTGCAGACATCGCAACTTTGACGTTAAACTTCGATGCTATCTTCTTAAGGTTGTGGGAAATGCAGTGAATGTATGGAAGCACAGCCGGTCGGATATTTTTGTCCCTTTGTATCGTCTGTCGTCCCCGTAAGGGGATAATAGCCTCCGCGACGTCATACAAGATAGAACTTGGATACCAGAATCTTGAAGACGCGCTGCACTTGATCATCAAAGCTTTCCCCCGCTGAATGTACACAGGATTTCTTTAGTGCCGCATTTAGGGAGTTTTTTACAATTCCTCTCTTAATAATCTTCGAATGTGCCGAATCGTATTGCAGGAGGCCTTTCTTGGACCTTGGGGCTTACTTCCAACAAGTATGATGTTCAAAGAAAGACAGTCGTAAATCCAAGATTTGAAGGACGGTGTTCACCGGTAGCTCATGTGTGAACTTGAGCCCTTGTTCTTTTTCAGAGAAGGTGGATTGTATGCTGTCAAATATTTGTAATTCGTTGTCTGCCGGACGTTGTGTGAGGAGAACCAGGTAGTCGTCTACGTACCTAAAAATACGGGAAACTTGGGCGATGGGAAGGGCATTAGCTATTGTCCGATCACACTGCGATAGAAAAATATCGCAGAGGACCGGAGCCACGCACGACCCTATACAAATTGCTTTCTTTTCCAAGTAAGTCTTGCCCTCAAACGCAACGACCTTGGCAGAAAGGTAGAATTGCAAAAGTACTAGAAATGATTCTTCCGAAATTCCACATTCGTTTTGAAAGGACATGGTTCTCTTTGCCTTAATAGACTCTTTGACGGCTGCAAATAATTTTGAATGTGGGATGCAAATAATTTTGAATGTTTTATTCGATCCCACATTCAAAATTAATGCCAAATATCGTTTACTTGTGGGAAAGCGTATGTGGGTCAGACAGGAAGTTGTGTCAACGATCGTCTAATAGAACATGCCGTGTCACTAAATTCGCCGCCAGCAGGTTACTTTGCCATACATGTCAGGGACTGTCAGTGCTCCGCCTCGTTCAGGAAAACAAAAATCCTGAAACGTTTCGGGGAACGAGGAACTCGCGAGCTCTACGAGGCAGAGGTTATTTTGTCCAGTGGGGATGCCTGCGTAAGCGCGCCGTCCGTGGCCTTGTCACCAAAAGAACTTTACTTTTTAAGTCGCGATCTTTAACGATCCTTAGCATCTGTGAATAATTTAAATGTAAACTTCCTCTTTCTTATTTCTATTGTAGTTTCTACTCACGTCGTCCGAGGACTCAATCGTTTTCAACAAGTCATTTAAGCGAGCAGCCTAAAACTTGGTATTCTTAGCAATTCTTTTTCAGGCAACTCAAGCTATAGCATATGTTTTTGCGGGTTCTTATTATGCATGTTTTAAAAGCATTCTTGGGTTATTTTTCCTCTTTCTCTTTTTTATTAAACGTCAGTTGTTAGTTCAGCGTTCTATCCTGTCTCCCTTGTCTATCCTATCCTTGTCGTATTTGCGCTGTTAATTCCACAATACAAATCTCGGCCCAGTTTTGCGTCAAAGCCTCAGGATTTGGTATGATCCCATGTCATGTGGTCAAAATTGTGCAAGATGGCGGCAGCCAAGTGGGGGTCTTTTTTGCTTGGTGAACGAGATACCAGTTTATCGCTCTAAGCCCCTCACCTCGTTGGGACGACATTGATATTTTTTTGTAGTCAACAAAATCGCGAAGGGCTCATATTTTCAGCATTGGTGACCTAGCGGTGGGTGTCAGAGCTCCTCTCTTAGGCTTGTCTGTTTCTTTTTTGCTATATAATTGTCCTGCCCAATGAAGCTGTGCCGTCAGAAAATGACCATACAATGCGCATTACTCTCTAGGAAAGTTCTAACAACTGCTTTAGAGGCAGTTGTTATCAGGGCATAGCCACAGGATGGGCTTAGAGTGATTTAGTGCAATATTAGAACACACTCTTCACCAGTCTAAATTTGGCTGCCTTGAGGGCTACGGACATTTTGCTGACTGCAGCATCTGGCGCCTTTCCTTTTGCACTAGACATAGGTTCCTAAAAACAGTGAGAATGTGAGCCTTGTGATGTTTTCTGCATCTTTGAAGCACATCTGCTCTAGTTGTCCATTTCAACAATCCACATTTTCAGACATAGATATTTCTGCTGAAAAATGCAACTTCAAAAATGTTTTGGTAACATTATGCAGCAGTTGTGAAAGGGGCGAATAATGACAAGTTACAGGACGGTGTGGGGCTCGTTTCTACCATCTGAATTTAAATAAACAAGGTTTTTCCTGATGAAGCGTATTGTAATGAAGCAAGGGGACCTGATGCCAAAGCGTCTGTTCTGCGTCGAGATCATTGATTTTTCTATCTTGTTAATGATGGCCACACCAGATGAGGTGACTACAATAAAAGATAGTTCGAGAAGGCTGTTGTAATCAAAACCTTTGCGACACTAATGCATAGGACTGAGTTTGTTCTGGTCTTCTGCTTTATTAACATTACACTTGTCTTGCAGGAAGTCCCTCTGTGGTGGCCACAGTAAACAAGCGGCTGCTGAGTATCCGGCTCCCGCACTCCGTAACTCGCCTTCCTCGGCCTGTCGGCGACAGGAGCTTTTGGAGGGCCAGCGAGTGGAGGCAGTGGCTGCTGTTTTACTGCCTACCGTGCACCTTGGGGATATTGGATCAACGCTACTGGAAACATCTCCGCTGTCTAGTGGAAGCGGTCTACATCCTCTTGTTGCAGGAGTTCACTCCAAGACAGCTGGAGCACGCTGGTATGAATTTGTGTTTCAGAATATTCAATATTTTTAAAGGGGTCACATTATAAAACTAGATTTGCCTCAAAATAAAGTTTTCCAACATCTTTAATTTATAAACTTCCCTAAGCCTTGCAGCAAACTATTTCATCATTATTTTGCAATTTAAAAAACATTCTTTAGCATGACCATGCAACACGGGCGCTTGTAATCAGATCACATCACTTCAACCTGGCAAGCATGAGGAGTGCTTGTAACCATTTATTTTGTGTTTAAATATAAAATAAAAACAACCAGGCCAGACTCCATGCGCATAAACCTCTTTAAAACTGTGTCTTAGTTTTGCTTACAAGCAAGGACTGTGAGAAGATTAATCAGCCTAAAAAAAAAACAGTTGGCTGTATATACCTCATTTGTAACACCATAAACTATTTAATTTTTGTGATGGGCTAATTTTCAAGAAATTGTCGGTTTAATAAAAATTGAGAAAATTTCGTCACACGAATAAGTTACCCCATGAATATGCATACATTGATTGTCACTCCTAATTGCGAAGGCCTATGACTGTGAAATATTTCTCAAAGTAGCGCTTTGCAAAATTCATGAATATTGAGCCCACAAAATTAAGTCGTTTAGAGTACACTCTAACAGTGTCACGCTCCGTACCTAGCAGATTTATTTCGCCGAAATGTTGTAATTCATGTTTGAAATTGTGTTTGTGCCTCATTCGCTACCACTGTATTCCCCCACTGTTTTGCCATTTCCACAGCTACGTAGTGTAAAGTGTAATAAATAAGCAATTAACATGCATGTTCTTCAAGTTAACTTGAGGATGCGGGCGAGCAGGTTTAGAAATGACATCTTTAAAGGGACTGTGCAATGATTTTTCAGCTGGTTTAGCACTTGCACTCAGACAACCTTGTAACACAGAGAAAAAAATATTTTTCGGCAATTTAAATTTGTAAGGTAAATGTACACACATCGAAATTAAGTGCAAGAAGCAAAAACAAGCAAAAATGCACTCTCTGTGGCATCTAAGGTGGTAGGCACAGTGACAGGAGGGATGGGAGCGGACAGACTGGCCAATTGGGTGCAGGTTAGGCTCATGGCCGCCTCTGAAGTTGTGTGTGTATCGTCGGCTCAAAGCACTCGAAATGAGCCATTGCTCCTTTATTTTGCAAGGAATGCACCTGAGCTATCCAATTTCAAACTCCGTATTCTTAGTAGGAAGGCGGGGCGTCGGAAGGCCACTGGCGACACTGGCAAGGACTCTAGGCTTGAACCCGCCTCAGAGAAAGTGGAAGACAACACTCATGTTGTCGTTTCTTTCACATTTCAATAAAAATGAACAACTGAAGAATTAAGGCATACCTACTGCATGATGAAAGGGCAATCCAAAAGCCCTTATGTGTACTCTATATTGGACAAAACAGCAGATCTGATCAACGCAATTATCACTCTGCGACGAGAGGTTGCACTAAACATGTTCCTCGTAACAGCACAGCTGGTCACCACTGCAAAAATGGCACAAGAACTATGAGTTGACGAACCTTGCCTTTTGAAGCAATTGAGGTCAAAGCTGAGGCTGTTCACACAGAAAGGGTCCCTGTAGAGTTTGAACGCACTCGCGTTCAAACTCTACGGGGAGTTAGCGCCCTCCCGCCCCACATGGAGGTCGGAGGGACGCTAAGTCTAGCCTGCAGTGTAGGCCAGCTTGAGTATTGATCGACAGAGTTGTTGCTTTGTCGCTTTCGCGTTCTGGAAATTCCAGCTCGTATTCTTCTTTCCCTGATCTGGATGCTTGAAGTTGGGACGCGTGGAAACGGTACACAGAATTGCCTTTCTTGTCGCAACGAAGTAATGGAGCCGTCCGGTCCAGCACGAGCGACGGAGAGGCGGCCATGTTAGTTCGAACTGTCACTGGGGCGAGGCGCTGTTCATTAGGTCTGTTCAATTCGACCAGAAAGTTCTGAACTAGTTCTGCCTGAGTTCAGAGGAGCGCAGGGGTCGTGCAGCGCCGGCGCAGAACCACTGCAGCCGCCGTGCTAGGACTGGCGCTGGGATCGGTTTTCCGAGTGGAAGCGGAGGGTGTCGTCTGCATCCGTTGGCTCTTGTTTCCCCACGCCACGTTGTAGGCTACATTTAATTAGTCGTGGTTTGATGAGACTATTCGTGTTTCCTTAGTTTTAAAGTATAATAACGGAATCGTTTCTGTGAATATTTTTTATCCGAGTGTACTAAAAAGTTTCTGCACGAAATCTGTTTCTGTCTGTATTTTTAACGGCCGTTCAGATCCTGTCATTTCCATAAGCGTTCGTGTCCTTCACATTTATTTAGCAATAGTAGATTCATTTCAAGTCTCTCAATTTTCGCATTTCGACGATAGGTTTGCGGCATCAGGATGATTTTGCGTTGAAAGTTACTGGCGGCAGCGCGCGATCGGTAGCGGTCACCTCGAAGACGAAGGCCTGACAAGAGCGTTTTGGCCAATGCAGTTATCGACTGTAACTTTGGCGTCAAGCTGAAGTGTTTATTCTGGTTCTCAAGAAAGACCTGCGTGAAACTACCAAGCCAATGCCGATTTTCGGCATTTTTCCTAAACCCGTTAGTGGGCGTCTACAAATACCAGCGGACAAAGCATGCAGTATTATGCTCAGCTATGGGGCATTGTGAGGGCCAATGTACTAAATCCTAGACCTCTGCAATGCATCGGAGTCGTCAGTATGCATCCAAGAGCAACTGAAAGCGGGTACTATCAAGAGTGCAATACCTCTCCCGTGTCTGTAAGGAAGAATATCAACATTTTGGATCCGCACATAGCATCAAAAAGAAACAAGTTAGGGGAGCCAATATTTCAACACCTACCATAGGGATCCAAACCTACACGAGCAGGTGCCTGAAACGCTTCCAGAATAGCATAATCAATTAAATTCCTACCCTCGGTAATGATCTCAATTCCGCGTTCACAACGGGTATTTTATTATCATAAATGAGAGGAAATGCAACCTTCGCATTGGCGTTATAGTTAAACATTGCAGGGACATTTAAGCAGCTGCGAAAAATGGCACCGCAAGGCTCGAGCAGAGACGGACAAGGAGTGTCGTCTGCTATCGCTGTCTGCTCTTGTCGTCTGCTTCTGCACGGACGCCGAACTGACTTCGGAGCTGGTGCAAGATTTTGAGGAACTGGGTCTGAACTTGTTCAGAACTGGGATGAATCGAACGCACCAGTGCAGCGGCCGTGCAACTTCCGGTTGAATCGAATGCACCAGTTCCTGCACTGCTGAACTAGTTCAGCCAGCTCAGGCGAATCAAACAGACCTACTGTTTCTTGTGTCCACAATGTTTAAACCTAATTTATTTGTCTTTTGGTCCCTGTAGCTTCCTAAAAACTACCTTCTTAAGACGGCTGCCCCAATCAAGCCTTTTATTTCGCTTCCACAAAGAAACATCTGAACGCTTTGGCCAATCACGAAACGGACACCTCTGCAGACACCAGCCGCGCACGTTTAACACCACGAGAGGCGACCGTAGTTTGAAAAGCCTTTTTCAATGTCGAATTAAAATATGATGCCTTAATATTTTGGGGTATACCCTTTGTTTTCCAATTCTGGCTAGCCAATAGGAAATCCAAATAACGTGAAAAAAGCAGTGGCTGAAATAGCATTGTATGGGCCCTAGAACCCTGGAGAGTGGGGTGAGTGGAAATTCATGTTGTACTATCCTTTTCTCACCCCACTATTTAGGTTAGGGCTAAAGATGTCATTGATGCCTTTAAAATAAATTGATTGAATATACTAATATGGGGATATTGTGAAAGCTATGTTGAAGTGAGGCGCATTGAATAGTTCTTACCCTTGGGTGATCTGACATTTTTACAGTGCAAACCCCAGGTCATTAGGAAGGCAGTCATACTTTACCCTTCCTGTGTGGTTAATGTCAACAGCCCCTTTTGTTTCCACGTGTTAGTGTAACGAGCTGTGGCCAGAACAAGCTGTAAGATGTGTAGTAAGGAGAATGGCGCCAGTAGTTATCGTGGAGCTTGCGCTTTTTGTCTGTACCTAGATGATCTGCACATTTTCACATGATGGAAGGTCCTCGCAACCCGTCAGCACTTTTGTTTCTGTTTGCTGCTTGTGAAGTACCTTTAAAGGTTTAATTGCACAGCACTACAGTGTAGACCGCATATAACGTATGTCGCGGGATTCACAAAAATCCGCACTATAAGCGGTACCGCATATTAACCAAAACATACATTTTTCAGGCCAAAATACATGCCATGAGACAACTTACCTTTGTAAAATAATTTATTTTATGTTAGATGAAAAATAAAGCGTAGCTTGAGGAAAGTCTTTAATTCACCAGACAAGTACACTTCTCTCTCAAGTGTGTCACACATTTTGAAAGAAATGAGCGACTTTTGCCTGGCGCAGCCTTTTAACGGCATCGCGGGTTGCGGACGGACGTTGCGAGCGTTCAGGATTGCTAACCCTAATCACTTTTCTTCTGTGATGAAAACGCGTGAAAATTCGCATCCTTTATACGGTACGCACCAGTAATACTTTCAACTTTAGCACAGGCATGAAATGCTCCAAATAAGAAATCCGGGCGATGTTCGAAAACACGAATGCTTAGAAAACACCACTGTAGTCGAAGTAAACAAACACGACGGCACGGGCGTTTCTGCCGTCTTGAGAGTGCCGCCACGACATCGCCACACGAATAGGTGAATCTTCCCTTCTAGTACGTGCTGGGTTATCGTAGCGACACACAACGAAAATTCACAGTGAAGGATAGCGCTTTTACGCGAACGATGAGCTTTCGCCACGCCGTCTACGTCGACAATCACAACCGACGCCATGTTTGGGGATAGAAGAAGCCGGCCCGCGACCGGCATGCAACGCGCGCGAACACTTCTCCTCAACCTGCAATTGGTCTGTCGTTGCGGTTGTCTCCAACGCAGCGGAGGGACGCACACATGTGAATGACACGTGCGTGCATCCCTCCGTCGCTATGGCAACTAAAGCCTCTTTCTTCGCTTCTCCCCGCTTCTTCGAGCAATTTCCTTGCCCCGCGAGTGCCGCTTGCGGCCAGCGCCGTTATTTAGTGTCGCACAGGGAAGCGTGCTCCCTGCGCTGGTTGGTCGGCACGGTCGGCGGGCTGTTCCAGAAACAGCACAATAACCGGTATTTCCCTTTGCGCGCCTGCATTTTAAGCGGTATGTAATTACATGGAGTTCTATGGGAGGCGAACCGGTGGTTTAAGAAAGCCGCGTTATACCCAGTCCTGCTTTATAAGCGGTTACGTTGAAGGTGGTCTATACTGTATTATGCAAAACATTTTAAAACGGACAATTTGGATACAATTGCAACAAAACCCAGAGACCTCTCACTTGAATGTGTCTGCCAAGATATGTCTTCAAAAATATATTTGTATATTTTCAGGCCACCTTCTGCAGAAGTTCGTGGCAAGGGTGGAGCGCCTGTACAAGAAAGAGTCCTGCATGACTTACAATGTTCATCAATTGCTCCATCTTCAGAAGGCGGCGGAGCAGATGGGGCCTCTGTGGGCGCATTCAGCATTTGTGTTTGAAAGTGATAACGGAAGAATAGTCAAGTCTGTAACCGCCGCTAAAGGAGTTCCAATGCAAATTGTGGAAAAAGTTGTCCTTCAGGAACTTCGACAGGTTCTGTCTTGCATTCCAGTTCATGAGGCCACAAAAAAGCTTTGCCAAGACATGCTGGGCTTCAAGAGGGTGGAGAAGTACTGGTACACAGATGGTGCTTGTATGCTGGGCTCTCCCACAGCTGTGGGACGGCTAACGTCAGAGGAAGAAGCTGCACTTGAAGTGGCAGGTATTCCCCTACCTGCCACTGTTCTCGAGTACAAGCGGTTTGGACTAGACAAGATGGTGTACAACAGCGACCAGTACTCGAGAACCAAGAAAAGTGACTCAAGTGTAATTCTGGCTAAAACAGGGGAACATTTCAAGATAATGCGCATCTTGCAAGTGAACACTGGTAGTGAAACACAATCTCTGTTGTTGTGCAAAAAGATTGTAGAGGTCGAGGCTGATGTCAGGCTTCCAAGACACATCAACGAGTGCTTTCTGTCTTGACAAGCGACACTGACCGCCATCGACATTAAGGCTGTAACCTGCGTGTGCATTTTTATCAACTTTGTACCCGAGGAGACCACTTATGTTTGTGACTTGCCAAATGTTGTAGAACGTGACTGAGCATTCTAAGCCGGCACATTACTACAGATTCTAATTCTGGACAAAGTGCTGTTTAGGAATTCACCAAATGACAAAGTGCTAGTAGTTTTGAGTATGACTAGTTGGGAAAAGAAGGTAGTGACCTAAGTGAAAACATGCTTGTGAACTCATTTAGATGTTTAGAAGATCATTTCAATTTTTCTGCATTTTAAAGGCAAATTAGCAGCATCTGTCGTGCATCTACTACCGATTCCTTTCTCCATTTGTTTTTTGTGGGAACAAACGAGACAATGTAACGCAACTCAAGTGAAATTAGCTGGTTTCAACAGAGCACCTCAGCTCATGGCCATTAAAGGGCCCCTGAAAAGAACAAAAAGGTTTTTTTTAACAATCTGGTTGGGACACGCGTCTCAAAAAAATTAATTTTACGCAAAAAAAATTAGAGCAATATTGACGGCGCGAGACGCGATTTATTGGGCAGTCACATCCTTTCCACTTGTTTTCTCTCGGCATTTCGGGCGCGTGGAGGAGAGGTTGATCGGCTTTGCCTTTACGACCGACTTGGTCATTCCGGGATGACCCGTGACGTCATGGGATTTGCTTACAGAATTTGAAATAAATCTCTCGCCATCAATATTGCTCTAAAAAATTAATTTTTTGCCTTTTTTATTTTTTTGCACGCGTGTCCCAACTAGACTGTTTAAAACAAATATATTTTTTTCTTTTCAGGGGCCCTTTACGACTACATTAGAAAAGATTGTGTTCAATATTAAATGTAAATAGTTTGTGAATGTGTATTATGAAATATGATGATATGTATTATGCAATATTTTAATTTGTCTAGTGTTTTAGTATTTTTAAGCTGCAGTGCCAATGCTATTCTACTTTTATATTTAAATAAACTTTTGTATCATGCATTATTACTGTTAAATAGCTTTCCCATTTCCCTGCGGGATTAAGATTCCAAGTTCTTCGCGAAATTATTCTCAAAGTGTCTTAAAGAAACACAGGAAAAAAAATTATATGATATACGTTGATATACGAAATTCCCCTCTACTTAACAGAAAATGAAGGTAGATATTGATCAGATATGAAACCAAAGCTCCGTGAAACATAGTTCCTGTATGTTTGCTAAACAATCAGTTATTGCAAAGGCCAAGAGAGAACAATATTCCCTCCTGTCACCCCCCCCCCCCCCCCTTCTTAGTGCTGCTCTCGAAAAATTGACAATTTTGATTGCGGCTCTTGGACAGTGTAAGTTTGGAGACACCTGCTCTACAACCTTAAAACAACCTCGTGCGTAACGACATGACTGAAAAACTGGCAGCAAACCTGAGTATCTTATTCTTGAGCAGCATTAAAAATAAAGGAGATTTGATGCTACAAATATCTTGTGAGGGCAGATTGGGCCATAGATGGGTGAGTAAAAATTTCCACAACAAATACCTTTTCTGTGTCTCTTCATAAAGATCTGTGAAATACCCTTTTTTGTACTTCTGATATATATCTTTTTGTTTTATACAGACTACAATTGCAGACATTCTTAATGCGTGCTCCACTTTTATGTAGATAATTTTATTTCATTGTCCCTAATTTGCTTTAAATTTGTAAAAAACAGGTGTATTAAAACATTTTTGTTTTTCGCGAGTCGCCGGCCTTTTCGCTTCAGTTCTTCGCCGCGGTATCACGAACTGATAAAGGGCCACAGCTTTCCCGCTTATCAGTAGAGTTACCGGGTGACCGCCATGACTATCCGGTTCACCGGCTTAGCGCACCGGGCGACCGCTTTGCTTTCCTGGAGTTCTGGTAATGCCCGGTATGACCGAAGCCACAGTCCGATACACCAGTTAGGGCACCCGCTATGAAGCTACCGGGCTCCAGACTAAGTAAACCGGTCCCGGTAAAACACTCCGGGCCGGCGCTATGGCGTCACCGGGACTCCGGACAACGTACACCGGTCCCGGTAAAGCTACTCCGGGCCGCCGCTATGTCCGGAGCCACAGTCCGGTACACCAGTTAGGGCAACCGCTATGAAGCTACCGGGGCTCCGGGCTAAGTAAACCGGTCCCGGTAAAACGCTCCGGGCCGCCGCTATGACGTCACCGGGACTCCGGACAACGGACACCGGTCACTGTAAAGCTACTCCAGGCCGCCGCTATAATGCTACCGGGACTCCGGGCTAAATATACCGGACCGGTATGATCCGGTATAACTTCATATGGTTTTTTTCAGTAGGGATATAACCACGTTAGTGGACGATGCATGAATTCTGGTGGCCTGTATGGACTTCTGCAGACCGGTACAAATATGTACCGGCTTTCTTCCTTAAAGGTATCAATGGTATCAACAGGAACCGAAAGAAGTCAATCATCTGTCCCAACACGTACGTGCTTTTTCCAAAGCGTTTTTTTTTTCTTTTCATGACAACGCTATGCACGATTTAGCCCCATTCTAGGCAAAGCGTTTGTCTAGCTTCTGAATTTTTAAATGTCATTAGGTGATCGCAGATATGTAGCACAACTGAAATATGACTGCAGCATATGTAGAAAAAAAAAAAACGTTTTCATGCAGTACTGTACAATTTCATCATTCGACAATTTGTGGTGTCAAAACGTGAAAAACGAGACGGAAACAGAGATTTTGGATATAAATTTTATATAACCTGAATATTAAAGTTTCCGGGACCCTCAAGGTGTACATAAAATTTTACATCAGGGTCCATAACAAGGACACTTAGTTATATCAGACATTTTGTCAGCTTCTCCAAAGTGCTGTTTGAATTTTCGGTGGCATACATCTACTGCTCTCTTACTGTGTTCCTTTGTGACCGACAGGTAACAGACTGAAAAATGAAATGAGTTTTAAATATAACATTGAGCTTTTGTGTAAAATCTATTTTCACTTTATGCGTGCTTCAATAATGCACTACATAAACAAAATATTAAAGCAATTTTTAGTTGTCATAGCCACAATTTGAACACACTGAAAGACTGCCTAACGCTCCCGTATTTATAAAAACGCCATTTCACACTATGAAAAGCAACTTGTTGTTAGGTTATAACTTTTACCTTTTAAAAGAGCGAATAAAAATTGCGTTATGGGTACTTCGATATAAAAATATAGATACAAGAAAGTATCTTTAATACATTATCACGGTACATTTGTATAGCAGATACTGCGCAGCCCTGACGTAAGGCTATAGTGTAGCCGTCATGCAATTTGTTCATTGGTGTGAAGCACTTGCATTTATTTTGTTCCTATGTTATGTTTTGCTTGGAATAAGAAAAACACCTAAAATCTTTTTAGCCTCATATATTGATTGAATTGTAAAGACGGTTGATAATATACAAACCAATAAAATAGGTAATTGTACAGTAGAAAATTCCGTAGCGTATGCCTTTTATGCGCGCGCTAATAAACGACCGACCGTTCGCTTTTATGTCATAGATGTTAACAGCACACGGCTGAACGAGGTAATTATTATTTGGCATGCAGTACTTTGTGACAAAAGCCTTTTTGTGTTTGCAGAGTTTTTAGGGGACGGTGTTAGCCTCAAGAAATCTGTATGTAGAGTGGTCACCAAACTTAAGCGGAACTCGAAAACGGTGTCTTATGTTAAGGAGGATCTTTCCTGTCTGCGGCTCCAGAACGGCTCGACGTAGTGGTCACAGAACAGCCCAAGCAGGAGAGGCCACTTGGTGGATCGTGGACACGACGCTAATCTTGCCGCCCGGCCAATGAATACTTACCGCCATTTTTCGCATGAAGGTACATATGTGAAGTTATAAAGTCAATGTTTGGATGTTTCCATCAGTAAACATTTGATGTTTCAACGGTTTGACGCAAACTCGCATCGTAGGCAAACTTGTTTTTTTCCTCCTGTCCAGCTTTGATTTCGGTCTTGAGCGAGCGGTCACCCCCGCTTGAACTGCTCCTCCCATTGAGCGCCATATGAAGCAGATGTTCTTCGAAGGCCACCAGAATAGAGCTCCCATGAGTTAAGAAAGAGATGAGACAAAGTCCTGGATGAGTTTTGCGAGCACTGTTCTATGGTTTGAATCCAAGATTCCAGTGTGATCAACCACCTATAAACAGCTATGCTTCGTTTTATCTTAAGTTTGGGCGCAGTCTACGCTACGAGCCGATGAGACGAAACAAAAAAACGTCAAAAGTGAAATGTTATGATGTTCTTAACATTTTTGTTTGTGTTATATAATAACGGTTCTTTTAGAATTTGTGTTCTAGGCTCTTTAAGTTTATGCATTCGACTCCGCACGTGCGCATGATGAAATGAGGTATAGATACAATGAAGCGTGAAAATTGTTCTTATAATTATAAAAAGTAACGAGTAATTAAAGAAAGTTGTTGCAACTGCCTTGTAATTAAATTATACATACGACACATTTTTAAAGGAAATATATCTTGGCAGATAAAAAATATAAGAGAATTACAAAGGAATAGTAGTAAACCTTTATTGTAGGGGATGGACATTAAGAAGTAATAAACATTAACTTTAATAAAAACCGTTAAAAGTTTAGTAATTGATAATTCCCCGATTTCGTAAGCGCGGTGAAGCGCTTCGCATCCTAAAGAGAGGTTGACAGCCCTGAGCAGCGACCACAGACTACAGTTACAGGATTTCGCACGCAGAAATAAAGTTGTGACTGCGTCTCGGTATCTTTGTAAATGCAAAATGATCGTGTTGCTCGTTTTAAGGGGGGGACGCTACTCCAGAGCGAAAGGCGTTTACAAAATTTTAGAGCTAACATTTCTACTAAATCGTAGAACTAAACGGATTGTTATATTTCTCTAAGGTATTTGATACCTTGAGACACAGGTAATATTGATATGCGCGCTCTTCAGTTGCCTAATGTAAGACAGATTTAACTCTAAACATTGAGTCGATGGGACTGCTTTGCACCGTCAAGAGACACCACTTGTGCAACAGATAGTTTTTTCGTACCAACCTGAATCCGTTTCTGAGAGCGCGATTCTTGACACCATACAATTTCTCATATCCGAGAACAATATTTCGCGTTCGGATGTTGCAGGAGCTGTTGATCCTGTTGAAACGTATGTGAAGCATTGTCACAGACAAAAATTTACGGAAGCAAGGTTACTGCAAATAAATTGGGTAGGGAGCAATCTGCGATAACTTTCGAAATTTTTAAATTGAAGCAAAACCCCGTACTTTCGTGACTACCAAGAAAGGTCACACTGCATACTGACTTAAAATGCTATCGGCAGCAGAGATACCCAGCGAGGCAAGAGGAAAGCTGGCACGTAGCGTACACGCAGCTATTCATATCACATATATGGTAGTAACACCACCAACTTCTTCGTAAAGCACATCAGCCCAATGTTTAAAGAAAACCGTATCAGTAGCTTCTCAAGTACAACGAAAAGAATTAGACACAAATATCAAAGCTACTTGAATATGAATGGATTAAATTACGAATTTCACAACGGTTTTAAAAATATTAAGGGTATTTCCTAATTCGTCGTTGACATAACTATAAAACAATACGCAATTGCCTACAGGCTCAGAAAATAATCCGAACCAAGGATACTCGTAAGCCGATATCCATTTTGTGTGAAAATACTTGGGACGTTGTTTGTAATGCCATCGTCTCCTCGATTGAACGAATTAGAACTTTAAAGAAAAACTTGAGCTCACCTCGTTCTTTTGCCAAAGAGACTTTATACCCAGTCACATTTTTTATATAGAAATCTAGATTCATTCTGCAAAATAAACACGTTAAAACTCCAATTTTGTTGTGAGACATGAACGATACAGTGTGTAGTGCTATTAATACGTAACTAGTACTCACGTTATATCTCCGAACTTCCATATAAAAGTCCATTTTCTGAAAGACTGACATCCACTGGCCTCCGTGTAAAAACGTTGGTAACCACCTGTATACCCATAGTGTCCCCGTGACATAAACACGAATGTTTGAGGAAGTTTCCACATAAATTGGAAATGCATTCAAGTATTTAAATAGAATGTCCGGTAACATCAATCTAAGCACCTGAACGGAAAGAAGGGTGAAATAAGTTTCAATAGAATAATAAAAGTTGCAAAAAGGAGGCCTAACAAAACATGAAGTACCGCAGCATTTCGTTTCTATATATTCCACTTATAAAATAGCTTTGAGAGGGCAGCTCTTGGGCGCCCGTTTCCGGCTTGAGCGTCGTTGTTGTCACCGTCGGCTTAATCGCGCGGTGCGTTATGGGAAATGTCCCACAATGCAACGCGCGGGTCTCACTCGGGACCCGCGCGTTGCATTATGGGACGTTTCCCATAGTGACGTCACGTGGGTCCCGCACGTTACATTTTTGGAAACGTCCCATGATGATGTCACACCTGACGTCACGGTCACTCGTGAAGGGCACGACGAAGGTCACGACCTTCACTTTACGAAGCCTCTGCGAGTGACGTCACGATGGTGACACTGACGACAGGGGGGGGCAGACAGGGAGGGAAAGGACGAGGGGCAGGTGGAGGGGAAAAGAATGATAGGAGGAGGAGAGGGAGAAGGAGGGGGAGAATGAGAAGGAGAGGAAGAGGGAGGAGAACCAGGAAGGTGGAGAAGACGTGGAAGGGAGAGGGTATGGAAGAGGTGGAGGGGCCTACCCTCCTCTCCGTCATCTCCCCTGCTCCGCCTCAAGAGCTGCGCTCTAATTCGGCATTACATGGAGTTTTAAACGTCTTTCTTTTTTTTTTCAAGAACTTACAAAGTTGCACGACGGAGTCATTTTTACATAATGACAGCACTGAGATATTAGCCATTTACAAGCGTCAACAGAATCCTGTCGAAAATTTAACCAACTCTACATTCGATCCATTTTTATTTGCCTAAATTCGTCGTCTGTTTTGGCTATCTGAGTTTTGCATCAGTAACCATGAAGCAATGTAGTGTTGGCGGTTTGTGAACTTTACTTTAGCAACATTGGAAAGGGAAATTATGGCATTTCGGCGCTTAGCCCCATCATCCCGTTTGCAATATACATATAATCGCTGGTAGACGTCCAGCCATCTTCCACGTCATCTTAAAGGATTCCAGAAGAAACTTAGGATGTCGCCGACCAGGCTTGGAGCAGGGCAGGCTACAGCCGCCTGAACGACCGCGGAGAATTGTTTAATGGAGTTTATCGCAGCTGACAGTCGTCGATTTCGTAGCCCCAGAATGCAATAAACTTCTCTTCAGGGACGCGGGTACTCCGCAAGACCTCAACCAAGTAATGTGAGGAAGAAGGAGTCTGGGCGACCAGTCTCGACGGTAGTCATTTTGAACATTAATTAACTTAAAGGCAGAAATAGCGTCATTTTGACGCTATTTCTGTCTCGGGGAAAGTCCAGACCCAGGATCCTATGCGTCTGGTTAACTTCTTGGTCGACAACCAACAGCGTGTTTTGGAGGCCGATAGAGAAGGCTCCTCCGTGATAATGCCTGAAGGCATGTACAATGAAAAAGCCTGCGCAGCAGTACAAGAGAACTTCCGGCAGGTGCAGATTGTGATGAAAAAAGTGAAGAGCCAGGCTCTCAGTCTGTGCGAACGTCTCACGTTAACACAGTTAGCTGCCAACATCAGAAAAGCTGAAGAGCTGCACTTAGAAATCTTCTTCAGTGCCAAAACACACAAGGAAGCATGCCCATTCCGAGCTATTGTTACTGAAAGAGGTTCGTGGCAACGGCAAGTATCGACATATCTGCAGAAACACCTTTCAGGGTTAAAAATTAACGACCCCTTTTTGATCAGCAATTCGGAGGCTGTTCTTGAATTTCTGAAGACAAATGACTTTAACAATCACAGTGTCTTCAGCGTGGATGTTCAAGACCTCTTCTACTCACTTCCCCATGATTCCTTGCTCGCCTCTGTCAGGTCCTGCATTGAGTCACATGATGAACTTTCGTTCCGGAACTCAAGTGGGATAACGTTGGAAAGTTTCCTAGAACTTCTCCATTTCTATCTTAGTTCCACTTTCATAGAGTGGCAAAATGGGGTTTATTTACAAAAGTCGGGTGTGTGCATTGGCTCATGTGTAGCACCGGTTTTAAGCGATATTTTTCTTTCGGGTGTTGACCGTGCTATTGAGTCTTCCATTGATTCAACGACTGTCACAAAAGTGTTTAGATATGTCGACGACTTCTTGCTGGTGTACAAAAAAACGGTCGATAATGATGTTGTCTGTAAGACAATGGACATTTTCCACAAATGTGGTTTGGGACTTGTCTTTACCTGTGAAACGCCAAAGGAAGGAATTTTGCAATTTCTGGACCTTTCGCTTTCTCTGCTACCCAATCACCTGTGCTGGACCTTTTCCCCTCGTTCCAAGAAAGGCATCCTAAACTACACGTCCTCTCACTCCAAAGTCGTTAAAAGGGGTATAGCTATGTCATGCCTTACAAGCGCCTTAAATAAGTCTTGTTATCATACCCTCCAATGTAGTTTTGAAGCACAAATTGAGAGGCTGACATCCTCGGGCTTTCCTATGCAGGTGCTGACTGAGGTAGTAGGAACTCTGGTCAAGAGAGTGAAGGGAGTTCAAAAACCTAAGCCCGCTTTTGACAAAAAAAGAATTGTGGTCGTCCCGTATATGCATAAAATTTCCCACAATCTTAAAAATGTGGCTAGCCGTTACGGGGTCCCTTTAGTGATGTCAGCCCCCCAAAAAATGGCTCAAATTTGTCAAAAAGTTCATGCTAAGGTAAACAATTTTAAAAAACATACGTGCCACAAGAACCACTCCCACTTTTATGTGCCCTGCTCCCTGAGTGTAGTATATAGTATCCCCCTTTCGTGTGGTAAAAGCTACGTTGGACAGACCGGACGGTGTGTGAACGACCGGCTACGAGAGCACAATCTCTCTCTAAAGTCTACGGTGGGGGGCCATCTACCCCTTCACTGTGAATCGTGTAATTGTACGCCATCCTTAGCGGACACCAAGATAATAGGCAGGTACCGGGAAAAACACACCAGAGAGATTTTTGAAGCTTTCATTATTCTAAGCATGGGCGAGCGATGTGTCAGCTTTCCGTCTGTGTCATTAACAGAGGAGGAAATTGCCTTTTTAAAATCATTTTCGTGTGGGTAATTTTAACAGTACCCCTCGAGCCCTCGGGCTTCTGGTCCCTCGTGCCTGTGTGGCCAACGCTCGAGCGGATTCCGCGTTCTGTACCACTTTCTTTTCTTCTTTCGTTAATACATGAGTTGTGAGTGTGCGCTTGTCTGTCGTCTACGTGTTCCTCTTCTCTGTCCTTGTCCCTGTGTGCGCAACTGTCACTATGTTCAATAACTACCAACTCGCCCAACTGTCTACTCAACTTTAGTCATTTTCGAATTGGCATGCGCTGCCCGGCTGGGCAGCGCGAACAGGCATTCATTTTTGTTGGGTTGCCATATTTTAATTGGGACATTGTCTAGCGCTTAACAATAATAATATTTTAGTTGTTCTCCGACGCACCATTTGATTCGTAGATTTTTTACGATGGCGTTTTTAATAACATGCTAACGCTGCTAGGATTGTTTAGCATTTTAAAAACACGAATTCCTGTCCACCATGCGGATATTGATGTAAAGCTGTCGCATGTGAAATTCCGTGTATTTGTACTTCAAGTGTAAAATGTGTACCAAACCGTTTGACATGTACATGAAAGGACAAGTATTTTTTAAGCCCACCTCTAAATGCGAGGGTCTTAATATTTTTACCAAAAGACACGGTGCTTTATTTCATCGTGTGTATAAAGGCACAGAAATGTAAGTAAAAAGTAATTCAATTTCCCACCATTAAGAAAAAAAAAAGAACTTCCGGTTGCGCCAAACTGATGGCCATTTCGTCTGGGCCCGCACCGCACCCGTCCAGCGCAATAAACTCTTTCCACTTTAGTACACGAAAGACTGGCGGGGAGAGAAGAAAGCTCCCCTCTCCCCTCTAGCCTTCCGTGTACCACGAACCGATCTGCACCGGTGCGATGCGGGCCCAGACGAACTGGTCACAAGACTTTTGGGCGGCGCTTCGCATGGTCGAGAGCTTGATTCTAACTGAGCAGCTCGGGAAATATCTTTTTTTTTTTTTTGTAATTTGGCTGATCGTGAGTTGGTATGATTTATCACGACATTTAGTTTTTTTTTTCTTGCAATGTTACGCATTTCCTAGGAGGGGGTGTGCACGCATTATATTGACTCGACCTGCACGTAATGACTTTTTTGTTTCAGCCGGGCGTGATATTTTATTTCCAAAAATGTTCCCATGAACAGTATGTGTTAAAACTCATCTTTGGTGTGAGAGTGCTGTAACACATTCAGCGGCGATCGGTAAGGCGATGAGAGTTCCCCTTCAGATTGAACATGCAGTTAGGAAGGGTAAGACGAGGACGAGGCAGTGGCGCGGAACACCATCTTGCACCAGGCCCCAGGTGATGGCCCGGCCTTAAGAATTGCTTTATGTGTTCTCTTATCTTGTGTTATCCTGACCTTGCTTCTGTCTACAACATCATCCTAACAATACGAACGCCATACGTGCATATATGCACCTTCATGTATGGGTTTGAACTACTAAAGAAACCTTATCCGTCAC